>NC_054713.1:20484367-20614367 GCF_016097555.1 Gigantopelta aegis | reverse complement strand
ACATGGGCTACTCTTCCGATTAGCAGCAAGGGATCTTTTATCTGCGCTTCCCACAGGCAGGATAGCACAAACCATGGCCTTTGTTGAACCAGTTATGGATCACTGGTCGGTGCAAGTGGTTTACACCTACCCACTGAGCACTCACTCAGGGTTTGGAGTCGGTATCTGGATTAAACATCCCATGCCTCGACTGGGAGTCCAGCTCTCTACTAACTGAGCTAATAGGGAAATGTCCACTAGCTACTGCCAGTAGTAGCATTTTATACCAACACAACAATAATGCCTGTGAAAAATAACGCCTTGTCCGTCCGTCCGTCCGTCCGTTCATCCGTCCAATTGCCTCTGCGTCCGTTCGTGCGTTGATCTGATTTACAAACTACTCACGTAAGCTGTGGGACTCCATTCTGGACGCCGTGTTCACCGTGTCTCCGAACAAACAGTACCTCGGCATCTTGATCCCCACAACCCCTGCCACACACGAGCCTGTAGTCAAATGAAAGGAAGGTACGTTTAGTGTTGTTTAACTACGCCACTAGAACACATTCATTTATAATTAAAGCCGCAGACCCTAGTTTTAACATGTAAAAATGGACACTAAGTTTGGTTAAGTTACAAACCTGTAACACATTTGGATAATGTCACAAGAGAGTAAAATAAGAGTCTGTGACGTTGAAACGGTGAAATACCGTTAAAAATAGACTAAAACTCGACTCCATATACTGTTATTTCTGAGACGCACGTGCGTTTTTTTTAAATATGAAAAAATGCATTTTGTGGTATGACCAGGATGACCAGAAACATTTCGGTTGTACTGAAATGGATTATATAAACAATCAAATATAAGTAATCATAAACCGCTTTAATAGTGAAAAATATGCCTTAATGTTTAAAAACTAGAGTATGTCCCTTTAAGTATCGGCTACTGGATGATAATTCTGACGTACTGTCTTAGAGAAAACCAACTACATTTTCCAACTAGCAGTAAGGGATATTTTATATGTATTTTTCCACAGGCAGGACAGTATAAACCACGGCGCTTGAAATACCAGTTGTATCGCAGTGGTTCAGAGAGAGAAAAAACCCCAAGAGAAATTGCCCATCAAGAAGGTTCGATCTTAAATCCCCCGCACACCAGAGCTATCAGCTGAGCAAGACGTTACTTGAGACTTTGCTCAGCTGGGCGGGATTTAGCTCAGTCGGTTGAGTGCTCGCTCGAGGTGCTCGCGTCGCAGGATCGAACCACCTGTATGAATCAAGGGGAGGCACAGTGTAAAAAATAGTGGTACGGCTTGTGGCTGGCAGATTTGCCTTTCAAATTACTTGTAAGGACATTATTTTCACAGATATAGCAAATAGAAAAGACACACACACACACACACACACACAAAAGTGGTACGGCAATGGCCGTACTGGCCGTACCGTCTACGCCGCCCCTGGGATCCATTCAGCTGACTGGGGTTTTCTCGTTCCAACCAGTGCACCACAACTTGACAAAAGTTGTGGTATGTGCTATCCTGTCTGTGGGATGGTGCATATAAACGATCCCTTGCTGCATTAGGAAAAATGTAGCGGGTTTCCTCTCATGACTATTACCAAATGTTTGACATAGCCGATGATTAATTAATCGATGTGCTCTAGTGGTGTCGTTAAACAAAACAGACACCAACGCTTCTACTGACTAAGCCTCGGTGGTGTCGTGGTTAAGTCAACGGACATAAGGCTGGTAGTTACTGGGTTCGCAGCTCGGTACCGGCTCCCACCCAGAGCGTGTTTTAATGACTCAAAGGGTAGGTGTAAGACCACGACACCCTCTTCTTTCTCAATAACAACTAACAACTACCTGTAACTCACTGTCCTGGACCGACAGTCCAGATAGCTGCGATGTGTGTCCTGGACAGCGTGCTTGAACCTTAATTGGATATAAGCACGAAAATAAATTTAGACCAAAGTAGCCTAGTTAAAATATTCCGAGGTTTTAAACGAATAGCCCCTTCCTTCCCTTTCTAGAAGAAAGGAATGTATACTAAGATAAAGAAATAAGGGAACACTTGATATTTCAGACGAAATCATTTATTAGCGTCGTAATTTTTATATACAATCAGACCTCCTCATTACAACGAACACGTTCGTCCCTGGGCCAATTTGTCGTTATATCGAACCTGTCGTTATATTGAAATTGTCATTATATCGAAACTATCGTTATATTGAAATTGTCATCAAAATCGAAACTGCCATTATATCGAAACTGCCGTTATATTAAAAAAACTAAAAGTTTAACGACACCTCTAGATCACATTGATTTATTAATCACCCGCTATTGTATGTTTGACATATAGTCTTAGAGAGGAAAACCGCTACATGTTTCCGTTAGTAGCGAGGGATCACATGTGAAAAGATGTACATGTATTGTGGCATTGAATGTCAGTGGTGTGTGATTAACTACCAGTAACACGGGTAACTTTCTGATACTGTGGGTGGCAGCTACTCTTTAGGGGCGGTACGAAGCCCAGTGTTACAGCTCTCGCTTGATGCGCGGTCGGTCTGGGATCGATCTCCATCGCTGAGCCCATTTTGCTATTTCTCGTCCCAGCCAGTGCACCACGACTAGTATATCAAATGCCGTGGTATGTGCTATCTTGTCTGTGGGATTGTGCATATAAAAGTTCCCTTGCTTCTAATGGAAAAATGTAGCAAGGGATCTTTTATATGCACAATCCCACAGACAGGATAGTACATACCACGGCATTTGATATACCAGTCGTGATGCACTGGCTGGAAGAAAACATAGCCTAATAGGCCCACCGAAGGGGATCGAACCTAGACCGACCGCACATCAAGCGAGGGCTTTACCACTGGGCTACGTCCCGCCCTTTAGTATATAGTTACATAACTAATTGCAAATTGCTTTTGCTGAAAGCAACTGGACATAGTGGTCTACCAGTAATTGCTAACTAATTAGGAACAGTGACCTTTACTATGATAATCTGTAAATATCATATCTGTAAATATTTACGTACATTACACGAAAGACGTGTATATTGATATAAAATGTGTGGTTGGAAGTAATTACACTAGATCTATTTGCATAGAAACTATGTGCATATTCAATACACTCAGGGAATAGAGATGGACAATACAAATTGTAATGTGACCTCTCGACAGGTTTTCTGAATATAATTGACACCTACGTTTTCCTATTTTAATCAAACAATCCAGCTGTTAGGTATAAAGACAATGCGTGTTTCCAATATCTCCATACGTTAGTCACCAGATAGCCATATCTAATAGTGTGGCCAGCATCTCGTTTCAACAACAGTATTTGTATATGTGCATGTGTGGGCGTGCGCGCGTGTGTACGTGTGTGTGCGTATGTTTGTGTGTGACAGAGAGAGAGAGAGAGAGAGAGAGAGAGAGAGAGAGAGAGAGAGAGAGAGAGAGAGAGAGGGACAGAGACAGAGACAAAGACAGAGACAGGCAGAGAAAGACAAGAGGGAATGAATGAATGAATGTTTAACGACACCCTAGCACAAAAATACACATCGGCTATTGGGTTGTCACAAATGGTAAGTACATGAAACTATTATTTATATATATTTATGTAAAACCACAGTGTAAGGAGCTGTGGGGGGAAGTATAATACAATATATAAAATCGAGGTAAGTAAACCTTAAAACTTTGTATAGAAGTCAAAAAATTTCAAAAACTTTACAGTTAATTCTGGATGGAATTTAAGATTCCAAAACATTTCTGTTGCCTAATATATCACACTCCACCAAAATGTGGCGCACAGTCAGCATACACTGACAATGTTCACACTGAGGAGCAGGGTCCTTCTTTAAAATAAATGAATGTGTCAAATATGTATGGCCGATGCGGGCACGGCACAATAATACTTCATCCTTCCTGCACCGCCTGTAAGATGACTGCCACTCTACCAGGACTGCCTTGACAGAATGAAGCTTGTTCGCAACCGCACCGGCCCAATCATCTTGCCAAGTCGAAAAAATATATTGGTTAATATGAAATTTAAAATCACTGTAGGGGACACCAACATGGACACGGGGCAAGTTCTAAGCAGACTTGGCAGCAACATCTGCCTTTTCGTTACTCCTAATGCCAACATGGCTGGGCACCCAACAAAATATAACATCTTTATTGGCAATTGATAAAAAGACACACTTTCGTATCACCATTCCAACTAACGGGTGCTCCAACTTCATGTACTGTAGAGCTTGGAGACACGAAAGTGAGTCTGTGAAAATAATATATTTGGATGCACATGAATCCTTAATCTGTTCCAGGGCTTTAATGATTGCCCAAATTTCAGCAGTAAAGATTGATGCTGAATCGGGCAATCTCATGGAAATTATTGCGTCTGATGGGAAAACTGTACCACAAGCCACAGACTTCCCATCCCGTGGTCCGTCTGTGTAAACAGGAATGTAATCACAGTACCTCTCTTGGATTTCCATGAAATGTTGTTTATAAATAACTGCATCTGTGCGATTCTTTTTTAGATGCACAAGATCGAATACAATTTTTGGTGGTTTGATACACCAAGGTGGCAAAATAAAATATGAAGGCGTTTCCAAAATGTCTGTTAAATCAATGTTGGAAACTGATAAAAACTGCTTAATGCGATGACCAAATGTTTGAATCGCATTCGGTTTCGCATCAAATAACTTCATATATTTATTATCAAACACCGCATTGTGTGCAGGATGTTTTGGCATTGATTTAATCTTTGTAGCATACTGCAGAGAAAGCTTTGCACATCTAGCACCCAAACTAGGTTCGTGTGCATCGTTAAAGAGCGAGAGAGACATAGAGAACGAGAACGAAAGTTTTTTCTTTAACGACACCACTGGAGCATGTTGATTAATTAATCATCGGCTATTGGATGCCAAACATTTGGTCATTATGACACGTAGTCATCAGAGAAAACCGGCTACATTTTTCCTAATGCAGCAAGAGATCTTTTATATGCACTTTCCCACCGACAGGAAAACACCTACCACGTCATTTGACCAGTTGTGGTACACTGGTTGGAACAAGAAAAAACCAATCAGCTGAATGGAACCACCTCAAGCGAGCAATCAGCCGAAGAAATAAAAAGAACGGTGGTCGAGCCGACGGGTGCGGAGCAAGACATAGGCCTAAAGGACACAGGGGATAAAGAGACAAAGATAGAATTAGAGAGAGAAAGAAAAAAGAAAGAAAAGAAAGAAAGAAATGAAGGAAGGAAGGAAGGAAGGAAGGAAGGAAGAAAGAACGAAAGAAAGAAAGAAAAGAAAGAAAAAAGAAGAAGAAAATAACAGGCAAACAAATAAAAGGCACACAGGCAGATTATATTGCAAGACAGACTGCTTAAAATGGACTTTGTTTTGTTTTGGGAGTTTTATTTGTTTGTTTTATGTTGTTTTGTTTTGTTTATTGTGCAGAGTTTGTTCAAGGTTTTTTCTTTGTTTAGGATTGTTTTTGTTTTGTTGTTGTTTATTTTTTATTCATTTTATAATATAATTTTTTTTAAATATATATATGGTGAAATGAGACAAGTCAGTACTGTGTGTACTTGTGAGGACACCTATTCTCAGTGTTAGACAGGTAAATACTGTGTTTACCTCTGTGGCGGATCGGACACAGGTGGAAAATACAGCTCCCGAATTATTGTGCATTATCTTTTAAACTGTAGTTGAATGATGTTTATCTGTTACGGAAAATGCCTGTTGTGAAAACATAACCCTATGGAGAAAAAGCGACTGACAGGTGGAAAAAAGAGTGGGAAAAATAAACATTCGCCACAGCGATCTGAAGAGACTGTCAAAATGGCGGCACCCACATCAACACCATCAGCTGGTATGTATATTCAACAACCACCACAACCCACATTTACATCTGGTTTGATCCGATCACCTGAATATGGGAATCCTGCATACCAGTTACAACAGGTGCTTCCTGATTCAAACGGTCAACAACAGTGTATTCCTGCTTGGGCAACTAAAGTGTTTGATAAACTGGCGGAGATCTCAAATACTTTTGTTTATATTTCACAAAAGACAGAAAAAATTGAAGGTATCGAAAAACGTTTAAAAACTATTGAACTCAGTGTTGGCGAGTTTAAACGGCAGCTTTGTGAAAGTGACCAAAAAATTGCAGAAATGGAAAAATGTATTAATTTTGTTAATGCAAGCTTTGATGAAGCTCGAGCTGAAAAAAAAAAATGGCGGAAAATGTTGAAACTCTGAAAAAAGACTCCACTGCTATAGTCTCACAGGTGAGAGATTGTTTAGAAGAAACGAAACGCTTACATTTTGATAACGACGAACTCCATGAGCAAGTTTTAGATTTACAAGTTCGATCTATGATAGACAATCTTCTATTTAATGGTATTCCCGAGACAGATGACGAGGACACGGAAAATGCTTTGAAAGACTTTTTAAAAAATCAAATGAAAATAAAAAAGTGCATGACGTTTGCGCGTGTTCACAGACTTGGGGAAAAGGGACACACGAACTGACCGGGTACGCCCAATTGTTTTAAAGACAGAGAAACAGTTAGGAGAAGCTCGCGAGTGTTGAAAGATACACATTACGGAATCAGTGAACAATTCCCACCCGAGATTGTTGAACGCCGTAAACAATTGTGGCCAAAATTCAAAGAGGCGAAACGAAGAGGTGTTAGGGCTTCACTTGTGGTTGATAAGCTTTTTATTGAAGGGAGACGCTGGTATCCGGACTCTGAACGAGCTTCATCAGCAAATAAGACGAGAAACCCGGCAGTAGACAGCCCAAGCAAGAGACCGAGACATCATGAACAGCCACCGAGGGAATCCCGTGACCATCATGCATAGGGATGCCAAGGGACAAACACCAGTGGTAAACATACCAGTGTACATAACAATACCGGTAGTGATCTGGCTGCAGCCCAAAACTGTTTCACTATTTGTGATAATATTAATATTGTGTATTTAAATGTTTGTGGACTTAAACAAAGACTATTAATTCCAGAATTTTTAGATTTTATTAGTCATTATGATCTTTTATGTTTTGTAGAAACAAAACTTGACGATTTTGATACTGTAAATATACCAGGTTACAGTGTTTTTATTAATAACAGAAAACTTAAATCACATGTTAAATCTCGAGGTGTATGCCTTGCTGTGAGAACAGACTAAAAATTTAAGTTCATGTTCACAAAAATACCTCAGAATATGTACTCTGGTTTAGTGTTAAAAATCTAAATTTGCGTGGTGCTATATTATCCGGTTTTGTTATAGGCATTGTTTATATACCCCCCCCCCCCCCCCCCCGAAGGTTCTCCGTGTTTTAGACATGATTTTTTTTAAATCTATACAAAATGAAATGAGCGACATTATACGTAATGAAAATGGTGTATTACTTATTGGAGATTTTAATTCCAGGACAAATGTGCTTCTTGATTATATAACTGTTGAACAGGAAATAGCAAACACCACCGTCTTGCCAGACAATTTAGTCGATTTTATAAATGAACCTAATCGTTGCAAGCTGGTCTATCTTTAAAACGTGTAAGTGAAGATACAGGTAGACACAATAACCACGGATACAAACTTATACAATTTTGTAAAAATAATAATTTATATATTATTATAAATGGTAGAATTGGGAAGGACAGAGACATAGGTAAAATTACGTGTAAAGGAACAAGCGTCATAGATTATACAATTGTTTCTATTGGTGTTTTAGAAATTACTAGCGATTTTGAAGTACACAATTTCGAAGCACTGTTCTCCGATATCCATAGCTCACTAACTATTTCTCTGAAAATGAACACAGAAGCCAGCGTTCAACGAGACTGCAGCAACAACAAACAGCACGAGCCTAAACCGCGTCGATGGAACAAAAGCCAAGCGACCGATTACAGCGATGCACTGAACAGACAGACAATAACGGCCATTGTTTCTGAACTTGACTCACTCTGTGAAACATTCTCCACAGAACTTCTTAACAACACTGTGAATACAATAAGCAAGCTACTGGTTGAAACTGCTACGGAAACGTTTGGCTACACAACTCAACACAGCAGTAATGAAGATAATGGCGGAAAACATAAGCCCTGGTTTGGTAGTCAGTGTAAACTGTTCAGAAAAAAATATACTGAAGCAAGAAAAACATATAGAAATAGAAAAACACCAGAAAATAAAAAGAGACTTATAAATGCAAGCAAATGTTATAAAAACACTATTTTAAAATATTCGAATTTATATAAATGGAGAAAGGAAAAAACGTTTACAGAATTACATAAACATGATTCTCGATCGTTCTGGAAACTTCTGCGAAAAAAACTCGACTGACGGAAAAACACCCTCACTGAATAAACTTTTTGAATATTATAAAGATATCAACAGCACAAATAACGACACGGAGGAACACGATGGACCATCGAATAATGATAACGAAGGAACTGATCGTTGTTAAATACACCGGTAACAACAGAAGAAATACTGATCATAGTTAAAAATCTTAAAAACAATAAAGCACCTGGAATAGATGGAATAATAAATGAATATATTAAAGAAACAATTAATATTATGATTGATATATATGTTAAATTTTTTAATATCGTTTTTGATAAGGGTATTTTTCCAGAGTCCTGGTTAGTTGGTATTATTAGACCTATCTATAAAAATGGAGACAGAGATAACCCAGAAAATTAGAGACCTATAACCCTACTTAGTTTCCTTGGAAAGCTGTTTACTGCTGTTATAAATAAACGTATTACTTTATTTCTAGAAACAAATGAGCTATTATCTGAAGCTCAAGCCGGGTTTAGAAAAGACTATTCCACAGCTGACCACATTTTTACATTATATGGCCTTATTGAACTGCTAAAAACTAGAAAGAAAAAATTATACTGTACTTTTATCGACTTTAAAAAAGCTTTTGGTTCTGTGTGGAGAGTTGGACTATGGGATAAAGTAGTGAAAAATGGTATAACAGGTAAATGTTTTAATGTTATCCACAGTATGTATCAACATATTAAATCATGTGTTCAAGGTGTTTATACAGATTATTGTCCATGTTGTATAGGCGTGAGACAAGGTGAAAACTTATCACCTCTTCTGTTTTCATTATTTCTTAATGACACTGAAGATACTTTCAAAGCGCATGGCTGCAATGGACTTAGTCTTGAAAAAAACATATCTGACGATATGCTACATTTGTGTACTGTTTTATTTATTTTATTATATGCCGATGACATGGTACTCCTCGCAGACAATTATGATCATATGCAACATTTATTAGATGTCTTTGATGTGTATTGTAGTACATGGAAATTAACTGTCAATTTCACGAAGACTAAGGTTTTAATTTTTGGTGGTAGCAAGAAGGACTATAAAAAACTATTTAATTTAGGAAACATAATTTTAGAGAATGTAGAGATCTACAAGTACCTTGGGATAATTTTTCATAAGTCTAACAAGTTTACTAATACTAGAAAAGCTTTGTTTTCACAAGCCGAAAAAGCCATGTATTTTATCTTAAAACAAGGAAGACGTTATGACCTTTCTGTACAAGTCCTTTTGAAATTGTTTGATTGTATGGTACAACCTATTTTGTTATATGGTTGCGAGATTTGGGGTTTTGAAAACTTGTCTTATTTAGAAACGTTACAAAATAAATTCATGAAGTTTCTGTTGTCAGTTAAGAAGTCAACGCCTGTGAATATGTTATATGGAGAACTGGGGCGTTACCCAGTCTCCCTTGATGTCAAATTAAGAATGATCACTTTTTGGTTTAAACTAATAACTGGAAAACACACAAAGTTATCATTCTTGATATATGAATTATTGCTGAATGATTATAAAAATGGAATATGTGATCATAAATGGTTAACGTTTATCAAATCTGTTTTGGATGACGTTGGATATAGCAATGTATGGACTGCACAGTGTAACCAGCTACCAGATGTAAATCTATTAAAACAAAGAATTATTTTAAGATTACAGGATCAGTTCTTACAAACATGGAACAATGAAATTGTTAATTCATCTAAAGCATCTTGTTACAGACTGTTTAAATCAAATATTGTGTTCGAGACATATTTAACCAATTTAGAGAAAAAATATTGGTTACCACTATTACATTTTCGACTCTCAAATCATTATCTTCCCATTGAAAAAGGCAGATGGGAAAAAATAACTTTAACAAATAGAACATGCTTTGTGTACAAATAACGAAATTGGTGATGAATTTCATTATATAATCTGTTGTTCTTTTTTTAAAGATGAAAGAACAAGATTTCTGCCAAAGTGTTGCCAATCTAGACCAAATGTTTATAAATTTAGAATGCCATTCGACAGTAAAAAAAACTGGTGTTCTCAGAAAGCTAGCAGTTTTCTGTAAACAAATTATGCATATTCTTAAGTCCCATGGCTGAAATCTGTTTTGACAATTTCATTTTATTTGTATATGCAATGTATGTCTTCAAATGCAAGTATGAATCCATAGATATACACTTGTTTTATCTGATGTACATTATTATGACGAATGTGCCATTTTGTCATTTATTTGTATATTTAATTATATTTTTACAATGTACCTCATATGTCGTTGAATTACGGCCAGAGTGTAAATAAAGTTCAGTGAACACCTATTCTCAGTGTTAGACAGGTAGACATGGTGAGATGAGATTAGTGTGTTCTGTGTTTACCTGTGTGGACGTTTATTCTCGGTGTTAGGTAAAGATGGTTGGTGAGATGAGATTACTGAGTATTGTGTTTACCTGTGTGGATGCCTATTCTCGGTGTTAGGTAAACATGATTGGTGAGATGAGGCTACTGAGTATTGTGTTTACCTGTGTGGACGCCTATTCTCAGTTTGAGTTTCTCATTTTGAAAGCACGGCACAGCTACCTGGTTCACGGCTGACAGCAAGTCTATCGACATCGTGGCGATCTCAGGAGCGTGCTGAGAAAAAAAACAAGAAACAATGTTATAAGTAACACTAGTCCATCCGCTGTGCCAGTGATCATAGGCGTACGGGCTCCCATGTTTCTAGGGTGACAGGCGCTGGTTTTTGCCAGAGTTAAACGAAAATGCCCGAATCTGCCTAAAAACATTTATTCACATTACCATTACTACCAAACAGCCATATAGGGTTACAAACGAATCGCTACACATTTTTACATGGATTACAACTCATTTTGAGGGCAGAATGACGGAAATAATGGCAAAAAGTATCAGGTTAGCTTATTTTGCCCGAATATCTGTATACGTTTTTTGCTTGAATTTGAGGTTTTGTTCCAGCACCAGGGAGACAGTTGCCAACATTTGGTAATATCGACATGACGTCTCAGAGAGGAAGCCCGCTATATTTTCCATCAGTAGCAAGGGATCTTGTGTATGCACAATCCCACAGACAGGATAGCATATACCACGATCTTTGATATACCAGTCATGTCGCTGTGGGTAGTCAGAAAAAAAATAATTAAAAGGTCAAACAATCTGGAATTTTTTTTTTTAATTTTTTTGATTTGCCATACGCTTTCAACCGGGAACCAAACGAGCTGTGGGTAAAAGGCTCACGTAAATGGAATATCTAAAAAAAATTATTAGCAGCAATGGATTTTTTATATGCACCATCACACAGGCAGGATAGCATATACCACGGCCTTTCATATACCAGTCGTGGTGCACTGGCTGGAACGAGAAATAGCCCAATGGGCCCATCGACGGGGATCGATCCTAAACCGACCGCTTATCAAGCGAGCACTTTACCACTGGGCTACGTCCAAGACGAAGGAAATGTTTTATTTAATGACGCATTCAACACATTTTATTTATGGTTATACGGCGTCAGACATATGGTTAAGGACCACACAGATATTGAGAGAGGAAACCTGCTGTTGCCACTTCATGGGCTATTCTTTTCGATTAGCAGCAAGGGATCTTTTATATGCACCATCCCACAGATAGGATAGCACATACCACGGCCGTTGATATACCAGTCGTGGTGCACTGGCTGGAACGAGAAATATCCCAATGGGCCCACCGACGGGGATCGATTCCAAACCAACCTTACATCAAGCGAGCGCCTTACCACTGGGCTACGTCTAAGACGAATTCACAGTCAAGTAAAGTCTATGAGCAAATTTGTTTCAAGTATTTGTTAATAAACTATGTCATCCGCATTATTTATGTTTTGTAAACTTCAGTAAACTAATGTCCCATTCTATTACCTCATCTGCTAATGGGTTTTTATTTTATTTTTTTATTATTTTTTTTTTTTTTTAAAGCAAAACAGGCTTATTTTACGTCCTTGCTTACCAGTAGAAAATAGGTTTCTTGTTGTGTTTCCTTTTTAAATCTGTGAACTGATTTGATTTGTATTTAGCACATGAATGTGCTCTAGTGATGTCATTAAACAAAACAAAAACTTCTTGTTTTCTCTTCTTTTTTTTGGTTCTTTTTTTTTTTGTATTTAGTATATGCTTTAACTGATATATATTATACACCTTTAAAGAGACATTCCTGATTTTGCTGCATTGTAAGATGTTTCCGACTAATAAAATACTTATACGATTAAACTTACATATTAAATATATTTTCTTGTTTAGAGTATCAGTGTCTGTATATTCAATGTGTTTCTGGTCGTCATAATATTTGTAAGAAGCCCAAACTGAATTTTGTCTTCAAATAATTTCGTACGTACGAAAAATCTTATTTTGAGGAAAAAAAACGAAATTTAACCTAGTACGAATATTAGAACGATCAAAAACACATTTAATATACAGCCACTACTATTTTATGCAGAAAAATATATTTGATAAGTAATTAAAGTAATTAAAATCGTTAAAAAGTCTCTTAGTCAATAACATCTTAAAAACTGCAGCAAACTCAGGAATGTCCCTTTAATGCCATGTTATTGCCACGAATTCCATGCGAACATTCCACATTCCACCAGCACAAACGTACTCACCACGCACACACATTCCACACATACATGCATACCACGCACACACATTCCATACACACATATATACTACGCACACACATTCCATACACACATATATATATATATATATATATATATATATATATATATATATATATATATATATATACATACCACGCACACACATACCACACACATAAATACAACGCACATTCATTCCACACTTACACACCACGCACACAACACACACACACACACACACACACACACACCCGCATACACACGCACATACACACATCCGCATACACACACCACCTAAACATTCACAGACCAAGCATTCGCATTCCATACACACACACACACACACACACACACATCCGCATACACACACACACACGAACGCACACACACCAAGCATACGCATTACACACACACACACACACTCACAGACACACTGATACACACAAAACGCACACACACATTGCACACATATACACACCACACGCACATATAATACACAGATACACCACACACACACACAGACACCATGCACTCGCATATTATATGTGAACCATAAATCAAATCTTGCATCATGTTATGTAATTTCGGTCTGACACTAGAAGTGAAATTATTGATTTCCGATGTTCAAAGTTCCTTGAAATTAGACACCAGTTCTTTAGTATTTTGTTACCATAGTAATTATAACTGTAACCTTTTTAGAAGCTGAACACGTGAAGGGTTAATATCCGCCTAACATTAGTTCTATGATGTTAGTCATTTATGCGTGTGCTATGTGTATATCAGTGCGATTTTACCACCTATAATTACACTGATGTCTACAATTAATTCGCATATGCAAAAAAGTAACAATTTGTACTTTTAGTTAACGACACCACAAGAAGACAATGTCTACTGTACGTCAAGTATTTTGTAAATCTGACTTGGTTAGGCGCTCTCTCGATGCGCGGTCGATGTGGGATCGATCCCCGTCGGTGGGACCATTGGGCTATTTCTCGTTCCAGTCAGTGCACCACGACTGGTATATCAACAGCCGTGGTATGTACTACCCTGTCTGTGGGATAGTGCATATAAAAGATCCCTTGCTGCTAATCGAAAAGAGTAGCTCATGAAGTGGCGACAGGGGGTTTGCTCTGTTAATATCTGTGTGGTCCGTAACCATATGTCTGACGCCATATAACCGTAAATAAAATGTGTTGAGTGCGTCGTTAAATAAAACATTTCTTCCATTAGCAACAGGGGATGTGTTATATGCGATTTGAACAGACAGTATAGCACATAGCATAGTATAGCACGGTTTTCGATATACTGGTCGTGGGGCACTGGTTGGGACGTGGAACAAAAAAGCAATCAGAAAATAGGTCCAATGAGGTGATTATAGCCTACGACACAAATATTGCAGACGAGTTCTCTACCGACTGCCCTAGATTCGCTCCCAAGTATTAGAAGACTGGTTACAGACCTAAATTACATTTCATTTGAACTTATTTCCGTGCTTATATCCAATTAAGGTTCAAGCACGCTGTCCTTGGCATACACCTCAGCTATCTGGGCTGTCTGTCTGGGACAGTGGGTTAGTTGTTAATTGTTAGTGGTTAGTGAGAGAGAAGAGGGTGTAGTGGCCTTACACCTGCCCGTTGAGTCGTTAAAACTCGCTTTGGGTGGGAGCCGGTACCGGGCTGCGAACCATGTACCTATCAGCCTTATGTCCGATGGCTTATCCACGACGCCACTGAGGCCGGTCCGAAATTACAGTGCAAATTAATCAATCAATCAATCAGTCAACCAACCAACCAACCAACCAACCAACCAACCAACCAATCAACCAACCAACAAATCAATCAATCAATCAGTCAATCAACCATTTGACTCGTGCTTATATCCACTGAAGATTCAAGCACGAGTGTCTTGAGCACATACTCCGAGATTCCCCGGTGAATGTGTCCAACACAGGGGAGTTGGGGGGGGGGGGGGGGGGGTAATAAGGCTATGAAATTTACAATTAGAATTAGAAGAGAAAGAATACAACAATGCATCATAATAACTAAATTTACAGTTAGAATTAAAGATAAAAAATGTTTGCGTCAGGCCTAAATATGAAATGAATTAGTCACAAGTAGAACTGGCAGCCAAAACTAAAACATATATATTTGGACTTCAGTCCAGTCCTTAATCCCTATTACAAAGTGCAAATTAACACTTACCTTGTTTCCGTTTCTAACCGGAAGTCCGCTCACCACCATATACGCGTCTCCGATTGTCTCCACTTTGTACACGTCGTAAGTGTCAATCCTCACATCAAACGTCGAGTACAAATTGTTTAACATTTCAACGACCTCGTACGGCGAGAGCTTGGCGGAAATGTTCGTAAAACCGACAATATCCGAAAAGAATATCGTGACGGCCGGAAAACATTCCGCTGGAACTATTTTCTTGTTCTTGAGCTGCACCGCCACGGATTTCGGAAGCATCTGAAAAAGCAGGTTTTCCGTTAGCTGTTTTTCATTGTTCAGCAGAGTTGTCTTTTCTTCCAGACCTTGCGCGTAAACGCAGATCCAGTCTACCATTTTGTGTATCCGAAACAGAACCGCAGCCGACATCCCTAGAACTATACAACATACGCAGCACTGGAAAACCAGTCTACGGGTCAAGGAACTTAATCCAGTTCTGTGTGCGTCGGTTATCATCCCTTCTAACACAGTGAGTTCTTTGTAAATGATATGTACGTTTTGCATATACGAATCTAGCCGAGAGGAATTCAACGAAGAGTTGGCGCATTCTAAATTTGGCACAATAAAAGAAGACAACGGATCAACGGTTTCAGACCCCAATCCTTGGTAGTAGTTGTACGCAAACATATTGGAATCTATATCGGATAAAAAGCCAGACTCCATAGTTTCTAAGTCCGTGAATGTCTCCGTTGTGTTGAGATATTTGAGAAAACAGACAGACAGTTGGACAGACATGGAACCCAGGACAAGCATTAGAGATTGGTGTTTGGCGGGTGCCGCCCAAGGGATGTGAGCAGACGTGTAGAATGTAGGCACTATGTATTTAACCACCTGGTTGTATTTCCTATAAAACAATACAACATCAGAAACCAGGAAGGTATAATTTTTCACGTTTTCCAGCACGAAAAACATATCTGTACACAACAGTCTTGGAGTTTCCAGGGAGAACACGTTGCATGCATTCACATATTCATTTGCGCATGAAAAACTCGGCAGCGTGTCGCCTGTTCGACACGAAGTTTTATTGTCATCATCATACAGCTTCAACAGGTTCGCATTCATTGCGTGCGAGAGATTTCTCAAAACCGTGCATCCCTTGACGACATTTTCTATGAAAGTCCCTGCCTCTGTGTCGACACCAACAGCAGTGCCATCAGCCACGATGTCAATCAACAACACAACTACCACAATAAGAGCGCCTGTTATAGAAACGGCAGATATTTTTGAGTACTTAAAGCTGTTCCACTGTCGAAATTCTTCGATGGAATGTAACAATTTTCGTTTGGTTTTGGTCTCTTTGGGTTTTCCCTTGGATTCTTTGATCTCATGTGTCCCGTTCTCGCAGCAGCTACTTGTTAGTTCTTTACTTTGTACTGATTCTATGGGGTGCACTTTACTGCTCCGAATTTTGATCATGTTTCGTTGGCATTGACATTATTGAGTTGTGAAACCTGAACAAAGTAAAATAGAAATAGGATTATATTAAGAAACTAATCTTCATGGGACATTGCTAGGATGATAAGAAGAATCGGATGAGGGCGATCGATCCCTCAATCGCATCTCAAACTAGTGAAAAAGGTTATTTTTGTTCATCGACACCACTAGAGCACATTGATTTATTAATAATTAGGCTATTGGTTGTCAAACGTTTGGTAATTCTGACATATAGTCTGAGAGAGGAAACACCTCATATTTTTCCATTAGTAGCAAAGATACTGTTATAAGCATCGTCCCACAGACAGGATAGCACATAATATCACGGGCTTTGATATACCTGTTGTGCACTGGCTGGAACGAGAACTAGCCCAATGAGCCCAGCGACGGGGATCGATCCTTGACCAGCCGCTCATCAGGCGAGCTCTTTACCACTGGGCTATGTCCTGCCCATCTCATATTAGTGGGAAAAAAAGAGAAAGAAATGTTTTATTTAACGACGCACTCAACACATTTTATTTACGGTTATATGGCGTCAGACATATGGTTAAGGACCACACAGATTTTGAGAGGAAACCCGCTGTCGCCACTTCATGGGCTACTCTTTCCGATTAGCAGCAACGGATCTTTTATTTGCGCTTCCCACAGGCAGGAGAGCACAAACCATGGCTTTTGTTGAACCAGTTATGGATCACTGGTCGGTGCAAGTGGTTTACACCTACCCACTGAGCCTTGCGGAGCACTCACTCAGGGTTTGGAGTCGGTATCTGGATTAAAAATCCCATGCCCCGACTGCGATCTGAACCCAGTACCTACCAGCCTGTAGACCGATGTCCTAACCACGACGCCACCGAGGCTGGTCTCAAATTAGTGATTTACCACTGAGTAAATCTCGCCACGCATGCTGAAATAGAAACATTTAACTTGGTTATAAAGATACAATTTGTGTTGCTTAAGGACACCACGAGAAGACATGGACTAATTTATCTTCGGTTATTGGATGTCAAACGTGCTAAAAAAAAACCACATACCCTCCAAAAAGGAGGGGTGGGGGAGAAGAAAACAAACAAAACAAAAACAAGACAAGACGAAAAATATATATATATCCGCCGAAAAGGATCGATCCTACGACCCAAGTGCTTCAGCCGAGCGCCCCACCTACTGAGATAATCCCACCCCCGCAGTTAACTAGATTATATTCGATAAGGTAGCGCCGACTTTTTGCAGGATTTTTAAATAGAGCATTCGTCACAGGTCGACAGTCTGAGAAGGTACCGTATCAGCCGACTAATGGGTGTCCAGTGTACCAGCCGGAACCAAGGCCGCGCGCGGCGCGGAAGCGCGCGGAGCGCGCGCGCGCGCGCGCGCGCGCGTCGCAGAGCGAGCGCCGCGCGCGCGATAGAGGGGCTAGGATGAAGCGCTGAGGAGATGTCGCGAGCGGAGCGAGCGCATAGCAGCGACTCCCCGCGAGAGCCAAGATACGCCGATATCGCTAACTATCTCGCTCATCGGGAGATAGAGAGAAGAGCAGAAGGGCGCGCCGCGCAAGACGAGAGCTAGACGAGAGCGCGAGCGCGAGCGCGAGAGCGAAGCAAACAAAAATCAGCGCGCGCGCCACAGGCGAAGCACACCAGAGAGCACACACGAAAGAGCGACACACGCGAGTAGAGCTCCAACACAAGCCATATATAGCACCTACGCGAGAGCGCGCGCACAAAAACAAGGCTAGAGAGAGCGAGAGAGATATGAAAAAGAGATAGATACACAGCGCGCGAAAGCGAGAGCAAATAGCGAAGAGAGATCGAGCAGATCGAGAGCGACACTTCAGAATTGAGAATCAGCGCTCTATCTACGCGAGAGATGCGACAACTCATCTATCGACTCGCGCGCAAGCGATATAACTATATCGGCGCGCGCTAATATGCTAGATAGCGATCCATCGAGATAGCGAAAATATGTATAGAGCGCCAACAGCTAAATAACGAGAGAAGCGATATAGATCTATAGATCGCCCGATAGCGAGAGAGAGTCGATAGAATGCTATCTCAATATAGGATATAGCGCGCAGAGCTAGCGCCGAGCGACGAATCTCCAGCTCCTATCGCCATCTAGCCCTCTCTCCTCCCTCTCCCCCAGGCCACGCATATCGCGCTCTCTCACTCACAACATAGCTATACAACAGCTCGGATCTCTACCTCACTCACGGCATCTACAACATATCTCTCTCTCTCTATCCTGCTCTATAAGATAAGAGATAATATCCATATAACTCGAGCTATATCAGACGCGCGCACAGAAATAGCGAGTCGGCGAAATCGCACGTAAGCCCGAAGCGAGCGCTAGCGCCCGCGCGCGCCCGACAGCCGCATGGACGCACGCTCTCACTCACGCACAGCACAGGAACAACACACGCGCTCGTCGCCCGCGATCTCACACACACGCGCGCGATAAAGCGGCATTACTCGAGTATAGAATCAACAAAAACCGCGGCCCGCGTCGAGCGCGAGGCGAGCAAGCGAGCGCGCGCGCAGGCTAGCGCGATAGAGATGAGCACGCGAGAGCGCGCGCGCGATCGACCGCGCCCGCGCGCGCAGAGACGCCAGAGAATATAGAAAGAGGCACGCGATATAACTATATAAGCGATAGATAGATAGATATATTATATAGCAAGATGAAAGAGAAAGGAGGGGAGAGCTAGTCGAAAGCGAGCGAGAAGCTAGCGAAGAAAAGAGCGCGCGCGACGATAGAGCGCGAGAGATAGCGCGATAGATCGAGCGCGCGAGCGATAGAGGCAGAGAGCGAGAAACATCTAGAGATAGCTATCGCGAAGCGCGCTATTATAGCGAGCGATCTATCCTCTCTGCGCTAAATATATATACCGAGAGCTCGCGCATCGTATCTCTCTCGCCCTATCTCTCATCATATGCATAATCCGCCCTATCTATAGATATATACTATATATCTCTATCTCGCATACATCTCTCTCTCTCTAAAGATCTCTCTCTGATCTCTCTATCTCTGCTCTCTCATCTATCTCTCTCTAGATCTATCATCTCCATATCCTCTCTCTGTTCTCTACTTTCCTCTCTCTCTCTCTCATCAATCTCTCTCTTCTCTCTCTCTATCTCTCAGTATCTTTCTACTCTCCTCGCGCTCTCTCACGCGCTCCTCTCTCTCTCTCTCGCTCTGAACTATCTCCTCTCTCTCTCATCTCAAGATCTCTATCTCTCGCTCTCTCTAGCTCCCTCTCTCCATATATCCCTCTTTATCTCTCTCTCTCTCTCTCTCTCTCTCTCTCTCTCTCCATCTTCCTCAATCTCCATCTCCTCTCTCTCTCTCTCTCTCTCTCTTAGCGCTCTCTCTCTTCTCTCTCTCTCTCTCTCTCTGCTATCCTCTCTATCTCTCTCTCTCATCTCTCTCTCTCTCTCTCTCTCTCTCTCATCTCTCTCTCCATCTCTCTCTCTCTCTCTCTCTCTCTCTCTCTCTCTCTCTCTCTCTCTCTCTCTCTCTCTCTCTCTCTCTCTCTTTTTCTCTCTCTCTCTCTCTCATATCTCCCCTAGTTGCCCGACACTCCACAGCACAACTCACAGAACGTGTAGGTACCCACTCTCCAATTCCCCCCTCCATATGGTGAATGTCCGCAATATAAAACCCTAACCACGAGAATCTGTTCAACACATTGAATTTATAGTAGACTCATGATTAAGCATAGTGCATCGAAACAGACCGATCTTAATGAAACAGTAGTGTTAATATATCTCATTAAAAAGCCCTTATTACGGGGAAAATGCACTGTTTAATATTACTCTCCGCTGGGAGTTAATTAAGAATTACCAACACGGATGTTTTTCAGTTGATTAGACTTCCTATCATTGAGACGGGGTTGTTTTAATGATGTCCGAAAAAAAGAGCATATCGATAATCAACATGTATGCGGTATAGAGAGAAACAAAAACAGGTTTTGTTCAACGACACCACTACAGGACATTGACTAATTAATCATCGGCTATTGGATGTTCAACATTTTGGTAATTATGACATCAGAGGAAACCCGCTACATGTTTTCATTAGCAACAAGGGATCTTTTATATGTACTTTCCCACACACAAGAAAGCACATACCACGGTCTTTGACCACTTGTAGTGTACTGGTTGGAACGAGAAAAAACAATCAGATATCAACATGTGTACATATGTACGGTATAGAGACAAAAAAATAGCTTTTTCAAGGATTTCTGATAGTCTTTTAGTTTTTAAACACTAAGGCATATTTTTCACTATTAGAGCCATTTATGATCACTGAAATCAAACATTACTTATATTTTATTGTTTATATTATCCATTTTAGTACAACCGAAGATTTTCTGGTCATCCTGGTGTTTCTAATACCACAATGCAATTTTCATATTTTTAAAAACGCACGTGCGTCTGAGAAGTATCAGTTATGGAGTCGAGTTTAGTCTATTTTTAACGGTATTTCACAGTTTCAGCTTTACAGACACTTGTTTCACTCTCTTGTAACATAATCCAAATGTGTTACGGGTGTGTAACTTAACCAAACCTAGTGTCCATTTTTAAGTTTTGAAACTAT
This sequence comes from Gigantopelta aegis, assembly GCF_016097555.1. Classification (NCBI taxonomy): domain Eukaryota; kingdom Metazoa; phylum Mollusca; class Gastropoda; order Neomphalida; family Peltospiridae; genus Gigantopelta; species Gigantopelta aegis. The sequence continues at coordinate 20,593,159 of NC_054713.1, read as the reverse complement.
GGTCTGCGCCTTTAAAAGTTCTAAAGTCTCTCACAACTCCACAGGGCTGGCTTGTGTACTTTTATTGCTGTATTATTGTATTATTACTATTGAACTCTTATTTTTTGTTTTAATCTGTACACAAAGTGAGACGTAAATAAAGAATTTGTCTGTCTATACTTGGTAGATATATAGAGACTAATACATGAGTGGCCGTTAGATACCATTTATCTCACAACGAGTTGTTTTAAAATGTATTTAAACCAGCGAAAGCGAATTTGATACGTTTTTAAACAACGAGTTGTAAGATAGATGGTATTTCTTACATAAGTAACATATCCTATCTGGTTTTAAGCAAATTTTAACATCTTTTTCGACTAAACGGTATTTACAGCCGTTGCACTTGTAGCTGACTTACGCGTCACAGACCCATGATTGTCAGGTTAACTATACATCACATTCTAATCTATTTCCATCGTGTAGTTTTCCAACTGATTGGGGTTTTTCTCATTCCAACCAGTGCACCACAAGTAGTCAAAGGCCGTGGTATGTGTTTTCCTGTCTGTGGGAAAGTGCATATACAAGATCCGTGCCACGTTAGGAAAAATGTAGCGGGTTTCCTCTGATGACTATACGAGAATGACCAAATGTTTGACATCCAATAGTCGATGATTAATTAATCAATGTGCCTCACTGGTGTCGTTAAACAAAACAAACTATAGAGAATGAATATCACTTATTGTTTGTATGTCCATGTTACAGAGACCTAGAAGCTACGTATTTAAAGACATATTATTCTGCATGACCTTCGATTAAAGGGACATTCCTGAGTTTGGTTCAAGTTTTAAGATGCTATTGACTAACAGAGACTTTTTAACGATTGTAATTACATATCAAATATATTTTTCTGCATAAAATATTAGTGGCTGTATATTAAACGTGTTTATAATTGTTCTAATATTTGTAGTAGGTTAAATTTTATTCTATTTCCTAAAAAAAAAAAAAAAATCATACGTACGAAATTATTTGAAGACAAAATCCAGTTTGGGCTTCTTACAAATATTAAGACGATCAGAAACACATTGAATATACAGACACTGATATTCTAAACAAGAAAATGTATTTAATATGTAAGTTTAATTGTAGAAATATTTTATTAGTCGGAAATATTACAATGCAGCAAACTCAGGAATGTCCCTTTAACAAAATTATCAATTTGTTATCATTAAAATCCAAATATGAGACACTACAGTTAGCTAAATGTATGTATCTGTCTATGCAACGTAGCAGATTTTAACATGATAAAACGTGTTTCTCCTCTGCATTATATATAGTATAGGCATGTAGGAATGGGGGGTGGGTGGGATAGGGGCGGGATGCACGTGCCCCCCCCCCCCCCCCCACTTGTGAGCCTTTTTTTTTTATACATTAAGGTTTACCATTGTAACCAAAATCTGATATAGAGTTTGTACCCGATCCGTCAGTGCCCCCCCCCCCCCCCCCCCCCCCCCCTCCGAAAGTCGTGCTCACGGGCCTGTAGTATACTGTTTATTTTATGCTATTTCATATTGTGTCCATTTCTTGCGAAATGTATATATTCTGTTTTAGCCAAAGGCTGATTACAGCTTTGGCAAACAAATTAATTGATTGATTGATTTAATAATGGTATATAATTAATATTGTAATAATGATAATGCTATAATAACTGATTGTACAGTTAATAATGTAATGCAAGAACGGCTAATAATGTGATCATGTAATAACGGTAAATAATGCAATATGTATAACTACATATATAGTCATGTAATCACTGTCTTTTATAAGCAATTTCCTATAGACAGGACAGCACATACCACGGCTTTTGAATATCAGTCGTGAGGTATTCAAATAAAAGGTCCACTGAGGAGGTTCGATCCTGGGACCCAAGCACCCAATGTGAACGTTTTACCTTCTGATATAGATCCCGCCTCGATTAATTACGTAATACAAGTTAAAGGGACATACCCTAGTTTTAAAAGAGTAAGGCATGTTTTTGACTATTAGAGCCGTTTTTTTATAACTGAAATCACACTTTACTTAGATTTTATTGTTTAGATTATCTATTTCCGTACATTCGAAATGTTTTTGGTCATCCTGGTGTTTTTAATATCACAAAATGCATTTCTCATATTTTTAAAAACGCACGTGCGTCTGAGAAGTAACAGTTATGGAGTCGAGTTTTAGTCTATTTTTAGAGGGTAATTCACCATTTCAAAATCACAAACTCATGTTTCACTTTATCCAAATGTGTTACAGATTTGTAGATTAACTAAACTTAGTGTGCATTTTCATGGGCTGAAACTAGGGTCTGTCCCTTTAAAGTTTGTTTTCTTTAACAACATCTCACGAGCGTATTGATTTACAAATTATCGGTTATAGGATGTCAAACATTTGGTAATTTTAACATATAGTGTAAAAGAGAAAAACACGTTACCTTTTTCTGTTAGTAGCAAGGGAAGGAAAGAAGAAAATGTTATATTTAACGGTTGTATTTAATGGTTAAAGACTACGCGTATTATATTGAGAAAGGAAACCCGCTGTCGACACTTCATGGGCTCTTTTCGATTAGCAGCAAGGGATCGTTTATATGCACCATCCCAGAGACATGATAGTACATACAACCGCCTTTATTACACCAGTTGTGGAGCATTGGCTGGAACGAGAAATAGCCCAATGGGCCCACCGACGGGGATCGAACCTACATCGATCGCGCATCAGACGAGCGCTGTACAACTGAGCTACGTTGCGCCCCTAATAGCAAGGGATATCTTATATCCACCAAAAGTCTATTTTGTTCAACGACACCACTAAAGCACATTGATTTTTTAACCATCGACTATTGGATGTAAAACATTTAATAATTTTGACATATGGTCTGAAAGAGAAAACCCGCTACATTTTCCCATTTGTAGCAAGGGCTATTTTATATGCACCATCCCATTGACACGATAGCACATACCACGGCCTTTGATACACTAATCGTGGTGCAGGTGCTGTAACATCAGGCAAGCGCTTTACCACTGGGCTACTTCCTTCTCGAATTACGTAAGAAAGACCCACGCCTTGTAACTTCCGGAAATTGCTCCGCATTGTCAGAAAATCAGTAGAAGCAAGTTACATAGTTTCCCGAGAGAAACAAAATGAGCAGTTGTTTCGCGTATTGATTTTTCCTTAATAATATTAATTAGGGTCTCTCGCGTCACTTTTGTGACAAACACACATGCTCCTACCTTCGATATTTTACAGTTATGACGAAGGCAGAATTACATGTAGATATCAGGTATTGTTTCAAGATACGTTTATCCCAGTCGGTGGTTCCATTGGGCTATTTTTAGTATCGGCTAGTGCACCACGACTGGTATATCAAAGGCCGTGGTTTGTGCTATCCTGTCAGTGGGATGGTGCATATAAAAGATTCCATGCTTCTAATGAACAAATGTAGCGAATTTCCTTTCTAAGACTATATGTTAAAATTATAATATGTTTGACATCCAATAGCCGATGATTGGTATATCAATGTGCTCTTGTGGTGTTGTTGAACGAAACAAACAAACAGCCGATGATTAAACAAGAGAAAACTTTAACTTTAAATCAATGCGCTCTCGTGGTTTCGTTTAAACAAAACAAACTTTAACCTACGCTAGTCGTGTTGTTTTGGTTTTCGTGAAGATTCGCACCCCCCCCCCCCCCCCCTCCACACACACACACACACACACACTTCCACCCCTTAAAATGAATGAAATATGCACCAAGAAAGAAACACACTCCGTCCCCAACCTCCAAAAATACAATCAAACAACAGCAAACCCACATAAAATAACATTATTGACCTCATTTCCATTCACCGTCCTACATCGTTGGCGGCATATAGCTCAGTGGTAGAGAGATGGCCTGCAGTATTAGACGTCTGGGACACCAAAAGCTGGGGTTAGTGCTGCACTGTAAATTGGAAATTGCATATAAAAGTCCCTTCTATTTTGTTTAATTTTAAAATTTAAATTTTACTTTTAGTAATTTTTCTTGTTGCAGCCAGTGAACAACGACTGGTATATTAAAGATGATGCGTGTAAACAATTTCTTGCTACTAATGGAAAACTGGCGGGTGTCCTCTTTAAGACATGTCAGAATTAACAAATGTTTGACATCCAACAGCCGATGATTAATAAATCAATGATCTATAGAGGTGTCGTTAAATAAAACAAACAACTTTTTTTCTAATTCCAGCCAGTGCACAAAACATGGTTAAAGACCGTGGTATGTGCTTTCCTGTTTGTGGAAAAGTACATATATATATATATATATATATATATATATATATATATATATATATATATATATAAAAGATCCGTTACTAATGGAAACACGTAGCAGGTTTTCTCTCATTACTACAAGTCAAAATTACTAAATATTTGACATCCAATAGCCGATTATTAATAAATCAATATGTTCTAGTGGTGTCGTTAAACAAAACAAACTTTAACTGATATCATGTGTAGTATGGTTTGTTTCAAATTGTTATGCAAATTGTTTGTGTGAATATTATATTGTCATTTAATACCTTTTTACCTATAACAGACAAAGTTTGATGCTTAAATTATACATCTTTCAATATAATAAGAAGTTGTCATAATGCTAATAACGATTTCAGTTTTTCATTCCATGAATTTTCATAAATAATTTGTAATAAAAATAAACATGGTGCGGTTTAAATTCGATTTGTACTTCAGTCATATTTTAAGATGGACAGAATACTACATGAGTGACCGCAATGCCAAGATCAGACTGTCAACTGTTACGACGAAGTTGGCCAACTCGACGGTTGCGTTGTAATCCCCCAAATCCAACCTTACGACAGGTGTGCTCAGGGGCCAATTTCAGTAAACATCGTAAGTTTACGTCTGCGACTAGCAGTTATACCGGGCATACGTTTACACGTGTTTGGCGTCTATTTCACACAGACAATTACACCATTACGGAAGACGGAGCATTTTAATGACAAAAGAAAATGAAATCTGTGTACTTAAAACTATATGTCTTATACTATGATAGTAATAAGAATTGTGTTTTAGTCGTAGATTTACGTTTACGTGCAAAACTAGGCTTACGATATTTTGTTAAATTGGGCGCAGATTAGCAACTAATGACATGGGTTATAAGACGAGAATCAAGTTCTAAGAGCCCCTAGGCAGGCAACTGAACAGTCGTAGAAGTCGAGAGAGCAGAAAGTTGGCCAAATGTGTGCTGTCAGTTGCTAGTCTGAGCCTAGCGTTACATACCATTTATCTTAAGAGTTGCTTTAATGTCGCAGCTTCTAGTTTCAACAAAGTTTGGACACTAAGTTTGGTTAATCTAAAAACCTGTAACCCATTTGAATAAAAGAGTTTGTTTTGTTTAACAACACCACTAGAGCACATTGATTTATTAGTCATGGGCTACTGGATGTCAAACATTTGGTAATTTTGATGTATAGTCTTAAAGAAAACCCGCTACATCAGTAGCAAGGGATCTTTTATATGCACCACCCCACAGACAGGATAGCACATAGCACAGCCTTTGAAATACCAGTCGTGGTGCACTGGACATAACGATAAATAGCCCAATGGTCCCGCCGACGATGGTCGATCCCAAACCGTTCGCGCTTTAAGCCAGCACTTTATCACTTGGCTACATCCAGCCCCTACAGCTTAAACAGTTATTATAATTGTGGTAACTCCATATGGTGTGGTTGTGTTGTTTTAGCTTGTATTGCATGCATGATACAGGGTGAAAATGCCTGTATCTCTCTCTCTCTCTCTCTCTCTCTCTCTCTCTCTCTCTCTCTCTCTCTCTCTCTCTCTCTCTCTCTCTCTCTCTCTCCGGCCTCGGTGGCGTCGTGGTAGGCCATCGGTCTACAGGCCGGTAGGTACTGGGTTCGGATCCCAGTCGAGGCATGGGATTTTTAATCCAGATACCGACTCCAAACCGTGAGTGAGTGCTCCGCAAGGCTCAATGGGTAGGTGTAAACCACTTGCACCGATCAGTGATCCATAACTGGTTCAACAAAGGCCATGGTGCCATGGTTTGTGCTATCCTGCCTGTGGGAAGTGCAAATAAAAGATCCCTTGCTGCTAATCGGAAGAGTAGCCCATGTAGTGGCGACAGCGGGTTTCCTCTCAAAATCTGTGTGGTCCTTAACCATATGTCTGACGCCATATAACCGTAAATAAAATGTGTTGAGTGCGTCGTTAAATCAAACATATCTTTCTCTCTCTCTCTCTCTCTCTCTCTCTCTCTCTCTCTCTCTCTCTCTCTCTCTCTCTCTCTCTCTCTCTCTCTCTCTCTCTAACCATGAAATATTCATAATATTATTTGTGTGATATTATGAAAAACGTAGCACCCTGGTTTGCGACCACGGCTTATGATATTCATGTTGGCTAACTACAAATATTACCTTTTTCATTCATTCCAACTTCTTTTCGAGGTTATATCGTGGGCACACAACTCAGCTACCTGGGCTGTCTGTTTAGAACAGAGGGTTAGCGGTTAGTGGTTAGAGAGAGAGAGAGAAGTCGATGTAGTGGCATTACACCTACCTACTGAGTCGTTAAACTCGCTCTGAGTGGGAGCCGGTACCGGAGTGCGAACCTAGTACCTACCAGCCTTATGTGTTGGAAGTCACCAGCGTGTTATGTATGCATGACGATAATTCAGCCTAACTACAGCTGCAAAGGAATGAAATGTTTTATTTAACGACGCACTCGACACATTTTATTTACGGTTATATGGCGTTGGACATATGGTTAAGGTCCACGCAGATATTGAGAGAGGAAATCCGCTGTCGCCACTTCATGGGCTACTCTTTTCGATTAGCAGCAAGGGATCTTTTAGATGCACCATCCCATAGACAGGATAGCACATAACACGGCCTTTGATATACCAGTCGTGGTGCACTGGCTGGAGTGAAGGAAGGAATGAAGGGAGGAAAGAATGAATGAATGAATGAATGTTTAACGACACCCTGTTAAGACCAATAAGACCAAAGTCGTGGTGCACTGGCTAGAGCGAACAGCTGCAAAGGTTTATGAGCAAAGAACGGTGCCATGGACACGTCAATTATGTTACAAACGTGAAACTGTCCAGCAGCTACCCAAGCTGTAAGAAAACGTTTGATTACAAAGCAATCTAATTAAAATTAGCTCCACTATTACATGTGGATCTAACACCAGCCAGTTGGAGCTCATGTCCACCAATCAAAACCTTACTTGCAGAATTCTGCCAGTGATTTAAAACTAACAACACTGCGTAGTCCCCAATGTCCAGGTAACATTTCGTCTGTAAATAATAATTTAAATATTGACCAATCACACTTCGCCTTTTATAACGTTATTTGGGAGCATACAAATTCTAAAAATATCGGGCGAGTCTATTTTAGTGGCCGCAGTACAGCGAACCATACCAATACGTACGGGGTGGATTATCAGACTTCAATTTTACATTAAAAAGTATTTATTTATTTATAAAATTTAAAAAAACTAAATCAGTCTTCAGTTTTACATTACAAATTATTTATTTTATAAAATAAAACATGTTTTACGGCATTCGTAATTCACACGAAACATGTCGTATACCCTCAGAATAATTCGGAATGTTTTCAAATTATTTTTAAATCACTGGCAGGATTCTGCAAGTAAGGTTTTGATTGGTGGACATGAGCTCCAACTGGCTGGTGTTAGATCCACATGTAATAGTGGAGCTAGTTTTAATTAGATTGGATTACAAGTCAGCTCTTAGGAATCAAAAGTTGCAATATGCCCAGTAGTACTCCAACTGTCGATTGTGGTCAACGTACTAAATCGTTTTGCTACAAAAGATATCCAAAGGGTCATGTGAATAGTATGCACTCACTCAAGTATAATTATGTACAAATACCGCGTTTCATTAAAAAAAACCCCAAAAAAACACACAAAAAAACCGATGGCGTCGTGGTTAGGCTATCGGTCTACAGGCTGGTAGGTACTGGGTTCGGATTCCAGTCGAGGCATGGGATTTTTAATCCAGATACCGACTCCAAACCCTGAGTGAGTGCTCCGCAAGGCTCAATGGGTAGGTCTAAACCACTTGCACCGACCAGTGATTCATAACTGGTTCAACAAAGGCCATGGTCTGTGCTATCCTGCCTGTGGGAAGCGCAAATAAAAGATCCCTTGCTGCTAATCGGAAAGAGTAGCCCATGTAGTGGCGACACCGGGTTTCCTCTCAAAATCTGTGTGGTCCGTAACCATATGTCTGACGCCATATAACCGTAAATAAAATGTGTTGAGTGCGTCGTTAAATAAAACATTTCTTTCTTTTAAACAAAACAAACAAAGCGCAATTAAAATAAGGTCGCCATGAATACCTTCTGTAGGATGGGATATAACTCAGTTCTACTTAGAGACCTAACTTTAGGTGTTTTCGTTGTTTGCTTGAACCCCCATCGTGGTGGACTCATTCTGATTGCAGTTTTCTCCATATACCAACATGTGCCCCACGACTGGTGTATCAAAAGCCATGGTATGTGCTGTCCTGTCTTAGGGAAGTACATTATAAATGATTGCAGCTACTAGAAACAAGGGACATTCCTGAGTTTGCTGCATTGTAAGATGTTTCCGACTAATAAAATATTTCTACGATTAAACTTACATATTAAGTATATTTTCTGGTTTAGAATATCAGTGTCTGTATATTCAATGCGTTTCTGGTCGTCTTAATATTTGTTAGAAGCCCAAACTGGATTTTGTCTTCAAATAATTTCGTACGTACGAAAACAATATTTTGGAAATAAAATTAAATTTAACCTAGTACAAATATTAGAACAATCAGAAACACGTTTAATATACAGCTACCAATATGTTGTGCAGGAAAATATATTTGATATGTAATTACAATCCTTAAAAAGGCTCTGTTAGTCGATAACATCTTAAAAATTACAGCAAACTCAGGAATGTCCCTTTAACAACAAAAACATACCTCTAAATAAGAGATGTCCTTTACTTCCTCGTCCCCAGCTGACGGAGTACGTTGTAGACCTAACGGCAGACAGAACCGAACTGTGGAGACAGTTTGCACTGGGGATCGATGTTAGCTGTCGACGTCCCCGGCACGGCGAGTAACAGAAATAACAGCGGCAGTTGGATGATGTTTGATAATAACGAAATATCGTTCGCAGAGAGGTCGAAGAGGACACGGGGAAATATGTCTAATATTTGCACGCTTTCTTCATAACGATACTGTCAACATCCTGCTTTGTGTGCGTGTGTATCTGAGTCTGTGTGTGTGTGTGTGTGTGTCAGTGTGTGTGTGTGTGTGTGTGTGTGTGTGTGTGTGTGTGTTTGTATGTGTGTGTTTGTGTGTGTGTGTTTCGGCTGTGTAAATCAGGGGCATAACCAGAGGGTAGAAAAATCCTAACCTGCATTAAAAATATTATACAGATTACAAAAATAATAATAATAAAAAAAAAAAATAATAATAATTAAAAAAAAAATAATAAAGAAATAAAGAAATAGAATCCCATCAAAAAACCCAAAACAAAACAAAAAACAACAAAACAAAACTTAAAAACATAATAAATAAAAACATACCCGATACAAAAACCCCACCCAAACCAAAACAAAACAAAAACAAACCAGCAAGCAAACAAAACAAAACAGAACACACATAAAGGTGGGCGAGGTGGGCGGGTTGGGGGTGGGGGGTGGGGGGGTGGGGGTTTGGAAGGGCAATACAAAACGAAAGTTTGTTTGTTTTGTTTAACGACACCACTAGAGCAGATTGATTTATTAATCATCAGATACTAGATGTCAAACATTTGACCATTTAGACATAAAGTCTTAGACAGGAAACCCACCACATTTTTCTATTAGTAGCAAGAGATCTTTTATAGGCACCAACTCACAGACAGGATAGCACATCCACGGTCGTTGATATATACCAGTCGTGGTGTTCTGGTCGGAACGATAAATAACCCAATGGGCTCACCGACGGGGATTGATCCCAGACCGACCGTCACCGTGCATCAAGCGAGCGCTTTACCACATCCTGCCCTAATACAAAACGTAGCCAAGTGGTAAAGCGCTCGTTCGATGCGCGGTCGGTCTGGGATCGATCCCCGTCGGTGGACCCATTAGGCTATTTCTCGTTCCAGCCAGTGCACCACGACTGGTATATCAAATGCCGTGGTATGTACTACCCTGTCTGTGGGATGGTGCAAATAAAAGATCCCTTGCTGCTAATCGAAAAGAGTAGCTCATGAAGTGGCGACAACGGGTTTCTTCTCTCAATATATGTGTGGTCCTTAACCATATGTCTGAAATAAAATGAGTGCGTCGTTAACTAAAACATTTCTTTCTTTCTTTTAACACAAAACGAATCATGCAATACTAATCCACTGTCGTCTAGTCATTTTTGGTTAGACAGTTTTAACTACAGAAAGGTCCTCTTTCGTAATCTCCATCCGAATGTGTAGATTTCTCCCCGCTCGTTACCGACCCCGGTCGGGGTGCTTGTTTTCTCTTGCACTTGCCTGCGCGGGCGGTCCCCTTCTCCCATCTACCCCAAACTCTGTTTCTGTCCTAGACGGATGAGTCGGCCTTGGCCAACACCTGCGCCCATGACAGGCGTGCGCTGTAACAGCTTGGTGTGAATGTGCACGTTAAACCCTATGACCTGATCTGACCTGACCTGACCTGTGAGGATTTCTGATTAAACTACAGATTGTAAGCAGTGTGAAACAAAAGGAGTTCAAAGAGAATCTTTTATTTTCCCTTCTTCAACATCCGCATGTGTCACGTATTTGTGTAATCTAATTCAGTTGTGTTATTAGGCCAGTGGGAACGATATCCAGTGGGGGAGTATAAGCCAGATTTTAATTTTATATATAGAGAGAGAGAGAGCAGAAGGAAAACACATATATTTTGCCACCACCAACACAACCACACCCTTTCTACCGGACTAATGCGATTGATACGGAATATTAAAGGCACTGTCTTGTCTTAATGAAATTTAAAGATCAAATATCTATTATATGTTAATGAATATATAATATATGAATATCTATCTATCTATCTATCTATATCTATATCTATATCTATATCTATATATATATATATATATATATATATATATATATCTATATCTAGAGGTTGTCCGATTGATTGTTGTGTTACAGAAGCACCCAACAACGGCCGATGCATGGTTCGAACTACCCGATGGGTCGAACAAACTTTGATGCACCGACAGTGTTCGAGCCAATGAGATTCTACTGTATATATATATATATATGGTCCTCTCTAAACATACCACGACCTTTGACCCATCGAACTTCAGCAGAGCGCTCGTCTACTAAATTACACACACACACACACACACACTCACACACACACACACACACACACACACACACACACACACACACACACACACACACACACCTTCAAAGTTTGTTTTTACATACCTGTTAAGTCTAAAACAAATATTGTTAAAATACCGATAATAGAAGTTCCAGTAAAGAAGAGGGATTCGAATTATGAATATACGTTATATAACTGAAATAATGGGATACAATTCCCCCCAAACATAACACACACATAAAACCCAAGACAATAACAAAAGAATAAAAACAAACAAAAGAAACAGACATAAAGCATAACTACCTATTAACCAGGATAATGTTTTTAATTAACGACATCACTGGAGCACATTGATTAATAGTAACCAGAAGAAAACACCAAACTGGCAATATCTCTCTCTCTCTCTCTCTCTCTCTCTCTCTCTCTCTCTCTCTCTCTCTCTCTCTCTCTCTCTCTCTCTCTCTCTCTGCCTGCCTGCCTGCCTGCCTGCCTGCCTGCCTGCCTGCCTGCCTGTCTCTCTCTCTCTCTCTCTCTCTCTCTCTCTCTCTCTCTCTCTCTCTCTCTCTCTCTCTCTCTCTCTCTCTCTCTCTCTCTCTCTCTCTCCCATAAAAAGTTAGATTTTAAAAAGATGCATACTGGTACAGTATCAATAACAAGGAACTGAAAATTTAAAATATTAATAAATAAATAAATAAATAAATAAGAAATAAAAACAACCTAACACACAAACAAAACAAAATAAAAACACCAAAAACAAAAATACAAACAACACAGCACACGACACAAACCAACATGTTAGCACTTTTGATTTGATCGTATGAATTATATCCAGGTGTATTCAAGGTCGATTAATTTGCAATAGTACGTTCAAAATAAATGTAAAAATCGCGAACTTTATCGAGATGGACAGTGATTATAGGTCTTTAATTTGCGGGCACTTTATTGGCCGAGTTGTTAACGTTGGCGATAATGAAACAAATGATACGACCCATTAGGCGAATTAATAGCTTGACGTCTGCTAAATGATCTCATTTCTTCATCGTTCATCGCCAAACTGCCACTTTCTTCACTTTATTCCACTCCCTAACACAGCGTTTGATTGTAATCAATAATAAATCAAAACGACAAAATCGTAAGACTGCACAAGGTAGAGTTGATAGGATGTTTTGACAATGTCGTCATTGACTCAGAAAAGCTAAAACCAAACCTATTTAGCAATGTCTATACACAGAACGTAAAGATTTTCATTTTCATTTCAATTTATGTTCGTGCTTATATCCAATTAAGGTTCAAGCACGTTGTCCTAAGCACACATACCTCAGCTATCTGGGTTGGCTGTCCAGGACAGTGGGTTAGTTGTTAATGGTTAGTGAGACAGAATAGGGTGTAGTGGTCGTACATCTACCCATTAAGTCGTTAAAACTCGCTCTGGGTGGGAGCCGGTGCCGTGCTGCGAACCCTGTGCCTACCAGCCTTATGTCCGATAGCGTAACCACGACACCACCGAGGATAAGGCATTCTCCCGACTGGGTACATCCATTGGCATCGATGACGTCAAGTTCGGCTGTTTTGTATATGCTAACATTGTCAATGTTTCATCATCAACATCATCATCATCATCATCACCATCATCGTCATCACCACTGTCACCATCATATTATTATTATCGTCGTCATCATCATTATCACCATCTTTGTTGGCATCATCATCATCACCTATCATATTATTATCATCATTGTCGTCGGCATCATCATCACCACCACCATTATTATGATCGGCATCATCAACACATCATCAGCAATATCACCATCATCATTATCATCATCATCATCACTATCATTATTATATTATCATCATCATCATCATCATCGTCGTCCTTTTCCTCATCAATATCAACATTATAATCGTAATCAATACCATCATCACAGTTACTATCATCAACATCATCATCACTTTTCGACGTGCTTGGATAATGACATCCCACAAAAGAAAAACAAGCACCATTACGCATGTAATTGTTCTTCCATATGTACCCAAAGATTAATTGGCAATTTCTCGTGTTTGACATATAATTCAGGTATTGAAGCAACAACTTAATACGACCACGCACAGTTTCTGTTAGCATCATCAATAGGAACACTGCCAAAGTATTGTTTGTTTCAACTCTTTAACAAGAACATTGGTAAAACAGTGTTTGCTTCAACTCTGCTTCCTAGGCGTCAACAAACTCGTCACATATTTGTTTTATCGAAGTAGACATAATTTCGCGAAATTGCCTTGCTAGAGTGTTTAATCTTTTAGGTGACAATTGCCTTAGCATACTTTGTGCAATACATTTACTTATTTCTTATTGTTGTAAAACTTGTCATAATTCGAGGACAGAATTGATCATATTAATTGCGATTGATTAATTAATATTTGATTACTTCATCGACGGTGAAGAAAGAAATGTTTTATTTAACGACGCACTCAACACATTTTATTTACGGTTATATGGCGTCAGACATATGGTTAAGGACCACACAGATTTTGAGAGGAAACCCGCTGTCGCCACTACATGGGCTACTCTTTCCGATTAGCAGCAAGGGATCTTTTATTTGCGCTTCCCATAGGCAGGATAGCACAAACCATGGCCTTTGTTGAACCAGTTATGGATCACTGGTTGGTGCAAGTGGTTTACACCTACCCATTGAGCCTTGCGGAGCACTCACTCAGGGTTTGGAGTCGGTATCTGGATTAAAAATCCCATGCCTCGACTGGGATCCGAACCCAGTACCTACCAGCCTGTAGACCGATGGCCTAACCACTACGCCACCAAGGCCGGTCGACGGTGAAGAAGACCGTTAACACTTGGAACTGTAAGTTCACGGAGGAAGCTTCATGGCAGAGCATTCGCTTGCCGTGCGATGGGTCGTGAGGTCAACTCCTTGGGGGTACCATTTATTTCTAGGTAACATTAGAGTTCCGCCAACAATGTACCAAAAGCCGTGGTAATATGCTGTCCTGTCGCTGATAAATGGCGTATAAAATAAAATATCTTCTCAGGACTTTCTTTGTTTGCTTCTTTGTTGTGGTTTTTCTCCTTTTTTTTGGTGGTCTTTTTAGGGTGTGTGGGTGGAGTGGGTTGGGGATGCGGTTGTTGTTGTTGATTTAGTAATAGTTGTTTGTTTGTTGGTGGTCGTGGTTTTGTGTGTTTCTGTGTGTCGGGGGGGGGGGGGGGGAGGGGGGAGTTTGACGGCTGTTGTGGATTTGTTTCGTTATTTGTTTGCTTTTTTGTGGGTGTTCAGTTACCTTGTCGTACGTAGCATATATCCTGTTAGAATTAAACGACATTTGTCGACGACCGTATCGGAATGACACGCTTGTTATTATTAATATCCATGATATTTGCGATTATGACTGTAACGTGCGTATTGCAGAGTTACGTCCCAGTCGCCTGTGGGTTGTAATGTACCAATCATGTGATTCCCAGGTCAGAGTTCGAAGTTCAAATGTTTAAGAAGTAAACCGTAACTATGGCTGTGATTGGTGGATATATGTGACACTGGTTATTTGTGCAAATACTATGACAAATGCCCCATTAGTTCCACATGTTTTATTACCTGGACAATTATTACACTAATGACATTTTGTACTTGTTAATAACTGGGATGGCAATAACATTTGGGATATTTAAGTAGGTACACAGCAACCGAAAATTGGTCGTACTTATTGGCATTTTTGTGAGGCCTACTTGTAGTGTGACATTAGGCTGTGCTTGTCACCTGCCCCTGACCCTGACCCTCCATGTGTGTCTGTGTTTTTGAATTGCAGTTGGGAATAGCATGAGCATGTTCTCTCCAAACCCTGTTCATCATGTCCTCCAGCTTGTCCATGTAAATCGGCCTATAGGTACCCTCATTTAACTTCAGTGTAAGTAACCACTGTCACTGTATTCCTTACGCTTTTATGCATTTATTCTCATGTAGTTTGGGGCAGGACGTACCCCAGTGGTAAAGCGTTCGCTTGATGCGCGGTCGGTCTGGGATCGATCCCCGTCGGTGGACCCATGGGCTTTTTCTCGCTTCAGCCAGTGCACCACGACTGGTATATCAAAGGCCGTGGTATGTGTTATCCTGTCTGTGGGATGGTGCATATAAAAGATCCCTTACTGCTAATCGAAAAGAGTAGCCCATGAAGTGGCGACAACGGGTTTCCTCTCTCAGTATTTATGTGGTCCTTAACCGTAAGACTGACGACATATAACCGTAAATAAAATGTGTTGAGTGCGTCGTTAAATAAAACATTTCCTTCATTATTCTCATGTAGTTTTTTCATGTAGATTATCTCCCCTTATACTGTAATGTGTATTTTGTATAGTGCAACGTTCCTTCTCTTTGATGTTTTATTAGTTTGATACTTGCAGATGTAAACTTCATGCAGACACTTATCCATTTAATCTGAAATGGTTGATGTTAAGCCCGAAAAACCTCAGCGATTTATTCTTAGGCCAGATAACATGGTCATTGTAATATTTTCAGTTAATTTTTGGTGAAATAGCCTTCAAAGGGTTTTAATATGCCACTTGTATGTCCAGTGAGTGATTTTATTTTCTGTAATCAATGTGTCATGCAGTGGTAATTGTTGACCTTGCATCAGCCAGAGCCACAGGGCCCGTGCTTATAAAACTTAAAGTCTAGACTTTAATAAAGTCCAGACTTTAACGTAATGCTATTTAAATGGCGTTGCCATGACGTTAAAGTCTGGACTTTATTAAAGTATAGACTTTAAGTTTTATAAGCACGGGGCCAGAACATAGTTCCAGCTGTGTTGGGGTATTCCGCAGTCCACGCAAAAGCTGACAGGAATCCGCAGCCTGAAATTGTGTGACCTGTACACCTTGATCACTGGTATGTAAGACCCTTTCAGTCACTGACTTTGTAAGTCTGACTGTCTCTCTCACTGTTGATGTGGTCCAATGATTTTTTCACTGCTGGCATTCTAATAAATTTGTAACGGTTTGCTTAAAACTATAATTATTGTCAGTCTGAGTTCAGAAATTAAATGACAAACTATGCTGGTGCATGGATAGTAATATTAAATGAAGGCAATTTAGTTCCATGTGTTGATACATGCTAACACATTTGTTACCCCCCCCCCTCCCAATTGCTCATCCCCACCCCACCCCACTCCCTCCAATGGATTTTCTGTATTCCACTGCGTACATACATACATACACACAAATGAATACACGCGCACACAACTTAGAGCAATCACAGCATATTGTACGATATTTCAAGCACAATTTATTTTAAGTCGTGTGTTAATAAGTAATACATTGAATATCTTATTTGTTTGATGCTACGAAAACAGACTTTCTACTTAATACGTAATGCACATTATTTGAATAATAGCTTTACAAACGCCATGCACATTAGGACTGTTGCCCTACACAGTTTTTATAGTCTGAAACTATATAATTAGGCATCTGTTATCAGTAATAAATATTGTATTTGTAAAGCAAAATCCATCAAAAGAGAACGATCGTACAAGGTTAATATAATAAAATCCTTGCATATCTTCAGCAAATCTAAGAGACGCCGGCTATTAATATCCTTGGCGCGGTGTTCCGCTGGTACGAATCGAACACGCTCAATGCAAACGTGCACGTTTATGTGCTAATGTCGAAGATTCAACACCAAATGTGACATCGTTAATCCGGCATTGATCATGGACGTCAATCTGGCTTTAAAAGTGTGTGTGTGGGGGGGGGGGGGGGGGGACGTGTGTGTGTGTGTGTGATAAAGAAATGTCAATGAAAATCATAAAGCTACGCATTAGTTGGTTAAAGCCGCACACACTAGTTCCATCCAGCGAAAATAAATTATAATTTGGTTAATCTACAAACCTGTAACACACTTAGATCACGTTTTTATCAAATGGAGTGAAAAAGCAGGTTTTATATCGATAAATACCATGGGAATCCCCATGTCCCAATTGCTTGAAATAATTTTGAAAGTTAGTATTCTAATGTCACCGGTAGATATCGCTCGAAGCACAACAATGCCTACGTCACGACAAATTTCACAGACTTGGGGTGCGTTTCTTTCACCTCTCCTGGACATGTTCCAACTGTTCTGTCCTGGTTGTATCCCTCTCCAGATATCGTAAGACTTAGCAAAATTATTGGTTTTAAGGGTTTGTAACGTTTTGTATTGAGACACTTACTTGTCTGAACTTTATTGTTACTGAAAATGTTCACGAATTGTGAAGAAAAATCGGATGTTTATTGCGCGAAAATCGGATGTTTATTGCGCGAACCGTGCACGAGAAAACAAACCGAACCAAAATGATAACGGTCACGTGATATACCAACGTCTGTGACATTGAAATGGAAATATCCCCTCTAAAAATAGATTAGACCTTGTCTGCTCAACGTTTTTTTCTCAGATGTGCGTGCGATTTTATGAAATACGAAAAATGCATTTTGTGGTATTACAAAAACCAGGATTACCAAAAAACACTTCAGGTGAATGGAAATGTATATTCTAAATAATAAACGGTAAGTAAAGTGCAATTTTATTTGTGAAAAAATGGATTTAATAGCGAAAAACAACGGCGTAATGGTTAACAACTAGCCGTAACTAAGGTGTGTCCCTTTAACCTTTTAATTTTTTTTTTAATTTTTTTTTGTGTGTGTGTTTGTTGGTGGTGTTCTTGTTGCTTTTGCTAAACGAAAACGTGGGAAGGGGGGGGGGGGGGCACTTATATAGATTGTCCCCCGGCGTTGAAAAGTGAAGGGGACACGTCCCCCTGTCCCCCACCGATCGACGCCCATTGCATTGATCATTTTCATTTCACTTGATATTCGTGCTGATATATTCAGTTGAAATCCAAGCACGCTAGCCAGAACACACGTCTCGACCATAGGCTTACGGGCCCCTTTAAAAAAAATATTAGCATTACTGCCAAACGGATATATATATATATATATATATATATATATATATATATATATATATATATATATATATATATACACTGTATATATAATATATATATACTGTATATGCATCCAAACCTATACGTAGCTCCCTATTTTTTCCTTTTCGATCGACCGTTCAAAAATTGCGCCTAAAATCCCTTCATCAAAAATGCGCACCCATTCTCTTTGGATTAATCCTACGGAACATTTCAAATTCCATAGCACTATACCATCCTCCGCCTGTTACCGGTTACGGCCGGACTGCTGGTGCTCCCTTGCACCTGCCAGTACAGGCGGTCCCCCCTCCTACCTTCCCTGTCCTGGACGGAGGAGCCGGCCGAGGCCGGTACCTGTGCCTAGGACAGGCGTGCGCTACAACAGTTGCTCTGAACGTGCACGTTAAACGTTATTCCATTCCATTTTACTATGCATTTCTACATGAATTAGGGCGGGATTTAGCTCAGTCAGCTGAGCGCGTAGCTGAGGTGCTTGCGTCGCAGGATCGAACCAGCACGGTGAATCTATTCAACTGACTGGATTTTGTCTCGTTCCAACCAGTTCATCACAACTGGTCAAAGGCCGTGGTATGTGTTTTCCTGTCTGTAGAAAAGTGCATATAAATGATCCCTTACTGCATCAGAAGACATGTAGCGGGTTTCCTCTGATGACTACGTAAACTCGTAAACTCTATTAACGTGTCTCTATCCAATTAAGGTTCAGGCACGTCTCTCCCACACCCAATCTCTGGCATGGCTAGTGGTCGAGTGTGGGACAGAATGACTACGAGTCCGAATTACCAAATGTTTGACATCCAATAGCCGATGATTAATTCATCAATGTGCTCTAGTGGCGTCGTCCACCAAAGCAAACGTTAACTTTCTACATGAATTGCAAATAATTTTGAGGGTACAGTGATGGAAATGCATGGTAAAAAGGCTTCAGGTTAGCACATTTAGCCCGATTATGTATCGTTTTTGTTTTTTTGGAATTTGATGATTTATTCCAGCACAAGAGGGCAGTTGCCTCTCCCCCTCCCCACACCAACCCCCCTGTCTCGGCTACCTGCGCTACATGTAGAGTTCAGTGGGTTTGTGGTTAGTTGTTAGGTTTGTGGTTAGCGAGAGTTTACAACTTTATTTATTGCCTTAAGTTTTACAACTCATCAGCATACATAATAAATACACGTCTCCATTACTATAGTTTGACACCCAATAGCCGATGTATTTTTTTGTGCTGGGGTGTCGTTAAACATTCATTCATTCATTCATTCATTCAAATACACGTCTATATACAATATGTAGAGTATAATGGTGGGGAGCGATGTTTACATAATATGGTAAATATAAAAAAACACAATATAAATGCAGTATGAAACTAGATTAAATCAAATTATCTCTTAAATTGTTTACCCGAATTAAATATTTCCCAATGTTATTGAGTTCTTTTATGTTTTCAGTAGTTCGTAGTTGAATTAGCTTAACAACACTAGGTCGTCTATAATAATACGCTTTAATAAATGTTTGTCTCTAAGGTCATTATATTGGTGACATTGCAGTATAAAATGGAATTCATCTTCAATTTCATTGGAATTACAAACTGTACATAGTCTTTGATTTTTTTCCCACCTACCAAATTCTGTATTTAACTTATAAGCACATATTCTAATCTTTGCAAATTCTTTTAAATAAGTCATTGCTACAGGGTTTTTTCAAATAGGTTTGTAACTTAAATTTGTTTAATAAATGTTGATAGAGAGAAATCGGTGTAGGTGTCTTACGGTCCCATTCAAGGAGTTTTAGATATTTTTTTCTTCTTGAAAATTCGTAATAGCTGTAACGACAAAAGAAAGTTAATTGTGGTTATCTCGAACTGTATTTTTTTATACTGTTTGTAATTATAACAATAATATTTCAATTGTAACTTTATATTTATGTGAAAAAGGCAATTAATAAAAATGCTTATAATTACAGTGGGAACCCCCCCCCCCCCCCCAAAAAAAACCCAACAACAACAACAACAAAACCCTCTCCAACATGTAACAGTAAGTTATGATTATGAAACAAAATTCTTGTTATTCGGATCATCCAGTAGAGTTTGCGTTTTGCTACAGAACTTCAAAGTCGTGTGAACATAACTTGTACTCCCCGAGTCTGATTTATATGGGTAAAAGACCCTTATTTATTTATTATTGTAGGTCTTGTTTAAATCGACCATGAATAAACCTGAATATAATTCATACGATAAAACCAAAAGTGTTAACATGTTGGTTTGTGTGTGTGTGTGTGTGTGTGTGTGTGTGTGTGTGTGTGTGTGTGTGTGTTTTGTTTTTGTTTTGGTGGGGGTATTTGTATTATTTATTTGTGTTTGTTTTTCTTTCTTATTATTTTTTTTCTTATTGTTAATTTTATTTATTTATTTATTATTTGTCTGTTTTAATTAAATCAAGGTTATTAACCCAGATAAAAAAAAAAATATATGATACTGCCATAGATTTGTACCCCCATTATGCTTAAAACTTCTATTCTGTGCAAAATAATCACAGCCAATATACATTAGAAACATAGTCCCCACCAACACCCCACCGAGTTTTTCTGAATGCCTCCTTACAAAATGTGTGTGAATGAAGGTGGTCACCGTGTGTTAATCCAATAAAATTATGTCATTACAAAAATAGTCAGATTTCACAATGGCCAGTCTGCATGTCCCAGGTTTATAAGGAACGACGGAGAATGAGAACAATTGACAACAGAGCATTAAAAATCAAATTCACGCCATGTTAGGATTCCTGCGTGAGAAAATTAATATTGTGAAGACACGCGAACAAATATGATCAATGCATAGCCATGAGAGTAAACCGATCTCTCGCTACGCCAGGTATGACAAGCCAAACACCAAATCAGCTCGGGATAAAATAAAACAGTTTGTGTTCTCCATATTTGGATCCATGGGATGCCGTTTAACTACGTTTTAAATATATAATGGTCTTTGTGTTGTGAATTAGTTTAAACAACAAAAACAACAACAAAACCCCCACACAGTGTTTTCCCTAATAAATACCCCCAGCCCACTCCCATCTGTTAACCAAGATTTTGTTATATATACAACCACGTTTTAACAGTGTGATATAGACAGTCAAGTTTTAACAGTGTGATATAGACAGTCAAGGTTTAACAGTGTGATAGAGGCAGTCACGGTTTAACAGTGTGATAGAGACAGTCAAGGTTTAACAGTGTGATATAGACAGTCAAGGTTTAACAGTGTGATAGAGGCAGTCACGGTTTAACAGTGTGATATAGACAGTCAAGGTTTAACAGTGTGATATAGAGAGTCAAGGTTTAACAGTGTGATAGAGACAGTCAAGGTTTAACAGTGTGATATAGACAGTCAAGTTTTAACAGTGTGATATAGACAGTCAAGTTTTAACAGTGTGATAGAGACAGTCAAGGTGTAACAGTGTGATAGAGGCAGTCATGGTTTAACAGTGTGATATAGACAGTCACGGTTTAACAGTGTGATATAGACAGTCAAGGTTTAACAGTGTGATATAGAGAGTCAAGGTTTAACAGTGTGATAGAGACAGTCAAGGTTTAACAGTGTGATATAGACAGTCAAGTTTTAACAGTGTGATATAGACAGTCAAGTTTTAACAGTGTGATAGAGACAGTCAAGGTGTAACAGTGTGATAGAGGCAGTCATGGTTTAACAGTGTGATATAGACAGTCAAGGTTTAACAGTGTGATATAGACAGTCACGTTTTAACAGTGTGATATAGACTGTCAAGGTTTAACAGTGTGATATAGAAAGTCAAGGTTTAACAGTGTGATATAGACAGTCACGTTTTAACAGTGTGATATAGACAGTCAAGTTTTAACAGTGTGATATAGACTGTCAAGGTTTAACAGTGTGATATAGAAAGTCAAGGTTTAACAGTGTGATATAGACAGTCAAGTTTTAACAGTGTGATAGAGACAGTCAAGGTGTAACAGTGTGATAGAGGCAGTCATGGTTTAACAGTGTGATATAGACAGTCAAGGTTTAACAGTGTGATATAGACAGTCACGTTTTAACAGTGTGATATAGACTGTCAAGGTTTAACAGTGTGATATAGAAAGTCAAGGTTTAACAGTGTGATATAGACAGTCAAGGTTTAACAGTGTGATATAGAAAGTCAAGGTTTAACAGTGTGATATAGACAGTCAAGGTTTAACAGTGTGATATAGAAAGTCAAGGTTTAACAGTGTGATATAGAAAGTCAAGGTTTAACAGTGTGATATAGACAGTCACGTTTTAACAGTGTGATATAGACTGTCAAGGTTTAACAGTGTGATAGAGATAGTCAAGTTTTAACAGTGTTATATAGACAGTCAAGGTTTAACAGTGTAATAAGGACAGTCAAGGTTTAACAGTGTGATATAGACAGTCACGGTTTAACAGTGTGATATAGACAGTCAAGTTTTAACAGTGTGATATAGACAGTCAAGTTTTAACAGCACAAAACGATATTTTAACAGTGTGATATACACAACAATTTAACAAATATATACACAAGCATGTTTTAACAGGTCGATATGTATTATTATACACTACCAAGTACTTACAAATTTAGAGAACTAATTGAGAATAAACGAATTAGTACCCGAAAGAAATTAGCATGTTTCATAAATATATTAACTAATGAATTCAAACGCCCTTGACTACAAACGCCATCAAAACCAAACATATTTAATAAAATATTATCATTATCCACTGCACCATATTCAAGTTTAACAATCTATTCGTTTATAAGTACTTGTATACCCGTATAGCTGTATTATTACATAATATATTGATGTGCATGATTGTTTGTGTTTGTGTATGTGTTTGTGAATATATTGTAATTAATGTATTTACCGTCAACCATCTTGTCACGTGCATATAACAAAATGTTTATGTATATATTCCTTCTATGCCGTTGTGTAACGCCCCGAGTGTAAATAAAGTATTGTCTTGTCTTGTCTTGACAACCATTTTTGATATTGTGATATGCTTATCGAAGTTTAACAATACCGTATACTCAAAACACAAGCCTATTAAAGCGTTTTCAATTCATGATGTATTGACGAAATGCTAAACCAGATTCTAATTTAAAAATAAATAAATTAAAAGAAATAAATTGAAGGATTTTTATTTCGTTTACAAAGTTCAATGAATGTTGAAATGCGTGAAAACTGAGCGATGTATATCATACTATTAAAGCTTTGTTGTGTATAGTGCTGAATATCCATGTCTTTGTTTCACGCATTTCAACTGAATGAATGAATGAATGAATGAATGAATGTTTAACGACACCCCAGCACGAAAAATACATCAGCTATTGGGTGTCAAACTATGGTAATGCAAACAAATAAAGGGATGATCAACATCAATATAACAATTCAAGATTTAAATAAAAACAGTGTAAAGAACTGTGCAAAAATACAAATAACACAGATAGATACTGACTTTTACTCAAAACTTCAATTGTGCTGTATTGGCCATTCTCAAAGAGAATGTTACACCCCTGCACCACGGTGAGGTTACAGCACGCGCAGGGGTTCTCAAAGAGAATGTTACACCCCTGCACCACGGCGAGGTTACAGCACGCGCAGGGGTTCTCAAAGAGAATGTTACACCCCTGCACCACGGCGAGGTTACAGCACGGTCATTTCAACCGATAGGGGCGGGATGTAGCCCAGCGGTAAAACAATCGCGTCATGTGCGGTCGGTCAAGCATTGATCCCCGTCCGTGGACCCATTAGGCTATTTCTCATATATACGACATTTCTATACAAATAGATCTAGTGTAATTACTTCCACCCACTCATTTTATATCAATATACACGTCTTTCGTGTAATGTACGTAAATATTTACAGATTATATGATATTTACAGATTTATATCATAGAAAAGGTCACTGTTCCTAATTAGTAAGCAATTACTGGTAGACCGCTGTGTGGCCTCAGACCACAATTAATTTCACTATGTTTTCTCATGTAGCCCCAGTGGATGTAGCACTTTCATTAATTTCACCAGGCCATTAGCATTTCACAGGAAACATTACCTGCCTGTGCCCAATGAACACTCAAAAGGACGACCTCTGTTGTCCAGCTCTTTTCCGCGTTATATCAATGTAAACAAACACACGTGGGCTAAGGGACCGAATCACACCCATTTCTGTGCATTTTACACAAATTACACAAATTCAAGGTGCTCTGGGGGACAGTATGCAGTATCCAGTGTAAACCAAGTGCACATATTCACTAACTGCATCCTCTTACCTGTCAAACCCAGTGTAACAATCCAGTATACAAAGCAGCTCCCCAGCCATTAATCACATAACAAGAAAACTATATTTTCTCGCATTAGTTTCCGTATTTGGGTGGATAACTCTAGTCTGATGCCATGTCCAGTTGCTCTCAGCAAAAACAATTTGCAAATTAGTTATGTAACTATCTATACTGAAGGGCGGGACGTAGCCCAGTGGTAAAGCCCTCGCTTGATGCGCGGCCGGTCTAGGGTCGATCCCCCTCGGTGGGCCCATTAGACTATTTTTCCTTCCAGCCAGTGTATCACGACTGGTATATCAAAGGCCTTGGTATGTGATATATTGTCTGTGTGATGATGCATATAAAAGATACTTTGCTACTAATGAAAAACAATTAGCCGGTTTCCTGTCTAGGACTAGATGATAAATTACCAAATGTTTGACATCCAATAGCCGATGATTAAAATGTGCTCTAGCGGTGTCGTTAAACAAAACAAACTTATATAAAAGATCCCTTGCTACTAACGGAAACATATTGCTAGTTTCCTCTCTAAGACTATATGTCAAAATTGACAAATAATACTAATAACCGATAATTAATAAATTGATGTGCTCTAGTGGTGTAGTTAAAGAACACAAACTTTAACTTTACCTTTTAATTTCAACATATTATAGTTCAGTTATCAATGATACAAACGGAAACAATTCAGAGATATATTTTTATTATCCATTTTAATTAAACATATATTACAGCAACACAGGAATGTCTGACCACGAGGTATATAAGTCTATTAGTTGTCAAACATTGGACATTATAAAGTATAGAAATAGTATAAACTAAAATGAATTTGTCTGATACATTGTCATACGCGGCTCGCGCTTATAAAAGTGGTCTTTAGTAACATAATGGCAACACCATACAAACTGTAGTGTGACGTCATTAATAATTTGAGTAGCATGGACCCAAACCATGTATAAATATGGTTCGAATATGGAACCCTATATAAATACAGCCGTAACAGTGCCCAACGAAGACCAGTTTTGTTATTTCGAGTACCTTAAAAAAAAGAAAACCTGTTTTAACTTATTGGGGACTAAATCATGGAACTGTCTTTAAATGACCAACATTATTATTCTTACTATTACTGTTCCAGAAAAATATTTTTCATATCTTAAAAAACCACTAGAACCAAAACTTCTGTGATTTGGGTGGGTAGTGCCTCTCTCCATAATTACCCTCCTAGCAAAGGCACTGATTATAAAAACATTGTCTCAAATTAATATTGATTTGTGTTCAACACCGTCACGTGCTGAAAGGAGAGTTCATCACATTCTTCATCAGTATCATAGCTCGGTCACGATATTATTGGTTTCACCATCGTACGGCAGTAGTAACGACAGCGGCTTCATTGGCGACGTTGAGACACATGTGTAGCAAAGGGAGAATGGAACAACTCCGTAGATGTAGCCTATAATGCCGGGCATGGCACACCCTGAATAATAGCAATAGAAACAGATTGGTTTAGTGACAACGAAAATACGGGGGATTTGGGGGGGGGGGGGGGGGTTGTTGTTGTTGTTTTGTTGGGGTTTTTTTGTTTTTGTTTTATCTGGCTTGTGTCTCTGCCACACACATTTGCCACATTCATTTACTTAAAGAATGAATGAATGAATGTTTAACGACACTCCAGCACAAAAGTACACATCGGCTATTGGGTGTTACAAGTGGTAAGTATATGGAAATATTATTTATATAATTATGTAAAACAACAGTGTAAGGAGCTGTGGGGACAAATATAGTACAATACATACATCAAGGTAAGTATATGCTAAAACTGTTTATAGAAATCAAAGTATTTTTAAAAAATTATAATTAATTCTGGGTGGAATTTAAAGATTTCAAAACATTTCTGTTGCCAAATATATCATTTCTCGTCGGCTTGAGATGATCACACTCCACCAAAATGTGGCGCACAGTCGGTGTACACTGACAATGTTCACACTGCGGAGGAGGGTCCTTCTTTAAAATAAATGAATGCGTCAAATATGTATGGCCGCTTCGGGCACGGCACAAGACTACTTTATCCTTCCTGAAAGACCCTCCTTAGTCTGAACATTGCCAGTGTAGACTGACTATATATGCGCCACATTTTGGTGGAGTGTAATCATCTGAATCCAACGAGAAAAGATGCATTTTATTATCTTTCTCGTATACATTCGGTAAAATAAACAATTATATTTTTTTACTTTACCATTTTTTCACTGACATCAAGCTAAAATTCGAATAGTATTTTATGTGGCTATGGGCTGATACATAATATGGACAACGGCGCGGCAGTGACTTTATGCTAGGCTCAGACTATTAACTGTCACAACGGAGTGAGCACATATTAATCGGTCATAGGGGTTGTATACGACGAGAATCGAGTTGTAAGTGCGCTCAGACTAGCAACTGGACAGTCGTGGGAGTGATGATATCGGCGAGTTGGCCAACGCCGTCGTGACGGTTGGTAGGGTGACCCTAGCATTACTTACCCACAATTATTCCAGCAATGATTGGAGAAACAACCACAGAAGCCGCGACGCTGGCCGCAGTTGCCAACTTTCGTTTACGGCGTGACGTCTTGTCTTTAAACCGAGAAAAAACCTGGTAACAAAGGCGAATATCAATGATAATACAGATAACAATAAAACAATAGATATTATAAACGATTATCGAATAAACAAATGATTATGGGATCTACAGAAGCAACTACCACCAAGCTTTCCAAAATGTCGCGGATCCGCCACTGATGATGTTGTTACAGTGTAGATTTTTTTTTTTTTTTAAATTGTTAATCATCTGCTTACTCCCTCTACACCTGTCTGTCTGTTGGTCTCTCTCTCTCTCTCTCTCTCTCTCTCTCTCTCTCTCTCTCTCTCTCCCTGTATGTCTCTCTCTCTCTGTCTCTCTCTCTCTCTGTATGTCTCTCTCTCTCGCTCTGTATCTCTCTCGCTCTTTCTCTCTCCCTCCCTCTCACTCTCTCTTCTTCCCGATATTCATTTAATCTATACATACTTTCAAATATTCATGCTTATATCCAATTGATGCCCAAGCACGCTGTCCTGTGCACAAATCGCCGCTACTCGGGCTGTCTGTCCTGGACAGTGGATTCTGTGGTTACTATAGTGAGACAGACGTCGGTGTAGTGGACTTACACCTACCCAATGAGATGTTAACTCGCTCTGGTACCTGAATGCGGAAACAGTCCGATGGCGTAACCATTATACCACCGAGGCCGTAGAAATAGTATGGGTGGTATGACTGATATACTAATACACCTTTCAGCGATTGGAATACAAAACAAAATACCTTTACTCCCACCAACACCGGAAAACCAACGATCATGGTAGGAAGGGCAATGGTGACGGCAATACCGATTGCAATTGGTGCTCCCACCAACAGACCCACTTGCCAGAGCATTCTCTTCTTCTTGTCCCATGTCTTACGCCCATAGTAGCTACACCCTGTTGCGCTACAGAATAAAACAGTTCGTCAATGAATATATACCAAACTAATATATAAAAACGTGTAGCTATTTGGTAAATGTGCTTAAATAGAAGACAACTTGTGACTTGCTTGGAGCAGGGGGGTTTCAACTAGTGTTGTGGATCTTTTGGAATTTCAATAACGATTATTGGTTATAATCGGTTAAGACCAACCGATCAACTCTTCGATTACAAAATCGGTTAAAATTATATGAACATAAGAAGCATTTGAATTATAAGCACCTATTGTCGTGTTAACTAGGATAGACCCTACAAATGGCTCATTTTAGCTTCAATGTGTGTGTGTGAGTGTGTGTGTGTGTGTGTGCGTGCGTGCGCACATGAAAACAAATCCCCAACCCCAACATATTTACATTATATATCAATTCCATCATTTTAATTGGAGGAACAGTTACAGTTAACATTTCCCCACACAATCGATTATTGATTTTTATAATCGATCATCTCATCGGTAGGGTCAAACCGATCATCTTTCGATTAAAATCGATCACTGGAATACCACTAGTTTCAACCCCCACTCACCCACCCCTGCACACGTGGTTGAGTTCTTCAGTTAGAAGAAAAGGCACTTTCATAGGTATTTTGTATTTCGACCCCTAAATCGCCCCCCCCCCCCCCCCCCCCCCAACCCCCGTCCAGTGCTATGCATGGCACTGAACTCTTCGTCTTACAGTTGCACAGTTCACTTGATGCGACTGGAAACTAATATTAAAGTGAAGATTAAGTCGTGACCCAGCCTACCCTCAATTTTTGGTGAAATAGTTATATTTGCATTTGTATAAGGCCAGCCCTCTTGGTAATTTTGGGAAGCAACGTCATGAAATAATGCGGCTTCGACAGCCTTAGCTCTGTGTAATGGCTTACCAAAATGACGTCCTTTCATCGCCTCTTTCATCTTACGTTTGAAACGTTTTGACATGGTCCAAGCTTGTTATTCATAAAAATAACATGGATAATATGGATAATAAAGACATTATTATATTCGAATGTGAATCATACCGATTTTACGAAACTCATGGTGTCCGGATTCATGACATATCCAGACACTCGTTTCGTAAAGTTATTACGACACACAAGCTCGTATAATAATCTCTATGAACTTATTTAGTCCCCACCCCGTCCACACATACACCCCTACCCCCATGAATCTGTACTCACCCGAAGAAGTGGTACTTTGATATTTCTTGCATACATTGCCAGCAAAACTGAATCTTGCATCGCAGACTGAACGTACCATCTCGTTACAGCATCAAACGCGTCCTACCCCCCCCCCCCCCCCACACATCCCCCATGAACCTGTACTCACCCGAAGAAGTGGTACTTTGATATTTGTTTACATACAGAACTGAGACTTGCAGACTGAACAAACTATTTTGTTACAACATCAACCCCTTCCTTCAACCCCAGCCTCTACACACACCCCCCCCCCCCCCCCCCCCCCCCATAAACCTGGGCTCACCCGAAGAAGTGGTAGTGTGATATTTCTTGCATACACTGCCAGCAGAACTTGGTCTTGCAGACGGAACAAACCATCTCGTTACAGGACCCGTCGAAGGTCTTGAGGATGAGGAAGTTACACCTCGGGCATGGCTTCATCTCGCCCACTGGAAGGAAAGGTGGAAGGAATAGCTGACTGACGGATAGAATGAATGAATGAATGAATGAATGAATGTTTAACGACACCCCCGCACGAAAAATACATCGGCTATTGGGTGTCAAACTATGGTAATGCAAACAAATAAGGTGATGATCAACATCAATATGAAAATTCAAGATTTAAATAAAAACAGTGTAAAGAACTGTGCGAAAAAAAAAAAATCACAGATAGATACTGACTTTACAAAAAATTTCAATTTGTGCTGTATTGGCCATTCTGAAAGAGAATGTTACACCCTTGCACCACGGTGAGGTTACAGCACGCACAGGGGACTGGCGGATAGATGAGGACGAATCAATTAATTAAGGGATAAACGAATGAATGAATGAATGAAAATTAAAAGAAAAGTTTTTGTCTTAAAAGAATTCAGAGGGAATGAATGAATGTTTAACGACACCCCAGCACAAAAATACATATCGGTTATTGGGTGTCAGAAAGGTAATGAATGAATGAATGAATGAATGTTTAACGACACCCCAGCACAAAAATACACATCGGGTACCCGGTATGAAGGGTAAAATTACTATGCCTAAAATCGTGGAAATTAATGAATACATTGTTTTGTTAATTTTTAGACAGATTATAGGCAGAGAAATGCCACTTAAAATTTATCAAAATACGTGAAATACAGTGTTCAATTTCAAAAAGATTTCAAAGTTATGGTCCGTTTTGTTTTTATTTTCTAGCAGAAAGAAGGTTATATAGCGTCGGACATATGGTTAAGGACCACACATATATTGAGAGAGGAAACCCGCTGTCACCACTTCATGGGCTACTCTTTTCGATTAGCAGCAAGAGATCTTTTATATACACCATCCCATAGACAGGATAGCACATACTACGGCCTTTGATGTACCAGTCGTGGTGCACTGGCTGGAGCGAGAAATAGCCCAATGGGCCCACCGACGAGGATCGATGACCGCGCACCAAGCGAGCGCTTTACCACGGGGCTCGTCTCGCCCCTTTTCTAGCAGAAAGCCTGGCTGTAATCTAGACCCGCTTTTTGTTTTGCTTTGTTTCATCGTTTTAACACGATGATTTAACATAATACAACGTGGTCTAATTATGATCTCCTCTGACAGAGATCACCTTCCAATATAATGGAATATGTCCAAAATTTATTTTGTTTTTGTTTAACGACACCACTTGAGCACATTGATTAATTAATCATCAGCTATTGGATGTCAAACATTTGGTAATTATGAATCGTAGTCATCAGAGGAAACCCGCGACATTTTTCCTAATGCAGAAAGGGGTCTTTTATATGCACTTCCCCACAGACAGGAAAGCACATACCACTGCCTTTGTCCAGTTGTGGTGCACTGGTTGGAAAGGGAAAAAAACTATCAACTGAATGGATCCATCGAGGTGGTTTGATCCTGCGACGCAAGCACCTCAAGTGAGCACTCAACCGACTGAGCTAAAATCCCGCCCCAAAATGTTTCTAGTATACAATTATAACACACCGATAATGCATATATTAATTTCTTATTTATTATATGACCGTTACGAAATAACCGTTATACTTTTTAAAAACAACAACAAAAAAACCCGTTATTAAAAGTAACAGTCACCTTTACCCGCATACTCTGCCTCCTTATGGCAAGATTTGTCAGTGACAAATTCCGATTGGCTGTTTTTTAAGAGCAGCAGTTCTTCGCGCATGTCGTAGCACTTCCGGTTTGGATGCCATTTCCTCCTGCAGTGATAGCAGAAGAGTGTCCCACACTCGGGTGTTTCGCACTTCAGAATGGGACATTTGCGGCACCCTGACGCTATTACGGCATAACTGGAAGAATGAAACAAACCTGCAAAGACTGTGCCATGTAAATACAAGTAGTAAGACGCAGCACAGGCGTACGGGCTCCCATTTTTGTAAGGGGGTGGGGGTGGGGTGGAGGGGGCAGGCTGGTTTTTTGCTCGAATTAAACGAAAATGCCCGAATCAGGATAACAAAATTTTTTCGTATTAGCATTACTACCAAACAGGTAAATATCGGGTTGCAAAAGAATCACAACGCATTTTCACATGGATCACAATTAATTTCGAGGGCAGGATCATGGAAATACATGGTAAAAAAGGTGTCAGGTTAATACATTGTGTCCGAATATCCGTATCATTTTTGCCAAAATTTGAGGTTTTGCTCCAGAACTAAGGTGACCCCGCCCCCTGTGGCGTACGCTTATGAGACGTAGGATATCAATCAACAAAGTTACTCTGGACTCGAAATACGGAGTAAAATATGGCCTGTTGTTAACTTATGTTTAAAAAAAAACGAGCCAACAGATACAAGTCCTGCTAATAACAATATATATATATATTCTGGAAATAAGACAGCATATGGTTTGAAATAGTGTGTGAAAAATTATGACCTTTGAGATGTATTATAAATTATTATGGAATTAAAATATAACAGTATCTTGAGCTAAATAGCAGATGAAGATAAGCGTACGTAAACCAGTCTTGAACAATTATCAAATTTTTATTTTATTATTATTTTTTTTGGTGGCTTTTTGAGGTGCATTTTTATTTCACCTGCTAGGTCTTAAAAAATGGGACTGCTTTTCGTAGGCCGTTATTTCGAGCCCTGGGGGATACTGGGTGTCAGGTATTGTAATACGCGTCATAAACATGATTTTATTATTGTAGGGACATAAAACAGGGGCTTCGTTTTAAGAACTAAGAAGGTGCAGATAATTATATTTGATTTTTATTCCTTGTGACATTTTGTGATATTGAGAATTACAAGTAGGACAATTATTGGACTACTGAGGTATTATTATTATTATTATATTATTTAAAGTATTTTTAAACAGTACGTTGATTTATATTTTTGACATTCAAAGAAGGCACTTAATTGCAATTATTTGTATCAGGATTCGAATTTAACTGTGATCGTGCAGCAAATTGCCTTAAGTAATACCCTGGCCTAGTCGGTTGTCTCCCATTTGTTACACACCCCATTTGTTATACGCCTGCATATTCCCAGTTCTTACACAATAAGTCTAGGAACTAATAAAGCAAACCCCTATAACCTTAGTGGAACAGTCTGGACCACTTCAACTGTTCAATTCAATTCAACTTTATTCCATCAAACCAATCATAATACATGTATGCATTTGTAAATTGATATGCAAACTGCAAATCTATAAAATAACGCGTGTTTAAACTAAAAAATCCAAGTGTATTTGTTTACTTCATAAACGTTTTATTTTAAACGGTTTTAATTGTTAACACATGAAGCCGTGAGCAATATTATTCCAGTTTACAGTACATCAGCTACATATAGAATACTATACGAGTTTTCGCTAGATATCATTTTTACGAAACGAGTGAACTTCCCAAGGTATCTGACCGAACGAAAGTGAGGTCAGATACCTTGGGAAGTTCACGAGTTTCGTAAAAATGATGTCTAGCGAAAACGATTGTGGTATTTTATTTATTACCTACCTTCAAACAATTGAATATTTGTCATAAAAAATAGAAATTCCTGCATTTCGAATATGTAAACATTTTACACTGTGGCGGAATGATATCACAAGACTGTGCACTACGGTATGTCCCAAAGGTCGCCGCTTAACAAAATAGTTTGTTCTACTTCCGGTTTTTAAAAAAAATCATATTTCGTCCCCAAACCAGTTCGCTACCTGTCTGGTCGTCCCAGTTTTACATATATACATGTATATTTTTATTACAGAAAAAAATGACTGAAATATATAGTAAAAGTTGTGGAATGTTGACAACGTAATTTTTATGAAAAAAAAAGTCCCGGTAGACTTACTGTCCAACCAATGAAAAGACGTACATCCGGTACGACCCTCGTGGTGCGTACCGTATTTGTACGACACCGCTATACGTTCACCAGGTGGGTGATAAATGCATATATTCTCTATCATCACATAGTAAATAGATAATTTGTAATAAATAAATGTGAATATATGTTCAGTTCTTGTGTGTTAATTGTTAATAGAGGAGGAGTCTATTATTGCATACTAGGTAGAAGGTATAGGATTAGCAGTACACTCAACCAAGACCTGTGTTGCTATAAGGTGTGTAGGAAATGGGACGTGTAACGAATGGGAGGATACCGCCTAGTCATATGCCTCAATGGCCTCAATGCCGTGCCTTATTTTACATGGTACTAACTGGTCATCATACTTAAAACACGACTCCTTGAAATCGTTCACATTTCTTTACTTTGAATGTGTGCTGTTACGTTATATTAAGATACTTGTTGAAGTTTTCCTCGTTGCCATGCTTTCTGGCCGCAATTATGACTAACCATATGACCTTGGTCTCTTAATTTGCCAAATACGAGGCCTGTCAATGAGTTTTAGACAGTACCGTGGGAAAGGCTAGGTGTATTAGGATCAAACGAAAAGAATTTAAAGTTTGTGTCTTATGCAAAGACGTTTTCATCAAGAAAATGGGAATATTTATGTCAAAGTAGAAAGCTCAGAACAAAAGTTAAAGTTTTTGTTTTAATGACACCACTAGAGCAAATTGTTTAATGAATCATCAGCTCATGGATGTCAAACACTTCGTAATTCTGACTCGTAGTCTTCAGAGAAAACCAGGTACATTTTTTTTTTTCATTTACAGCATGGGTTCTTTGATGTTCACTTTCCCATAGACAGGGCAGCACATAACATCCCAGTACTAAGTCCACACAGGACCAATCAAT
Organism: Gigantopelta aegis; assembly: GCF_016097555.1. NCBI lineage: Eukaryota > Metazoa > Mollusca > Gastropoda > Neomphalida > Peltospiridae > Gigantopelta > Gigantopelta aegis. The sequence goes on along the minus strand of NC_054713.1, from coordinate 20,558,638 downwards.
GGTGTGGTATGACATTATACCGACTTCTCTCTTTTCTCTCTTGACCTTTACAGATAACTGAGGTATGTGCCTAGGAACGGTAGATATAACCATGTATTGGCGCTTTCAGCTAAAAGACGAATTAAAACATAACTGCCCCACCCCAGCCCGCCACTCAATTTACTAACATCTTCCAACACCTATGCCATAATAGCCAAATCTCTGCACTATGTAGCTTAATAAAACTAGTACTACTTACACCTTTATTCATTTATACTTATTACGGTTCAAGCAGGTTGTCCCAGGCACACACATCAGCTATCTGAACTGTCTGTCCAGAAGTGGGTTAATGATAATTTCTTAATTGTTAGTGAGAGAGAAGTCGGCGTAGTGGCCTAACACCTACCATCGAATCGCTAAACTCGTTCTGGGTAAAAGCAAGTACCGGGATGCGAACAAGGTATCTACCAGCCTTAATTCGATGGCTTATCCACTATACCACCAAGGCTAGTTAGGGATTTTCGAAGTTATGTTAGCGCAGTGATATCGTAAATCCATAGTAAGCTATGATATGATACAGCACACGCCATAGTGACGTCTTAGCTTACGATAGTTTTGCGATATCGTAACGCTAAGACAGCTTTGAAATATTGGCCCTGGTTACTACGTACCCACAGTCTGGAGCTGGGCACCATCTAGCATCTTTATCCGCGATCAAAGCTCGCCGCAACATGAACTTGTCGTATTTTTCTATCATGGCCCGGTCGTCCTTCAGTACTGTGTAGATTCCTTGCGGGTCGATCGGCTCGGCACATTCCGGACATCTGATGTCGGTCCTGCCCTCGGATATCTCCATCTGGAAGTACTCCTGGAGACACCCGAGACAGCTCCGGTGTCCGCACGGCTGTACCTTCGGGAAGTCGTCGCGTTCTTTCACCATCAGGCAAATCCGGCAAATTCGGGCATCTCCCGCAATTAACTCTCGTTGGTTTCCGACATAAAGCACGAGTCCCGGCGTGTCGTCGATGACGGCGTGCTGTGTTGCCACGACGTTCTCGGCGCCGTCTTCGAGAGTCTCCGAACTCATCATCGCCTGCTCGACGCCGAAGTCAGCATCTCCAGAGGATCCCGAACGAGATTTTCTACCCCATAACCGACGTCCGAAACCAGTCTTCGTCGATGTACGGTCCTTTTTGGTCATCGTAAATTAAGACTTGCCCGACGGTGATATTACTTGATACAAAGTAAAACCTAAAATATGAAAATAATAACAACAACAACAACAATTTTTATGTCAACTAGTGTCAGTGATATGTAAAAGCATATTTTCACACATCACTCGTTGGCATAAAAATCGTATTCGAAACAAACATCATGAAATGGTCTATATATATTATATACATCTTTCCTAATTTTTGACAATATATTTCGTTCATCCAATCGAAAACATGTAACGCCATGATATATTTCTTACGTTGGAACTTTTGAAGAAAAGTTGCTTGACCACGGACCTTTTAAAGGAAATATATATATATATATAATAATATTATATATATATATATATATATATATATATATATATATATATATATATATATATATATATATATATATATATATATAAATATAAAATTATCTTTAATTATTAAATTAAAAAATATTTGATAATACTGCTGTGCAAACATACCTAACCAAGGTGATACTACCCCCAAACCAACACAAACGAATCGAAATTTTAATTTACACTCAATGACAGGACATTGTGTCCTCATTATTTAGCTTCGCGTGCAATCCGTTTTAGATATTTTAATATATGTTAATTTTTTTAGGTATAATTGCTTAAAATACAATTTTTTTTTTTTTTTAATTCGATCAGATGCATTGATAATCATCAAACTTAAACACGAAGACGCGACACTGGCTTCGATAACTAAAATGTAATAATTTACAAGGGACATTATTGAATCATAAATTAGTTCACAAATATATAAATATGATTTTTATATTTTCACGGTCACTAAAACTACAGTGAAAATATCACTTTTCACCGAATATCACTTTTATGGTTTCTGTAGATCTATATATTTCATTGTTATGTATACACTGGTGTCACTAAAGTCTGCGCATTTTGGCTAAGCATTTGTGTTACATTTTAAAGTTAAAATATATATGTTTTAATATCTACCACTGGCGTAGGAAGCGGGGGGGGGGGGGGGGGGGGGGGGATATAGGGATGCTTATGTTACGGACAATACTACTCTTAGTGAGGCCTACATGATATTTGTTATTGTTTATACTTGCCGGAAACTGTCAAATTGTAAACCTTGCTTTATTTTTATCAATAAAAATTAGTTTTTCTTTTATGACGCACAATAGCTACCGGTATTTAAAGATAACGCGCCAAAATATATACCGAGCCATAATACATACCGAGACGATACATGATCGCAAATGAAGTTTATTCAACTTTATTAAATTTATTAATTTCCCTGTGTCACAAGCACTAAAAGTACACAACGACGCACCAAAGGTTGGCCCAACAATCAAATGTGGTCATTGTAAAATCAAATTTAATAAATTGATGAGGCCTACTTGCTCGTCGCTACTACATTAAAAAAAAAATAATAATAATAAAAAAAATTTAAAAAAATAATTATATATATTATTTTATTTTTATTTTTTTAATTTAATTTTTTTTTTTGGGGGGGAGGAGGGGGGGGGGTATTGTTGGTCGGCTGAGTGGCTGGTCGGCTTTTTGAAGTTTTTCTATCCCATTCCCAGCATACCGTCAGTTTTAATTTTTACCCGTATTAAAACTACCATCATAGACGTATTTAGCTTGTTTAGTCTTGTGTTCACATATTTTATATGTGTGTGATTAACTACATGTATTTCCATACTGCTATACGGTATTAAAATACTCACGTTAAACACCGAACACCATTTGACATGAAAAGTAGACATTTTGTTTACAGTTATGAATATGACGTCATGGATATTTTGATTACGTCAAATGTTTGATGCGTGTTTGGATTTCTGACATCGTCTAAAGTCCGAACCACATTGCTAACAGCTGATAAATTACACAGCCCAACCACCAACTTTAAAAAAAAAATACATTTGCCGTGGAAGCGTGACTCGACCTCACCCCAAGAAAGTTCGCTCACCAGTCTAGACTGCCACCTTGCACATATGCCTGCATGCTCTCCTACCCTTAGGCCTAATTACCGTTAGTTTTTTTCCCACATTTTGTCCAGACACAATTCGTGAAAGAAACACATTACAATGACACCGATAATGGATTCCACCTACTAAATGTTTGATGATCCAGGGGCGTCGGAAGCGGTATGGCATGGCCGTACCACCTTTTTGACCCAGGAACGGTTTTTTTTCTCTCTCTTCCTATGACGCTCGCATAGGCCTAGAATAGATCTCACCATATACATTGCTTTCATGGCCGTACGTACCAACTTGTAGTTGCTTCCGACGCTCCTGAATCAAAGGAAATGTTTTATTTAACTCAACACATTTTATTTACGGTTTCTTTACGTCAGACATGGTTAAGAATGAATGAATGAATGTTTAACGACACCCCAGCATGAAAAATACATCGGCAACATATGGTTAAAGTGCTGTTCTAGATGTATGGTGTATTGGGCTATATCAATCAACATATTATTTAATATGATCAGAAAATTAAAAAAAAAATATATATATACCGGTATATTTTCCATTTAGAAATATTCCCCTGAAAAACAGAACCAGCTGAATTCGTTTCGGGAATTTCCGTAAGATTTGATCCGTGACGTCACGAAGGGAACCCCTTTCGATAGTCAGCGCCATTGTTCATTGCTTCTTTTGTGTTTATTATGGTTAAACGGAGTGTTGTTGGCGGCTGTAGCAATACAAAGGCCGTTAAATTTAGTCTTCACGCATTTCCTAGTAATGTTGCTGTGAGAAAGCTGTGTGTGAATTTGATTAAAACAAACGTGGAAAGACTAGACAGGAAGTAGCATAGAGCAAGCATTTTTTTTTAAACACTTTTTTGTGTGTAAACTGAAGCAAATGGACCTAATTAGAAGGAAAATAAACAAAACGTTTTAATTTTTCATACAAAAACCTCTTTTTTATAGTCGGAAAAATGACGATTTCACAGGTATTGCAGAGGCTAATTTCGTGGTTTTGGCAAAAACGCGTCTTCACCATACCACACTAAAATGAAGCAGTATAACAAAAAAACAAACAAAAATATGACAATTTTACTTGTTATCTCACCAAACTATTCTCACAATTTCAATATGTTTAGTCACCCTCTGTATTTTTAGCTGCCTGTCAAACATGTGACCCGTCTGCCAAAATTGTGTCTGTGAAATGTCGAAAAGTGAAAACTTCTTATAGTGTTGCTACATATTAATAATCAAATTATATATATTATTTCTACTACGGATATATACATAATTGGTGATAAAATTTACTAATACTCATACAAATTTACTAAACAGTGTTTATTTATTGGTATATGTATGTCTATGGGAAAAACCAAACGTTTATTGAGATGAAAGGCTTTCCCATCACCAACATTTTACAACATTACATGTATTTGCAATTCAGTTGCAAACAGTAATGTATATATAGCTATTCACACACACAGATAAAACATGCATTAAACAACAAGACAGAATATGATAAATGTTATGAAAGGTCACTAGCCACAGGGCTAGTGGGTTTTCAGAAACCACTAGCCCACCAAGAGAAAGCACTAGCCCAAATTCCTGATCAATTTACAAATATAATAGTAAAATGAAACAAACAATTAAATCATGTTGTAACTTTCATTTTAGGCCAGACAAGCAAGAGTATAAAACACACAAGAATGTAAACCATGTCATTAAATTTGTCCAAAGGTCAAGAATTATTAATCAAGTTCCACCACCTCTTCCACATGGCCACCACAGGAATTCACAGTATGAAGACTGTTCATTTATATGGTGTGTACCTTTTGCACACTCAATCTAGTGTTGAATACTTTCTTCTGGATCAAAACTTTCTATTTCAGGGCCAAGATGCATAATGCACAGTACAGACTGAAGAGTTTCTTGTGACATTTTATTTCTATGCAGTGTTTTTAGCTGGTTCAGTTTGCTGAAAGACCGTTTACAAGCAGCAGTTGATTTTGAAAGCATCTTGTTACAAGATTATGAATCGAGTTTTGATATCAGAATTATTTTAAAACCCAAGTTATTATGACTTAAGACAACATTACTGGATGAACAAACAAAAATGGTTTTAAAGTTTGTTTTGGTTAACGACACCACTAGAGCACACTGACTTATTAATCATCGGCTATTAGATTTCAGACATGTGGTAATTTTGTAATACAGTCTTAGAGAGGAAACCCGCTATATGTTGCCATAAGCAGCAAGGCATCTTTTATTTGCGCTTCCCACAGGCAGGATAGCACAAACCATGGTCTTTGGTGAACCAGTTATGGATCACTGGTCGGTGCAAGTGGTTTACACCTACCCATTGAGCCTTGCGGAGCACTCACTCAGGGTTTGGGATCCGAACCCAGTACCTACCAGCCTGTAGACCGATGGCTTAATCACGACGCCACCGAGGCCGGTATATTACATATCAATTTCTGAAACACTATACAACATGTTTTTGCCACACAATGACTGTCACTCAATAATTTGTCCGTGTATACAAATGCAACAAAAATGACTGTAACACTGAAATTTTTGGCTAATTACTATATTTTATTTTAATTTATGTAAAGAAATTTACAATTTCTTTTATTCATTCAGTGATTAAATATGTTCCAAAGAATTACCACCACCAAACCCCCCCCCCCCCCACACACACACACACACACACAAGAAGAAGAAAAAATAAAGGAGTAAACTTTGAACTAGAAGTGTGGAATTGTGTTCTACAACTGTATCACTGAAATCTTTTGGCTAATGGCTGTATATTTTTTTTTAATTATTTCTGTTGAACACTACATTTTGGTCCTCAGTGACTCAATATTTTTTCAATGTGATTTATTCTTCAAAAACAAACTAATTTGATATTAATTAAACCTATAAAAGCTTTATCGAACGTCTACCACGTTATTTATATATCATTTTCGGAAGTATGCGCGATATTATCAAGAAACACAACTACCATTAGTGACGTGTACGTCCAGATAAGTTATGTCCCTTGCAAGGTATTCCAGAGAAGTTACGTCCCTTGTAAGGTATTTTTCTGGTCACTATAACTACTCGGTACCAACGTTTCATAAATAAACTATGAATACGGTCGTTTTAAAATATGTCACTGGTGAATATTATTTGTTAAAGGTATTTCCCATCATATTATAAACATATGAAGTTGCATCTGGATGTTTAAATGCCTTTAAAGTGTTTAGGCCGAAAAATTTTTGTTTACTTGTTTCCTATTACATGCTGGAAAAATATAGGGTAGGTAGGTAGGAAAAACATTTTATTTATGGATATTAAATAAAGGTGTTGACTACCGGTATCCAAAATAACCTCTGCATGTATATAAATGCATTATGCAAACCAACAATACCATTCATCGCAGTGTTTTCCCTAGAAATGAAGTCAGGCATGGTAAAGTGACGTTTTGGGGGCATATTTTATGTGCAGTTTTAAATATACTACTCAAAAGAATTGACCCCTCCGTACGGCGTGATTGACAACCGCGCTAGACCAATCATGTTTCGCGGTTCAAAAACGCGGGCCCAAATTTGCTTGGACGCCATTAGGTTAGACAACATAATTTTTTTCGATGTGTAACGTTTTTGTATAGTTAGCATTAAAATTAGTTAAAATAATTGTCTCCTCCAACTGAATTATAATCATAGTAAACATATACTTCTGCTGACAAGTGTTAACAGCGATGACAACTATGCGGAACCTACGATTGACGTAAAATCAGTGTTTTCCTGCGAAATCGTCACATGGTATTGAAAGTGAAGTTTTGCCGAAATCCATCAAAATTCAACTGATATATAAATTCTACGAAGGTAAGATTTTAATAAACACTTTTCCTCCAATGTAATGGAATTTACTGACTCATTTAATCAGTCTTCGATGTATATATTGTCGTTAAGAATCCGTCGTTAAACTGCACACAGTCAGACGAATGGCCAAAATAAACGTTTTGGCAAGACTTCCGATCGTTCCAGCATTCAGTTAATTTAGGCTTAAGTTAGGTTTAGGGTTAGTGATAGTATTAACAAGCATGCTGGAACGTTTGGAAGTCTTAGCTTTTTTTTTTCCTTTTCTTTTTGTTTGCATGTGTGTAGGCGTGAGTGTGTGTATGTGCTTTTGTGTGTGTGTGGGGGGGGGGGGGGGGGGAGTGAGGGAGTAACCTATATGGTTGTGAGCTTTAGGGGGATAAGGAAGTATTGTCTGAAAAGTTATAAATTAGGCACATTTTATGTAGGGACCCTGAAATGTTTTGAAGCAAAAAAAATAAAAATAATAATAATAATAATTGTTATTTTTTGCAATCGGTACAGATCTGCCGGTTACGGTTTCTCGGTTTGATTCGATTTAAGCCAGTGCATCACGACTAGTATATCAAAGGCTGTGGTATGTGCTATTCTGTCTGTTGGGTGCTGTATATATGTAAAAGATACATGGCTACTAATGTAGCAGGTTTGCACTCTAGACTATACATGTCAAAAGTACAAAATGTTTGACATCCAATAGCTGATGATTAATAATTCCGTATGCTCTAGTGATGTCTTTAAACAAAACAAAATTTAACTTATCCATTAGTCCCCCTCCACCCCACCCCTCAATTAAAACAACCCAATTTTACCATAATATATATTAAAACAATTACTCACCTAACAACAGATCAATTACCAATCTTGGGTAATTTATAATACATACTGGTAAGACATTTTATTATTCCTTTATTGTTATTAAAATTTTCAACTTAATGGTTTCTGCCAGAGGCTACTGAGGTTAAACTTATATACCCTAAAATCTTGGAAATTAATAGATATATTTTTTAATGTTTAGATAAATGATAGTAAAAGAACTGCTGTTTATAAATTGTCATGTGCTAGAAATGTAATGTCCTAACCCTAATTTCAAAACATTTCAAACCCACAACCACCTAGATGAGGCACTTACATCTGTTTTGTTTTTATTACCTACCCTAAATATGATTTTCTTTTGGAGACAGTAGTTTTGTTTTTCATCATTATTTTATACCCCAAATTTTAGCAAAGCATAGGCATTTTTCTTCTTCCACATGTCATCTTATATGTAGCTTTGTGCAACTTTCTAATAGAAATGAAATAACATCATCAAAGTTAAATACATTGTTCACTACTTTTTTAAATTTATTGCAATACCTTTTAATATTATACTTTGTTTAGTCAGACTGATTTTGTTTCCTGTTAAAAAAATGTTTTCCTAAAATTAAATTAAACTTTAAATTAATACAACGATATATAATTAAGTTACAGACTAATGTACTTCTTCAAATGGATGTGAAGTACTTAATATGTTTGTTTTTATATATTTCAGCAACTGGACCAATGGATGTGGAGTCATTGATTAGATGTTGAAAATGAGATTCTGAAGACAAACTATTAAACAAATGACATTGCATCTTGATATTGAGAACAGAATGATAGAAATAATAGAACAGTTTCAACTGATATGTGAAAGAAAAACTGGGGTAGGGGATGAAATTGCTGCTGAAAATGAAACACTTTCAACAATTTCATTTAATACAATATTTTTTTATTATTTTTTTTGTGTTTGACATACTGCTGCTAAGGTGTAATTCAGACTTCCAAGACTTGGGATTCAGTTTGACACCCCCCATCAAATGGTAATCCTATATTTACCTGTACCAGATTGCTTGGGGATTAATATGTAAAGACCCTCTCTTTGAGAAAAAAGAAAATGTTAGGAAGTATTCTCATAATAAATATTAAACAAATTGTGCGAACTGCATTCTGTGGTTTAGTTTCATGTTATATATATGTATATATATAATTTTGCCTCTTTTTTTTGTTTGTTATATTTGTTATATATATATATATATATATAAATAATTTAATTTTTATTTTGTATTATTATTATTGTTCTGTAGGCATGGGTTGTCTTATAATATTTATTACTATTTTTTATCTGCCTTTGCCTCTAGAACAGATAAAGCTTTGTGAGTACATTTTGTGTGACAGTAGGATAATTAATGGGCGGGGTGTGTGAGATTGGGGGGGGGGGGGGCAGAAGCTTCAAGTTTGATTCCCAACAGTTGTTGCCACAACACGAGTTTATATAATTTATTTAAACACTGTTGTACTGGCTTAATTGGCAAATATTTTACAGACTGTCCAGCTATCCTACTTTTTCGTACTTTTTGGTCTTTGTCCTATTTTTCCTACTTTTTCTTCAGAATACTTAGTTTTTCTACTTTTGTTCTACGTTTTCCTACTTTTGTCCTACATTTTCTATATTTTCATTCCTAATTGTGTCCAACTTTTTCAAAAGAGTGTGCTAGACAGCCTGATTTTATAAAGGTATGGGGCACCAAAACGTAAACAGCCCTAATATGTCTTGTCAGAACGGAGACGGCCCAATATGTCAGTATACATAACTGGAGGGCCAAACATGTGGTCCCCACCAACCCACCCTCTGGCTACGCCAGTTGCGATTTAAAAAAAAATTTTTTTTTTTTTTAAATTTCGTGTATGGCTTTGGTTTCATACATAGGGCAAGTGCCGTATATTGGTTGGTTCAAGCAGTGCAGCTATGTAAGAATACACCCCCATAAACATCGCAATCCCACAATCTAAACCACTGCCTGCATAATTTTAGCACAGGCGACTGTATCCTGCTATAGTTTTGTAACCTTTCGTGCATCTGTATCCTGCTATAGTTTTGTAACCTTTCGTGCATAACATTTTGGTACACTGATAGCATTCCCACACGAATTGTATTTTAATGTTACTGCTCACGTCCCTCCCTTTTGTTTTTTTTAAACAAAACATTTAACGCAACCCGACCAGAAATAAAGACGGTTGTAAACGGGTCGAGGCCGGGTCGTCGCCGCGCATTCTATTCTCTTGTTCCTCGGCATATCGGGATTCCATTAATATAAAAGTCGAACAACAACAACAAAAATTAAGATGAAAAATAAGAAGAAAAAAGAAACAAACAAGTCATTTTAATTAAACAGTTCTGACAAGAAAAACTAGCATAGGATTTTTTACATGTTCTTTTGGTTGCATTCGACGTTCACTTCCGGGTTCTTGTGCTTTCGATAAAATTTACTGAAGTAAAAATGGTTTCGTTGATTTAAATCACGTTGTCATCGTAAATGTACCCTATAGTAAAATACTTGAATGTCTCCTCTTGTCGACTTTTTAATTAAACAACGATATTTGTAAATAAATTAAGGCAAAAACGTAATCGACAGATCGGTTGATTTTGCTATCGACCTATGCGAATTGGCAGCCATTACTGAATGTTTGTCTAACCTTGGGCGTGGTTAACTCGTCATACGGAGGGGTCAATTTAAGGGTCAGACGATATTTTCGACATTATTTTCTGAATGTCAATTATATTAGCTAGACCATAATGTCACGCATGGTATTGTTCCATTTTGACGAAAGTGGGTCTAAGCAACCCATAAATGAATTAAAATCCACTGTCATTGACACTGTTGACTAGTTCTAATGGCGAAAACATGCTTACATTTGCACGTAAATTAGGGCGAAAGCGAAAGGTCTGCTAAGTGCCCATAACTTGCTTTTTCACAAAGCGCTTCATTTGCACGCTTTGCATGTGTATTCCATGTTCCCAATGCTGAATTTCCGTATAATTGGAGCTTGCGTTCGTGTACGGTGCACACTCCAAATTCGACAATGGTACGACGTCAACTGACTATCGAAGATCGAGGAAGGGCTATTGCTTGGCTTCAGGATGGCAATACGCAAAGAAATGTTGCTCTGAGACTTGGTGTCAGTCAGAGTGTCGTTGGCCGACTGTGGCAACGGTACCAAGCAACGAATTCTGTTCAAAATCGTCCACGTTCGGGAAGACCCCGAAGCACTACAAATAGAGAGGACCGCTACATCACCAATATGGCTCTACGTCAACGCACAACCACTGTAGGCCGATTACGTGACAATCTGCGGACTGCGACTGGAACTCGAGTGTGATCAAACCATACGCAATCGTCTGAGAGCCAATAATCTACGCTGCCGTCGCCAGGCTGTTCGACCACCACTCCTACCACGTCACAGAACGGCCAGACGTGACTGGTGCACACTTCATCTGCGGTGGCAACGTGTTCAGTGGGGTCGAGTGATGTTCACTGATGAGTCCAGGTTTAGTCTCCAGTTCAACAACGGTCGGGTTTCTTGTCTACAGACGTCCTGGAGAGCGCTTCGCTGACGTTAACGTTAGACAACGTCACCGGTTAGAGCACGCCTGGGACGAATTAGGCAGGAGAGTTCGGGATAACCATGCCCCTCCGGCCAAACTTCATGATCTGGGTCAACTTCTTACGGCAGCGTGGCAGGCCATTCCCCAAGAGTTCTTCAGACGTCTGATCAACAGCATGAGGCAACGATGTGTCGAGTGTATTCGCGCCAGGGGTGGATTCACACACTATTAAACGAATGTTCTAATGTGTAAAATCCATGTTTGACAACCTTCAACTTTGACAGCATGTCATGTGACTTTCTTGTATACAGTGACGTTTATTTGTGTTTTTTTGTAAATATGGAACAATAAATTAAATTTTTGGTGAAGTTTACATCATCAATCTAATACACTCTGAAACTTGTTTGGTTATAAATTTTTGACCCTTAAATTCTTTTGAGTAGTATATAAGGGCTTTTTTTCCATTATACAATTTTCAAAAGGACAAAAACCTTATGGCCATTTTATTTTCTATATCTATTTCATAACTTAATTTAAAAAAGGAAATATGTAGTACTGTCCACATAGGTGTGTTTAAAGGCTTCTTTTTACATGGGCAACTTATAAATTTATAAAACGCAAGGCATTTTGATTTTGAGGGCAACATGGTGCTAACCTATCTGTGGGAGAGTACATACAAAAGACCCCTTGCTGTTTAATAATAGGCAGAAGGTTTACTCTCATACTAACACTTAACGTCTGTACTGGTCCAGGACAGACTTGGTTAAACCTTAATTGGATAGAAACCAGTAAATAAGTTATAACAATTTCTTTTAATGAAAACTGAAAAGAAGGGTTCTATATTTATCTGTCCAACAATAACATTTAAAAAAAAAATGTTATGAATATTATCTTTCCTAGTGTATCTAAGAAATGGTAGACTTACCAATTTTATAATTTGCAATGTTAGTTTTATTCTGTATGCATCCAATATTAAAGTACACACTTGGTTTGAAGCAATCAATTGGTCCAATGAATAGAAATGCAGTACCAATGCTCAGGATGCTTAAACGAATGTTGAAAAGTAAAGTTTGTTTTATTTAACGACGCCACTAGAGCACATTGATTTTTATCTTCAATATCATCGGCTATTGGACAACAAACACAAACACACGAAACGCATCGAGATCTTACTGACATATTTAATCATTTAATTTGGCAGTAAAAACTCCATCAGTATCGGTAAACATTCCCTCCCCTAGTTTATCAGGTCACTAAATTTCTACAAGGCCAGTTTGTCGCTGGAGTAAATCATTAAATATGGTTATTATTATTATTATTATTAATCGGAACACCTCGCTACGCTAGATGTAGAGTAAATCGGAAAAGATCGCATATATTCGTCACAATTTTCCGACTCTTCGCCCGGTATCTCACGAAAGTTACCGAACTTCAATTTGAAGGGAAGTAACTCCATCAATCAATTGTTAGAAGAAAACATTTCGTGGCTAGCGGGTCGCCAATAAAACTAAATTTGCGAGTTTTAGGGTCGGCAGGTTCTTGTATGGCGGTCATTCCCTCATATACTGACTTCCAGAAACGGTTCTGATATTTATAGAGTGCAGGAGACCCTGTGTGAGTGATCCCTATCCATTATGTACCAAAAACTGTGTTTATTGCACTACTTATGACTCACCATTCGGCAAAAATCAATTGTGGAAAATTTGGCCCCAAAATTTATTTTTTCACTTATTCACCAAATATTTGGCCCAAGGACTAAAATAAATGTGCCTATAATTCGCCCACGGAGAACGTACATATGATACATACATTTGACTTTATTTGTACAGATTTTATTTGAAGGGGTGGGGTGAAATAGATGTCAGAACACATATATCAATGCTTTCACCACTATAGTGCGTTCTTGTATGGCGGTCATTCCCTCATATACTGACTTCCAGAAACGGTTCTGATATTTATAGAGTGGAGGCGACCCAGTGTGAGTGATCCCTATCCATTATGTACCAAAAACTGTGTTTATTCGTCTACTTATGACTCACCATTTGGCAAAGATCAATTTTGGAATATTCAGCCCCAAAATTATTATTTTGAATTATTCACCAAATATTTGTCCCAAGGACTAAAATAGATGTGCCTATAATTCGCCCACGGAGAGCGTACATATGATACATACATTTGACTTTATTTGTACAGATTTTATTTGAAGGGGTGTGGTGAAATAGATGTCAGACACCTATATTGATGCTTTGACAACTATAGTGCGTTCTTGTATGGCGGTCATTCCCTCATATACTGACTTCCAGAAACGGTTCTGATATTGATAGAGTGGAGGAGACCCTGGAACTCTTCTCGTTTCGACAGCCTGCACCACCAGGTTGGATTCTTTTTTAGCGAAATTCCTTGCCTCCACGTCATTTCTCCGTCTGACTGTCGACTTGTTTTTTTTTCGTGACTATTATGACGGCCATTCTGCAGAACGCCACGGTTGTTCGCGTTTAGTCTCTACATGTCCGAGCCTGTCTTAGCAGCACTGGAAGATTGACCGCCCCGCTCTAAGAAGAAATAGGAAGCGGGGTCGGCCCCTACTACTCTTTTTCTAGACTTTACCTTGCTTTATAGTGATACCATCTCGTATCCTCCGGAGTCGGGCCCGTCCGCACCACTATGCCAACCCATGACGACTGGACTATACCCTAGTCTGATACTCTCTCTCGTTCAGACGGATCCGCCTTCTCAAGATCTGTATTTCAGCACAGCACTACACCTTCAACGTCTATTGACTGTCAATCTAGGGGTTTTCTTGACGGGATGCAACCTATCTCGTCCCTTAAGCTGTGCACCCAAACGGCCTTAACGAGGCCACTCGCGTGGACATATCGATCGGACTTTAAACTTTTGGATATGCCTTCAAAAGTTTATGTCCAAATTACTTTTTTTTTTTTTTTTTTTAATATGATTAAATAGTCCGATCCTCTCTTCTTTCTCTTATTTAATTCGGACTGTCCTTCTAAAATGCTCCAAATTATATAAATATTCGGCCGAGCAGTCAATTCTTTTTATTTTTGGCTTGTAACCTTTTTTCTTTTCTTTTTTTTATTCTACTAACTTTTTTACTAATTGCTATTTTCAAAATTCTGCCCATTTTCAACCCCCCCCCCCCCCCCCCCCCCTCTCCATCCCGAGTCAGGCCACCGATCTTATCGGAGGTCGGACTCGGGATGGGCGTGTTCGAAACCCTAGTGATATATGGGCACGTTAAACTAGTTATCATCATCATCATCATCAAATTAGGGTCGGTCGGCTAACCGGAAACAATATTTTATGATACGCCTTATCAATGTTTGTAAAAAAAAATTCGTCAATATCTACTTCACACTAAAATGGCAGAGTCACGTGATTTAATGCATTCATCACCCTAGTTTACACATTCGGCACAATTCCCATTATTACCCCAGTCGTTAATGGACGTAAGGCTGGAGAAATGGATAAATGCGTTTAGAGTAGCGGCCCTTTGCTTGCTCGTCGCTACAGGAAGAAAATGCCGAAGACCGTTGCGACAGCAGACACTTTAGTTTCGATTCGTCCGAAATGGCTTGTCGGCTTAAGCGAGATATGGGAATGCCATGTGTTATGGCTTTTAAAAAAAAGATGCCGTACCAACAATTTTTCTTACACACAAAACAAATGACAACAAGCTGACGCCAGCCACATCGAAACGACCTTGGGGTGCATATCGTCAACGTCCCAAACTGCGTTATGCTTCCAACTTCGGCCAGTTTGTTTTCTCATGCACGGTTCGTGCAATCAACCAGATCAGATTTGTTGTCGTTTGCATCACGTTCATTTGTGAGGTTTTTCTTTACAGTTCGAGAACATTTTCATTAAAGGGACATTCCTGAGTTTGCTGCAATTTTGAAGACGTTATCGACTAACAAAGACTTTTTAACGATTGTAATTACATATTAAATATATTTTTCTGCATAACATATTAGTAGCTGTATATTAAACGTGTTTCTGATCGTTCTACTATTTGTACTAGGTTAAATTTCATTTTATTTCCTAAAATGTTTTTTTCGTACCTACGAAATTATTTGAAGACAATCTCCAGTTTGGGCTTCTTACAAATATTAAGACGACCAGAAACACAATGAATATACAGACACTGATATTCTAAACAAGGTAATATATTTAATATGTACGTTTAATCGTAGAAATATTTTATTAGTCGGAAACATCTTACAATGCAGCGAACTCAGGAATGTCCCTTTAATGCCAACATGGCTGGGTTACCAACAAAATATAACATCTTTATTGGCAGTTGATAAAAAGACACACTTTCGTATCACCATCCCAACTAAGGGATGCTCCAATTTCATGTACTGTAGAGCTTGGAGACACGAAAGTGAGTCTGTAAAAATAATATCCTTGGATGCACATGAATCCTTAATCTGTTCCAGGGCTTTAATGATTGCCCAAATTTCAGCAGTAAAGATTGATGCTGAATCGGGCAATCTCATGGAAATTATTGCGTTTGATGGGAAAACTGTAGCACAAGCCACAGAATTCCCATCCCGTGATCCGTCTGTGTAAACAGGAATGTAATCACAGTACCTCTCTTGGATTTCCATGAAATGTTGTTTATAAATAACTGCATCTGTGCGATCTTTTTTTAGATGCATAAGATCGATCGTGGTTTGATACACCAAGGTGGCAAAATAAAATATGAAGGCGTTTCCAAAATGTCTGTTAAATCAATGTTGGAAACTGATAAAAACTGCTTAAAGGGACATTCCTGACTTTGCTCCATTGTAAGATGTTTTCCGACTAATAAAATATTCCTACGATTAAACTTACATATTAAATATGTTTTCTTGTTTAGAATACCAGTGTCTGTATATTCAATGTGTTTCTGGTCGTCTTAATGTTTCTAAGAAGCCCAAACTGGATTTTGTCTTCAAATAATATCGTACGTACGAAAAAACCATATTTTAGGAAATAAAATTAACTTTAACCTAGTACAAATATTAGAACGATCGTAAACACATTTAATATACAGCCGCTAACATTTTATGCAGAAAAATGTAATTACAATCGTTAAAAAGTCTCTGTTAGTCGATAACATCTTAAAAATTCAGCAAACTCAGGAATGTCCCTTTAATGCGAAGACCAAATGTTCGAATCGCATTCGGTTTCGCATCAAATAACTTCATATATTTATTATCAAACACCGCATTATGCGCAGGATGTTTTGGCATTGATTTAATCTTTGTAGCATACTGCAAGAGAAAGCTTTGTACGTCTAGCACCCAAACTAGGTTCGTGTGCATCGACGTACAAGCTCTCCACAGGAGATGTTTTGAAAGCACCAAGATAAAAGCCCAAGCCCAAGCCCCTGGTTGTGTATAGGATCTAGCATTTGCAAGTAAGACTTACGTGCTGACCCATACACAATGCACCCATAATCAAGTTTAACCTTTCGATCTGCTCCCCATTCAGTCTTGTCAATAACTTTTAACGATATTGAGGGCCGTTAAGCCCTTCTTTTTCACATACTGTAAATGAGGAACAAAAGATAGCCTCCGGTCAAAAATAACCCCCAGAAATTTGGTCTCCTCCACAACTGGAAGCGGAGTTTTGTCCAGAAACAGCTGAGGATCTAAATGGTGACCTCTTTTCTGGCAGATATGCATACAGACGGTTTTTGACTTTGAGAATCGAAATCCATTGTCAGTTGCCCATTGTTTAAGTTTATTCAAACAAAGCTGCAACTGACGTTCAATGATACTCATACTGGACGACCTGTAGCAAATCTGAAAATCGTCGACATATAACGAGCTATCAACGCCAGGTTTTAAACACTGGGTGATGCTGTTAATTTACACGGAAAATAGAGTTACTGACAGGATGCTACCTTGAGGCACACCCATCTCTTGGGAGTGAGAATCGGATAACGGTAGATCCCACTCGTACCTTGAAAGACCTATTCTGTAAGAAATTTTAGATAAAGTGAGGCATACGGCCTCTTAAGCCCATGCCATGGAGGTCTTTCAAAATTCCATACTTCCACGTGGTATCATAAGCTTTCTCGAGGTAAAAAAAGACCGATACCAAATGCTGGTTATGGATAAAAGCATCCCTACAAAACGTTTCAAATCTAACAAGATGATCAACCGTGCTACGTCTAGGCCTGAACCCACATTGCATGTTAGTAAGCAATTTGTGGGACTCAAGATACCGGACAAGTCTACGGTTGATCATTCTTTCCATGGTTTTACAAATGCAACTTGTCAAAGCAATAGGGCAATAACTGGTAGGATTTGTTGGATCCTTACCAGGCTTAGGAATAGGAATGACAATGGCTTTTCTCCATCAGAAGGAAAGTCACCCAAAATCGAGATTTTGTTAAAGATATTTAATAGAACCATTAAGGATGATTCAGGTAAGTGTTTTAAGAGTTGATAATGTATTTCATCTGGTCCTACTGAAGTATCATGGGCTCTACGTAGAGCGTCCTGCAACTCCTCCAAAGAGTGCCTGTTGTATACTTCAGCATTTTCAGATGAAAAGTTAATACGTTGCTTTCAGCTTTATTTCTGACAGATGTAAAAGTATCTGTACTGAAAGAACAAGAAGAGTTATGAGAGAAATTGTCTGCCAATGCATTGGCAATGTCACGATGAGACGTCACATCCGTGTCATTGACGGATATACGGCGAACTGTATTATTGCATTCTTTTCCCTTGATTTTACGTATCCTATTCCAGACAGATTTCACAGATGTTTGAAAACTCAACTTGGAGACATAATTTCTCCAAGATGATTTCTTACTCTGTCTGATAGCTTTACGAGCCTTTGCCCGAGCAATGCGATAACTATTCAGGTTATCCTCGGTAGGTTCGCGTTTGAACCTCTCGAGGGTTCTGTTTCGCTCTTTGATTGCATCTTTGCATGTCTCATTGAACCATGGTTTATTGAAACGCTTCGGTACTGCCGAAGTCTTAGGAATAGTTTCATCTGCAATATCTTTCAAGTTGGAGGTGAACAAAGACATGGGATCATCGGCACCAGTCATGGCAGTTTGTTGCAGTCGATTGCTGCCGAAATTGATCCCAGTTTGCTCCCGTCAACTTCCATCTCTGAACCCTTTCAAGTGATGGAGGTCCATCATTCTCCAAAATAACTGGAAAGTGGTCACTACGACAAGGGTCTGGACAAACTTTCCAGGAGAAATCAAGACACAGTGATGGACTACAAAGGGTTAAATCAATGGATGTGAAAGAACCACTTGCAGGATGAAAGTATGTATGACTTTTATCATTAAGTAATAAGTAATTTTTGAGAATTAAGTTTTCTAATTGTTTACCTCTAGTGTTTATGTCATCGCATCCCCACAACGTGTGGTGAGCATTAAAAAATCTCCCATGATAATAAAGGGAGTAGGGAGTTGATCAAGAAGACCTTGAAAGTCCCTAGGGTTAAAATTGTAATTGTTTCGAGGGGGTAAATAAACTGAACAGAGAGTAATAGTTTTATGAGCCGTGACCTTTACGGCCACAGCTTGTAAAGTCGACTTTAATATGACTTCACTCTGGGGAATGTTTTCATTTACAATAATGGAAACGCCCCCAGACGCTCTGTTTTCACTTTGTTGACATTTATGGTAGAGATTAAAGGGACATTCCCGAGTTTGCTGCATTGTAAGATGTTTTCGACTTCTAAAATATTTCTACGATTAAACATACATATTAAATATATTTTCTTGTTTAGAATATCAGTGTCTGTATATTTAATGTGTTTTGGTCGTCTTAATATTTGTAAGAAGCCCAAACTGGAGTTTGTCTTCAAATAATTTCGTACGTACGAAAAAAGCGTTTTTAGGAAATAAAATGAAATTTAACCTAGTACAAATACTAGGACGATCAGAAACACGTTTAATATACAGCCACTAATATTTTATGCAGAAAAATATATTTGTTATGTAAAAATGTAATTACAGTCGTCAAAAAGTCTCTGTCAGTCGATAACATCTTAAACATTGCAGCAAACTCAGGAATGTCTCTTTAAATCCTCTGATGTTAATACTGTCTGTATCCTTCAGGAAAGTTTCCTGAAGACACACTGCAAGAGGATTATACTTTTGAATTAGAAGACTTAATTCATCAAAATTGGGCCTAAGCCCACGACAGTTCCACCGGATAACTTAATTTCCATCGGGAGGAAGTATGGGTTTTATCTTTGGCTTTGCTGGTGGTCTTTGTGATCGGCCATGATCTGGAGATGAAATCTCCATATCATCATCACCGATATCAGCCAAAGTATCATACATATTCCTGATCGGGACCGAACGTAGTGCGATCTTTTTCAGCCTACCAGACAGTACTTCTTTGGAGATTTCTTTGTGTCATTGTCTTAGGGAGACTAGTGCTCGACCTATTTAGTGGATTTTTAAAATCCAATGACACTTGTGTTTCAATTTTATTTTTCTGGGGTGTAATTAAAAAAAAACAAAAACATTGTGCTGCTTTTTGCATCTGTTTTTTTCGCCTTCTCAATATCGGACAGTTTCTTGTACTTGGCTTCATCACAATGTCAGGTGAGGTCTGTATTAACTGCAACACTTTTAGTGGCGACTTTGGCAGCAGCTGCAGCTGCATATGACTTGTCACCGACTGTAGGTGTTGCTGTCTCCACCAACCTCCTGGCATCTGTGAAGGACAGTTTATTTTGTACCTTCACCTGTTGAACCTTTTTCCAGCTTCCACTGCAGACACTCTCACGAGTATGCACAGTGGGTGCCCTTGCAGTTGAGACAAAGTATACCGTTCTTACATGTCTTGCTGCCATGGTCAAACAGACCACAACGAGCACATGTAAGTTTTCCACGACATGTGTTCTGACCATGGCCAAACCTCTGGCATTTGAAGCAACGCAAGGGATTTGGAATAAAGGGTTCAACAGGAATATTAAGGTAACCGGTTTTGACAGATTGAGGAAGGGTAGGGACGTTAAAGGTGAGGATACAAGTATTCGTCGGTAACAAGTCATTATTTCGACGAACCTTTATCCTCCTCACCGCAGTAACACCCTGAGAACTTAAATTTTGACAGATTTCGTCTTCACTGACACCTTCCAAATCTCTGCATCTGATCACTCCCTTTGACGAGTTGACGGAGGTATGCGGAATTACCTTAATCGGCACGTTACAAAAAAACTGTCGACTTGAGGAGGCAAGTTGAATGCTTGTCGGTTGAACATTCAACCAACAGCCCATTTTTGATTTTTTAAACAGATTTTGGCTCACCAGCCAAGCCAACGATTGCCTTTTGAATTGCAAAAGGAGATAGTTTATTCAAGGCCCCATCATCAGTGGAGCTGATGACGAGAAACCTTGGCCAGTGTTGTGAAGAAATCACTTTGGATTTCTTCACATTTGTTTTTGATTTCATGGACTCCTCGTCTGAAGAAAAAAAGTCCGAAACTTCGGCGTGGACCCTTTTCAGGATCCCATCTGAATTTGGAATTAATGGTTTAGCCATATTTAAAAGAAGAAAGGTTAATTAACCATGCCCCCGCCACCGAGTCCAACAAGGGAACATGGTGCTGCGGATAACCAGCAGACAACCATGCCAGGGATACATGGTTGATATACCTGGGCAATAAACAAACAATAAATCACCCAAATGGCCCTAGCCACCGCTTCAAGAGCAACGCATACAAACGGTAAAGCAAACAATGTTTGTTCTTGACTATATAAACAAAACAGAGGTTGTTTGCTCTAGAGCATGGCGTGACCAGCCGATTGATCAGGTCGGGCCATTCCTGACCTCCCGTCTACATGAACTCCGGGCCAAAGTGGTGTATTGTCAATGGCAATATACTCAGTTGCAGATATTAACCACAACTCAACCACCAGGATCCCATCATCCACCTCACGGGTCGCACCTCACGGCAAACAAGGCGCCTCATACGAGGAGTTGTGCATTTATTGGCCATTCTATAAAAGAATGTTCACCTCTGCACCACGGTGAGGTTAATGCACACGCAGGGGCTGTAAAGTCGGAGCATAACCTTTCGATCTGCTCCCCATTCAGTCTTGCCAATAACCTTTAAGATATCGATGGCCTTTATGCCCTTCTTTTTCACATACTGTAAATGAGGAACAAAAGATAGCCTCCTGTCAAAGATAACCCCCAGAAATTTGGTCTCCTCCACAACTGGAACCGGAGTTT
The DNA here is from genome assembly GCF_016097555.1 of Gigantopelta aegis. Lineage (NCBI taxonomy): Eukaryota > Metazoa > Mollusca > Gastropoda > Neomphalida > Peltospiridae > Gigantopelta > Gigantopelta aegis. The sequence goes on along the minus strand of NC_054713.1, from coordinate 20,537,001 downwards.
TGTCCAGAAACAGCCGAGGATTTAAATGGTGACCTCTTTTCTGGCAGATACGCATACAGACGGTTTTTGACTTTGAGAATCGAAATCCATTGTCAGTTACCCATTGTTGAAGTTTATTCGAACAAAGCTGCAACTGACGTTTAATGATGCTCATACTGGATGACCTGTAGCAAATCTGAAAATCGTCGACATATAACGAGCTATCAACGCCAGGTTTTAAACACTGGGTGATGCTGTTAATTTTCACCTTGAGGCACACCCATCTCTTGGCAGTGAGAATCGGATAACGTAGATCCCACTCGTACCTTGAAAGACCTATTCTGTAAGAAATTTGACATAAAGTCAGACATACGGCCTCTTAGGCCCATGCCATGGAGGTCTTTCAAAATCCCATACTTCCACGTGGTATCATAAGCTTTCTCAAGGTCAAAAAAGACCGATACCAAATGCTGGTTATGGATAAAAGCATCCCTACAGGCCTGAACCCACATTGCACGTTAGTAAGCAATTTGTAGCACGCAAGATACCAGACAAGTCTACGGTTGATCATTCGTTCCATGGTTTTACAAATGCAACTCGTCAAAGCAATAGGGCGATAACTGGTAGGATTTGTTGGATCCATACCAGGCTTAGGAATAGGAATGACAATGGCTTTTCTCCAATCAGAAGGAAAGTCACCCGAAATCCAGATTTTGTTAAAGATATTTAATAGAACTGTGACGGGACATGCTCTTATCTTTTCGCCTGAGGCGATGTTAATTGTTTTAGAGGGCCGTGTGCAGCTCGGTTACGTAATACCTCCGCGCGACCGTGCGTCCCAATATGCACTTAGACCAGGTGGGCACTTGGTTACGTAATACCTCCGCGCGACCGTACCCCCTAATACACACTTAGATCAGGTGCGGAGGCCATGTGGCCAGTAGTTACGTAACAACTCCGGTAGAACGGTTTATGACCGGGGTATTTCTGGCGAACTGGCGACAGTATGTCTGGTCATCTAACAAAATATCTCGACTCTGGGAGTGGTGGAAATTCACATGATAGGTGAGGGACCGCGTTATGCCCCCAGGCGATATTCGCTATCTCAGAGATTTTTTGAATAAATAGATAGGATTTTAGAGATATCGGGGAGAATCATTGGAAGGCTCCTGGGGAACGTTAGTCCGACTGGACTTGGTAAATATATATTTCTGCTCTGTTGTATAACCTTGATGTGATTGATGCGACTTTAAATATTTTAATACTGTATTATACCAATATTATTTAGACAGTGTTTCCGGTAATCTGACGAAGTAAATTGTAGGCTTCACTGTTCTAAAATTATTAAAGCTTAACCAGTCATCCTAGTGGACCTAGGTAAACTGTAGGTTATTGTCTTTATTGTGATAGGTACCAGTATTAATTCTGTATTACAAGGTTACTGAATGAGTAGTTAAGGGTTAATTAAAAATTAACCAGTTAGGAATAGAGTTGTAATTCCTTTATTAATTAAGTTCCCCTGGCAGCGTTTCTCAATTATCACACGTGTGCGTGTTGTATCACGGTGAAGTGATTAGAATATTGTGTAAACTAGACACCTAGTGATTAACTAATTAAGTGATTAGTTCCGGGTTGTTATTATTATTGTTGTTGTAAGTAATTAACTGCGGCAAATATATTTGTCAGCTTAAGGTTAATACAGATTCCAAAGTGTATTGTGTTTTGTTGTGTTTTCTAGTGAACTAAACGTGCTATATTACATATACTTTATATAAGATCTTATCTCTGATATACCTAGAGCCGAGCCACTCGGGTATTGGACTGCCCGATACAGAGAGATCTAATAGATATACAGTTAGGAGAGATATTTGGATAATCGTGTTTTATTCAGTTACGGGTATTATAGGATCCCCGTGACAAGAACCATTAAGGATGATTCAGGTAAGTGTTTTAAGAGTTGATAATGTATTTCATCTGGTCCCACTGAAGTATCATGGGTTCTACGTAGAGCGTCCTGCAACTCCTCCAAAGAGTGCCTGTTGTATAGTTCAGCATTTTCAGATGAAAAGTTAATAGGTTGCTTTTCAGCTTTATTTCTGACAATATGTAAAAGCATCTGTACTGAAAGAAGAGTTATGAGAGAAATTGTCTACCAAAGCATTGGCAATGTCACGACGAGACGTCACATTCGTGTCATTGACAGACAAATGGTGAACTGTATTATTGGATTCTTTTCCCTTGATTTTACGTATCCTATTCCAGACAAATTTCACAGATCGTTGAAACGTCAACTTGGAGATGATTTCTCACTCTGTCTGATAGCTTTACGAGCCTTTGTCCGAGCAGTGCGATAACTATTCAGGTTATCCTCTGTAGGTTCGCGTTTGAATCTCTCGAGGGTCCAGTTTCGCTCTTTAATTGCATGTCTCATTTAACCATGGTTTATTGAAACGCTTCGGTACTGCCGAACTCTTAGGAATAGTTTCCTCTGCAATATCTTTCAAGATGGAGGTGAACAAAGACATGGGATCATCAGCACCAGTCATAGCAGTCATGCCGAAATTTATCCCAGTTTGCCCCCGTCAACGGTCATCTCTGAACCCTTTCAAGTGATGGAATGAAATGAATGAATATTTAACGACACACCAGCACGAAAAATATATCGCCTATTGGGTGTCAAACTACGGTAATGCAAACAAATAAAGTGATGATCAACATCAATATACAAATTCAAGATTTAAACAAAAACAGTGTAAACATTCTCAAAGACATGGAGACCGATCATTCTCCAAAATAATTGGAAAGTTTTCACTACCATATGGGTCTGGACATTTTAAGGATTCATGTGCATCCAAATATATTATTTTTACACTCACTTTCGTGTCTCAAAGCTCTACAGTACATGAAATTGGAGCACCCGTTAGTTGGGATGGTGATACGAAAGTGTGTCTTTTTATCAATTGCTAATAAAAATGTTATATTTTGTTGGGAACCCAGCCATGTTGGCATTAGGGGTAACGAAAAGGCAGATGTTGCTGCCAAGTCTGCTTTGAACTTGCCCCGTGTCCATGTTGGTGTCCCCTACAGTGATTTTAAATTTCATATTAACCAATATATCTTTTCGACTTGGCAAGACGATTGGGGCGGTGCGGTTGCGAACAAGCTTCATTCTGTCAAGGCAGTCCTGGGAGAGTGGCAGTCATCTTACAGGCGATGCAGGAAGGATGAAGTAGTTTTGTGCCGTGCCGTTTCCATCATTTACCAGTTGCCATAACAAACAAAAAAAAGGAATACTTACTGGACTCACGGTTAGGGTTAGTGGTTTATTGAACAAAGAATTAAAGGGACATTCCTGAGTTTGCTGCATTGTAAGATGTTTCCGACTAATAAAATAGTTCTACGAAACGTACATATTAAATATATTACCTTGTTTAGAATATCAGTGTCTGTATATTCAATGTGTTTCTGGTCGTCTTAAAGGAAACATGTCACGTAAACCATATTTGGCACCAACCATGTACAATTAATTATAAATTGAATCACCTAAAAAAAATTTTTATAAAAAATTAATTACTTAAAATATCTCCATAAAAGAACCCCAGATACGAGCTCTTAGCGGTAATTGCCGATCTTTAATGAGCAGGGCAATCACGAGGTCCGTGACGTCAGAGACGCGTCGCTTGATCTGAAGCCTTACACTTAAAAGCATTAGTCCGTACCACTCATAAAGAATCTAAGACTTGCACAGCTTACCAAAACAATGAGTGTTCGTTCGCAAAACGTTTTGCCGTATCAATATGAGCTGTTAGTAAATGAAGAAAGACACACATTTACTTACAACAGTGATACTGAAGAAAAAACGGATAGCGAGTCGGAGGGTGGAGAAACTGATGGTGCCAGACCAGACCGGTCGACCAATTTACAGCCCGGAGCCCGAAAGTAACCCGGAGACAAAACCAAAACTCGGATGCTAATGCCGAGGTGTATACTGTTCATATTTAGCATAAAGATACACCTCGATATGATGTATTTTTAGAAAATATCGCATTTTTTATGTTCGGGCTGTACATAATGAAATCTGTATGCACAGTGTAAACAAACGCTCTAATTTACGACAAGGCGCTTCACTTTCATTAACCTGGCTTGTAAAACAACATAAATGACTTGAGAGTATAATCAACTTTTAAACTAAATATATTTCTATTTGCATCAATAGAACGAAATGGGGTTATAGTATTTTTCTCTCATAAAAAAAAAGTAGCATATTATTAGGCCTATTGGTTGGGTGCGTTAGAGTAAAAACGACCACTCACGATACCCAAGTGATAATTTTCTTTTCTTTGGTACTACGTAATTGGTCAGTTTTGTAATTTTAGATGGGAAAGTCTACTTAATCAAGGGTTTTACAGCATTATTTACAGTAATGAAGCAGGGCGGCTGATAATGTCCATTAACATTGTACTATAGTCGCGACAGGTTACGCCACAATACCCTGTAATCTTAAAAAAACTGGCACGTATTTTGTACGCATGTCTAGACCGTGGTAATCACTTACCTGGTCGATACCCTGCAATATACACCTGCCAATCAGGAATCACATGTGCAGGCCACGGAAAGAAAGGACCAATTAACTAAAACAACACTCCGATTCTCAAGTCAGCCCGTGGATGAAACATAATAGTTATTTCGACACCGACAGTAGTGGGGTTTTTTGTATTGAACTTCGTGTTGCTTTTGGGCTTCGGGCGATGAGGAACGTTTTTGTAACGTATTCCGCCCGAAGATTAAAAACATTATTTAAAATTATTATTGTTTTCTACACGTTTTTTAAAAACATATTTAAATACATCGTACTGAGATGTATCCTCATGCCAAATCCCATGTTTGTATATGCCATATTTAATTACTTATTGACGTTTCCTTCTTCGGACGGTGAATACAGATTTTGTTATGTAGGCCTACAGCCCTAACATGAATTTTTTTTTTTTTTTCCAAAAAAAATAAATAAATAAAAAATTCTACATTTTTGTTTTAACATATATAAATACATCATGCTGAGGTGTATCTTTGTGCCAAATATGTACAATGTACACCTCGGCATTCGCAACCGAGTACTGTTTTTGTCTCCGGGTAACGTTCGGGCTCCGGGCTGTAATTAGGCGGACACCAAAGTACTATGCGGTGTTGGTGTCCAATCTTTTCTTTTGCGATAAAATACACACGTCTTTCTTCGGATACAATCCTTTGGAAAACCATAAAAAGACAATCCCGATCGTTTAAACTGTTTATTTTTACACCCGAAGGCCGCGCAGTACGGCACTGTTGGACTGAAAAGATCGTAAGCCCCTTACTCCATATATAAACAGTTAACAACAATGGAAGAGTACAGCGGCTCTGACGTCACTTCCCTTTTTTTCCGAACGCTCACGAAGAAATATGCATAAATCGTACTTTGATACTGGTTAGCGTAATTTCTTCATTTTAAGTTAACTACACGTATTTTATTGTTATAAAGTTATTTGTATATTATTTTTATATCATTTTTCTTTTAAAATGAGCTATAATAAGGTCTCGTGTCATGTTTCCTTTAAAGGGACATTCCTGAGTTTGCTGCAATTTTTAAGATGTTATGGACTAACAGAGACTTTTTAACTATTGTAATTATATATAAAATATATTTTTGTACATAAAATATTACTGGCTATATATTAAACGTGTTTCTGGTCGTTCTAATATTTGTACTAGGTTAAATTTCATTTTATTTCCTAAAATGTTTTTTCGTACGTACGAAATTATTTGAAGACAATCTCCAGTTTGGGCTTCTTACAAATATTAAGACGACCAGAAACACATTGAATATACAGACACTGATATTCTAAACAACAAAATATATTTAATATGTAACTTTAATCGTAGAAATATTTTATTAGTCGGAAACATCTTACAATGCAGCAAACTCGGGAATGTCCCTTTAATATTTGTAAGAAACCCAAACTGGAGATTGTCTTCAAATAATTTCGTACGTACGACAAAAACATATTTTAGGAAATAAAATGAAATGTAACCAAGTACAAATAGTAGAACGATCAGAAACACGTTTAATATACAGCTACTAATATGTTATGCAGAAAAATATATTTGATATCTAATTACAATCGTTAAAAAGTCTGTTAGTCGATAACGTCTTAAAAATTGCAGCAAACTCAGGAATGTCCCTTTAATGTCAATGGGCTTTCGAGGTGCGCCAACTCCTCAATAGGTGGCGTTACGCAACAACAGGGTCCCACGTGACACTATGAAAAACAAGGAAGTAAACGACTTTGCGTCTATAACATTTTTGAAAAGGTTCTATAAATAATGCCTTCTTCGTGTTTCTCAATACCACAGAAGGAAACTTTCCAAGTGATAAGATACTGTAAAAGAAAAGACGGATTGTTGCTGAGATAAGACAAATGGCACTTGAAAGTCGACCGTCACTGCGTCAGTGTTTGTTTTTACAGACTGCATATAAAATGATATATTCTGTGACAGAAGATTATAAAACATGTAAGTCCTACTGAATTTTTATTTTACTATTTTCTCCTGTAGATTCTGTTAGAATATAGTTTAGGTAATGCTAAAGTATAAAATATTAATAACACGATATGTATTTTTTCTTTTTGCTTAAAGGCACACTATCTCTATCACTGATAGTATCGGTTTGTATATAAAAGATTGCTGGCTGCCCATCAGAAAGAATAGCCCATTGTGTGGTGGAAGCAGGTTTCCTCTCTCATTATCTGTGTTCTCCATAACCATATAACCTTACATACATGTGTACCATGCATATAAGAATACAAATTTTTAAATAATATTTGGATAGTGGGGGTGTTATTGTGGGTGTTTTTTTCTCAAATTACTGGTAGGATATACATGTATTATATTTGTTTGCACAGAATCATCCCACCACCTCCTCCCGGCATCTTTATACTGATTCCAGTAATAGTATTATACTATATAAATTATAATGTTATATTTTTATAACATCTTTTAAGATGTTGTTTTGCCATTGTTACCAGTTTTCCCGAGTCATTTCACATTTTTTTAAAGATTTATAAATAAGGAAAGAAAAGAAACAATAACCCAATAACACCCCTCCACCCAAATATTATTTTATGTATATTTGATAGATGTTTGGTTGTGTAAAAGCTGCAAGTTTCTTTTCTCACTAGTCCAAGTGCCAAAACTGCTATACATGTATGTCAAATACTAAGTACTAAAGTACCTATACTATAGGATCTGCGGAGGCTCTTTAAACAGACATTCCTTTTGTTTCCTATTTCTTGATTTAAAAATAAGTGCAAAACATATTAAGCTTAGCTACATGAATACATTTGTATTATAATTGAATTTTGCATTTCAGGTACAGAACTAGTACGGTTCCTTAAAGACTGAAGCTAGAAGCCATTCCATGCTTGTTTTTATGGATATAACCTGATTTATTGTCTTGTTGGGACAGGACAAGCAGACTACAAAATGGAAACAATAAGAAAAGTGCCAGATTCGTATTCAGATGATGAAACAAAGTTTTTTTATGTTTGATGAAGATTGTTCCTTAGTAAAAAAAAAAGTATTAAGTGTCAATGTGTCAGATGTTGAAGTTGTGAGATACAAGTGAATATCAGAGTGTACTTGGAACATTGGGTACTGGAATTTTTGTTACGCTTTGAATGACTAAAAATTAGTCCACTGAAAGTTGTCATCCAATGTAAGCCATGAAATAATGGTAATAAAATTGATATGAAACAGGGTTTTTCCACTTGGACTATTATTCAGTAACATTTCACATGTTATATTTGTATGAGTAAAGCCTACATGAAATTGGGTTCTGGATAATTTTTAAAATTTGTTTTAATTGCCCCAGATTAAACAGACAATGTCATGGTTGGGGGTCCTCGAATCATTGCCTTACAATGGTAATAAATATTGTAAGGATGTGTCATGAATGAAAATCAAGTAGATACACAACTTCCTATAATATAAAAATATACATTTCCAATGTTCTGCAACAGAGAAAGTGAAGTGTATCACATGTGCTTGAACGTTTTTTGGGGTTTTGTTTTACATAATTGTGGTTTATATTTCTAAATTATGATGCTTTGCATGTTGTTGGTTTTATATTTTTAGACATTTATAAATGCTTTCTGTTTACATACATTTGGGTTCATACCCCCCTCCCTCCAAAACCCCCACACACATTCATTGACATTAATTGGCTTTGATCTGGGGGAGGGAGATGGAGAAGACGGAAAAAGAGAGAGAGGGGGAGGGAGGGGTGAGCAGATGGAAGACCTGGATAGTTACTGCTGGGGATAAATACACTGTGAAACTATGGATTGCTTGTCGACTTTTTTTTTCTGTTGTGTACTGTATATATAACATAACATGGTGACAGATGTAAAAAAAAAAAACCCAACCCAAAATATGTTGATGACTAAATAGAATTCATCTAAAAATAGTTCACCCTGGTACTCAGGGCTTTAGATCTCACTAATTTGGGCACAATAAAAAATATATATATATATATATATATATATATATATATATATATTATATATATATATATATATATATATATATATATATATATATATATATTGTTTTCTGCTACTGAAGGGTTATATTGCATTAAAGTTATTTTAATCTAATTCAAGCAAAATATTTCAGTGGTTTTGAAGTGAACTGTTTTGAGGTTAGCATGTTTGTATTTAATTTGGTATATTTGGAGGGCTACAGCCCCCCCCCCCCCACCCCCCGCCTATGAATTGGCCCATATTGTTTCACTACTGCAATCTGTATTCCAAAAACAATTTAAGTGGAATATTTTATTTATTAAATGGAGAGAAGGAAAGGTGACAAAATGTTTTATAAAAACATTAAAGTATAGTTATTAGTGGTGTGAATATATATTGTCCCAAACTGTGACTGTCATGGTATGACTGGTATATAAAACCCCATGATATTTGCTGTCCTGTCTGGAGAAGTGTATACTTAGTAATAATGCTGCTTGGAAAACCGTCAATTACCAAATGGTTGGCATCCAATAGCTGATTAATTTATCAATGTGCTCTAGTGGTGTCATAAAGCAAAAATAAATTTTAACTTAAAAGGCATTCACAGCATCCAGGTAAGTTTGAAGACTTATAATAAAATTTGCATCCCCACCCCCACCTCAAATATGTCAAATATGTTCATCCCCAACAAAAAACATCCTGTTCGCCCCCACTTGGGGTTTTGGTGTATCCTTTTTTAAAATATCGATAAGGAAATTTTTTTTATGAAACATGACTACGTTTGTAGGTAAAATAGGTCATGTGATCACTAACACCCATGTATATTAATCAATGTCATCTGTACTGCCTAACATTAATATTGGGGGTGGGGCGAACCGACAAATAGTTGGGGGCGAACTGGCTTGGAGAGGAAACGTCTGGTACCCAAGCCATTGACGATAATTTGTTTTAAAATCATAATAAAGTTTTATGTAAATTCACAGATATTGTACTCCACAATAATTATCACTTCTTAAACATTTTTTAATACAAAATAATAATTTTACTCCCATTTTGCAGTTGGTCCGAATTAATGTTAGTCACGAAAAACCGTACAACACATACACACCTTACCTACGTATATTAAGCCTACGGTACAACAAACAAGAAATAAAACAAAATCCCGATCTGCACATCAGTTTCTACTTATTTTTATTTCGTTTCATAAAAAATGCAAGTTGAATACGCTGTATTTTGATTTTATTTGTTTATTTTTAATTGTGTACGAAAACGACTTGCTAGACTGGTTTCCTTTTTCACGTAGGACCCTATTTTCGTGTGGCGTCACCTGGCGTTGACTTCACCTCGATTCCTCATTACTCTACTATTGACTATACGTTTGAACGTCACTTGCCTGACCTAATCTGAGATGATTGACGATCACTAACTTTAGAACTGGTTACAGCCAGGGAGCGGGACGTAGCCCAGTGGTACACGGCGTTCGCTCTGGGATCATTGGGCTATTTCTCGTTCCAGCCAGTGCATCACGACTGGTATAGCAAAGGTCGTGGTATGTACTACCCTGTCTGTGGGATGGTGCATATAAAAGATTCCTTGCTGCTAATGGAAAAAGAGTAGCTCATGAAGTGGCGACAGCGGGTTTTCTCTCTCAATACCTGTGTGGTCCTTAAAGGGACATTCCTGAGTTTGTTGTAAGCGTAAGATGTTATTGACTAACAGAGATTTTTTAAAATTAATTATCAAATATATGTTTCTGCATTAAATATTAGTGGCTGTATATTAAACGTGTTTCTGATCGTTCTAACATTTGTACTAGGTTAAATTTCATTTTATTTCCTAAAATATAATTTTTTCGTACGTACGAAATTATTTGAAGACAAAATCCATTTTGAGCTTCTTACAAATATTAAGACGACCAGAAACACATTGAATATACAGACACTGATATTCTAAACAAGAAAATATATTTAATATACAAGTTTAATCGTAGAAATATTTTATTCGTCGGAAACATCTTACAATGCAGCAAAATCGGGAATGTCCCTTTAAGTAAAATGTGTTAAGTGCGTCGTTAAATAAATCATGTCTTTCTTTCTTTCTTGGTTACAGCTATGATACTATGTGATGCTGAACAATAATTTTTAACCTAGTGACTTACTTTTTATTTTCAAAGATAAACATATCGTGTTTGGTGTATAAATAAAGGTATGTGTCAGGCCTTGCCTTTTAAGGTGCAATCGCGCTCGTACATCGCACGTAATTTCAATCTGGCGAGTGTGAAAAATAACGCACGTTGCACTAAAATAATTTTGCATATTGATTGCCACTATTATTTTGCATATTGACTGGGGTGGAAAATTATTTTATAAATGTACTTGTCCTTGGGCAAGTAAAAACTATAAATGTACTTGCCCTGAATTATACAATACTTGCCCAGATTGTTTATGTGATGAATGTTGAATTTTTAAGTGAATAACAAGAAACGTTTCTGATTTTTATTTGTTTACTTTAATCCACTGGTTTTGTTGAAGTTTCTGGTCCACCTTCAGCCGTATCAGATTCTAAAACAGGATATGGCGTGTACCCTGGGCACTTTGAATCCGGCTAGGCCATTCCCTTATAGCAACTCTAGGGCAGAAATCTCTGTGTCATTACTGTCAGAGAGTTTTCAAGTGTCTCTTGGTTTAGAACAGTCATGTGGTTTGTCTTGACTAAGTTCATATTGGAGAACGTTCTCTCGCATATAGCTGTGCACGGGCTCATTACGAACATCAGCTCAACTAATTTGCAGATTTTTTGCATTAACGCTCGGGAATTTACAGCAAATAGAACATGTCATGACGTTAGCTTCGTGATCGTAAATGACCCACGGAAACTGTTCCTTCCAACTCGGTACGAATTTACGTTTCCGATTTTTGTCATCATTTTTTTTATTCTTTGTTAGTATTGTCTCATTTTCCAAGGTCCCTTTTCTTTTTTCAATCGATTTAAGTTTCTGCGTCATGATAAAAATAAATGTTTACAAGGGAGACTACTCTAACACTATTGATAGGCGGTTGCACATAACTAATTAAAACATGTTATCGATCGTTCGTTGTTTTGTTGAGTAAGTTATTCACTTTACTAGTTAACAGTATTTTAAGACATAAATATAGGTGAGCCATAGAACTTTTCCTAGCTTAAGGTAAGTATTTATTTTTAAAAAACAGAAAAAAGATTCCTTACTTGTTCACGGGCAAGCTGGCGTACCAATATCTGTTGCCCGACCATGAAATATTACTGTACACGGGAGTTGGGCAATGGTATTTTTCCACCCCTGACTATTTACCTTATGTAGCTGATAAAAAGACTATTGCCAATAAAGATGTTGTATTTTGTTGCGTGCCCAGCCATGTTGGCATCAGGGGTAATGAAAAGGCAGATTCAGCTGCCAAGTCTGCTTTGGATTTGCGTGCCTTATACTGATTTTAAACATAATATCAACCAATTTATCTTTTCGACTTGGCAACATGAATGGGACGGTGCGATTACGAACAAGCTTAATTCTATCAAGCCAGTCTTCGGAGAGTGGCAGTCCTCTTATACAGTGCATGGTGGATGAAATAGTCTTGTGTCGTGCTCGCATCGGTCATACATACTTGACCCATTCATTTATTTTGAAGATTTGCTTTAACCATAGTTTGACACCCAATAGCCGATGTATTTTTCGTGTTGGGGTGTCGTTAAACATTCATTCATTTATTTTGAAGAAGGATCCTCCACCTCAGTGAGCGTTGTCAGTGTACTCGGACGGTACGCCACATTTTGGTGGAGTGTCCTCATCTCAGAGACTCGATAAGATATATTTCGAGAAACAAATGTGATGGAATCATTTCGATTCCATCCAGAATTTGTATTACAATTTTTATGCGATACTGAATTTTACTCTAAATTTTAATTTTATATATTTGTATTTTTGCAGTTCTTTACACTGTTTTAATTTAACTGTTGAATTTTTATATTGATGTTGATCATCACATTGTTGCATTTACCATAGTTTGACATCCAATAACCGATGTATTTTTCGTGCTGGGGTGTCGTTAAACAGCTTAAACATTCATTTATTCATTCTGATAGAAAGATCCGTTTAATAATATCAGGGGAAATTTTTTTACGAGAACGTTACCGTCCATGCAAGATTTTAATATATGACTGGTAGTCCAGTCAAATTAGCTCCAAAAAGTGGTCAACCCACAAGTAATTGCAACAGAATTGATTTCAATGTTTTTTAAATCTGAAATACCTCATCTACAACATATTAAAAATATCAAGGCGTAGTTGAGGGGGAAAATGCATAAAATTGTATGTATATGACCCATAGGAGAAATATTGGCGTGTGTGTTTCATTAGAGGGTAGGGATACATTTTCCACCATAACCATCTTATTAATTGATATATTTTCTTAAATTATCTATCATCTTAAAGATAACAGACTGTGCTTTTTTGTAGAATATAATTTAGTAACATTTGTTAATCTATGACGTCACAATCTCGCCATAATTATCTCCCCTTCGGCAAATCCACAATTTCTCATATCTTTACATTAAAATGTTTGTCCTAAAACTATTGTTTGGAAAAAGTATGAACTAAAAGTGATTTAAATTGTAATAATATGCATGAATAAATTATTTTAGATCTATTGATGGTATGTTGTTTGTTATTCGGATGATTTATATATTGTTTTGTGAACTTTTAAATTTGAACATTGTAAACATACACTTTTTAAAATCATTGTCAATTGTTTTCTGTGTGTATCTGTTATTGCATTGTCCCTCTTTGTGCATTTGTGTAATCTGTAATATAATATGCAAGGCCGTTTTAACAGTTTTTGACCTTTCTGGTAGCTTCTTATCTTTTGATTTGTACTAATAACCGCTTTTTCGTACTTGACCGAAGTTGCACTTCGCAAAGATCTTTTTGCGCTGAGGACTAGTCTACTACATTACACACATCATGCTAAACACTGCATACACATATTAATTCCATAAATACAACGACACTGGAAGCCGCCATCTACTACACTTAATATAGAGGTGACTATAGACTCGGCTAATGAGGGCTGGCTATCTACACGGCGATCGTATTTAGGGGGAAATCCCAATGTAAGGCCATCACACCCCATCGAAACTTTCCCGCTTTGTTTGGGATCACTGTCAATATATATATATATATATATTTATCAACACACGAAAACACATTCCATAGTTTGCACGTGCATCGCGCAGTTGTCCCGTACACGTGCGTGGGGTGTACATTCTCAATTTTGACAATTTCCAGAAAGGTCGATTAATCACTGTGGAACATTATTTCTGTCAATCGTTTTCATTCTGTTGATCATACAGTTGTTATTGTTTTGTTTTTAGTAATTTTTATTGTTTGAATTTGCGATTTACTGATAAAAAACCCGTCAACTTTCAAATTTCACTTCTGACCCCAATCGTCGTTCAAGATCTTTGGTGGTCATAAAACCTACTGTAATACTGAACTACCGGTTGTAATGTTTGCCCAATTAATTCACTATTATCATATAACCATACCCCACAGCTAATATACCTTACAATTTTGGCAATTGTAAATTCTTATTAGAGTTCCCCTACTTTTTTTAAGAGTATATATATATATATATATATATATATATATATGTGTGTGTGTGTGTGTGTGTGTGTGTGTGTGTGTGTGTGTGTGTGTGTGAATTTGTCAAATCACTGTAATTTCGGTCTATTCATTGCTACTTTTAGTGTATTTAACATGTCACTGTCACTGCATTGTTAAAAGTTTATTCACGGTTACTTTCAGTGTATTTAATACGTCACTGTCACTATATTTTTTAGTTTGTTCATGGCTACTTCCAGTGTATTTGATACGTCACTGTATTATTAGGTTTATTCGCGGCTACTTTCAGTCTGTTTGTTATGTCATTGTCACTTTATTTTTTAATTTATTCATGGTTACTTTTAGTCCATTTCATGTACCGTTCACCGTAGTCAACTTCACTGTCTGTTGAAATCGGAGAATTGGAACCACTCGTACAGCGTCATTCTCCGCAAATGACGGAACATTCCATATCCGTGCATCGTTTTGTGTCGCATGTTAACTTAAAACACCTACAGCAAATTATCTCAAGCAGCTTTCCAGGCAATGGTGTCATAGTTGTTTTTGGTGAATACTGTGTGTTTCTCCATGTCTGTGGATCTAACTCAGCATCATGATCATCTACGCTAATCCAGTGTCGATATTGCAATAATACCCGCTTGCTGTGACAGGCTACAGCATTTGATTTGGAGGCACGGTTTGAACTTGTACACAGATAATTTCTGAAATTGTTTTCTGCGTGAGCTGTGTAAATCATACTTAACTGCAATGTCTTTGCTTAAATCTTCTTTCAGAAAGTATGCAACTAAAGTCTTGTAATTATAGTGGACAAAAATGTTTTTGAGGACTTCTCCCTTTTCAGTACAAACAAGCTTTGATGTTTTATCACAAACTGTAAACTATTACAAGAAGTGAGCGACATATATTTTGCCCAAGCACCATCTTCATTTTCTAGATATCCCACTCTTTGGTTTATATTGTTAGTCTAAAAGTATAGCTTAATTTAATAGCAGCATAGCAGTACAAGACGATAAGAAGGTTTGTGTCTTCACTAATAAGTGACCAGCTGCATGCATGCTCCAGCTGCTTTGTAAATCACCTACCAGCATCACCGCCATGCATTGTTGAACATTGGTTATCATGGGAGGAAAATCCAGCCCAAAAGCTATCACGTCTCCGTAGAACACGATGACCTATCTTGAACATGAAGCATACTCCTAGGTTGTCTTTTTCCAGATCTTGCATCTTGTGAGTAAGACAGAACTGACAGCCGCCTTCTTCAAAATAGTTCCTTTTCCTCATCTACCCTCACGTCTTCTACTTCGGCATATATTTCGATATCTACGTTTGAAATGTCAACTGTGGAATCAGCTATGGTTTCGTCTTCAATACTTTGAGGACAGCACTCGTCACCCAATTCAGTATAGGGCAATGTAATTTTTTAAACGTTCGAGAGACAAGCAAATCTTGTATGCCAATATCTAGAACAAATTGTATTTTTACTGTCTTTCCTCTTGGATTGGCAGTAAAAAATGCATACACTTTCTGTATAATCTGCTGCAGACCCAAACCACTCATTATATGGACAATGCAGCCAATACAACTCATTTCTGTATGTAACCCTTCCAATCACAAGACAATAGAGCAGAGGGGACTTGTTGAAGGTTCATTATTGATGCTAGTGTTTTCTTCCCACTACAATGGCTGATCAAAGGTTAATACTGATGTTGATCCCTATCGCCAGGAATGATCAGATACAAAGACCATCGTTGAGTAAATACATGAAGGATCGCCAGCATTCATGTCGATCGTCGGTACAAAAGTCACAGATGATTTCCCTGAGTATAAACCATTCTGGTACATCTGCGTACGTCCCGACATTATTGGCATGTGTAACCCGAGTGGCCAATTCATCTAAGACAAGATATGATCTACTGGTGTACGATGCTTCAGTTTATCAAATTTCATAGTTGACATGCTATTTGACGTTGGCTTACAAGTACGAAGGTATTTCAGTTTTCTCCAAGTGTTATTAATTCATTTACAGACAAAAGTCTTCGTCATCCGGATCTAATACCTGTTATTATTCCAATTCTGTCGAAGGTGTTCTTTCCATCAAGTGTACATGAATTCTGGTCTGCAACACACTGTACAAAGCTGCCAGACACAAAACCAAGTATACCAGTTCCTTGGGAGGCAGAAGCGCTAGTTTCAAGGCTATTGAGTATACCGATAAAATATTTGGACCCAAATTAATGGTGAAGTTGACTGACAAATCAAATCAGTAAAGGAGCTAAATGTAAAAGAGGACGAGATACCTAGAGTATTGCTCGACCAACAGACAAATCTTTCAGTTGAGAATCTTTTTCACGGAATATATGCTTTTGAGAAGCATACGTAAATTTTGTGTAGATATTTACTATAATAAATAATAAATACCCGGTGCTATATCCATTGTGTAGGCAAACAAAATAAAATTTCAAGAATGTGAAGGCAAGGTTTAATATTATAATAAAATTAGATTAAATGGTGAAAAGTGTAAGTTGTGGAATCAAATAAAAATGAAAATGGAACAAGCCGAGGTAAGTAGAATTATACACAGAATAAAAATATTTCCAGAAATTAAAATGAAAAAGAAACGAGTCAAAAAAATAAGTCAATGACCCAAAATTAACACTAACAAGACGTGCGTCAAAGCCACAAAACAAATTTGTCTGACAAAATATACACAAATATAAATAATCTATTTTTACACATTTGCAATATTATATTATTGATAGCTAGTATATATATATATATATATATATGGCAAATTTTATTGAGCAATTTATCTATTTCACATATCCATGGAGAAAAAACAATCGTAATTTTGTCTCTGGCAAATACATTGTTAGCAAATACACTCTATTTGCAATGGATCCATATGGGCTTCCAGTTTTAAAAAATGTGAACGAGCAACTTTATAATATTTCTTTAAACAGCAGAACAAAATTGCGTTATTTGTAATATTTTTTATTAAATATTTGCTATCAGTACACAATTGTTGATGTCCGAGTTGAATAATTGGATCGATTATTCAGAATTATCATAAATCGAACGTTTTAGAATGTAAACAGAACGCAGTGACGACGCAAACGAATTTGAAAGCATGCGCCATGAAACTTTATTTTTTGATGTAAAATAAACACATTTAGACGTAATTTATCACAATGAAGTTTTAAATTCTCAACAAAAGCTTTCAGAAGATGTAACATAGTAAAATAATCTTTTATAGTACTGAAAGTGTTAACAATTTAATGTGAAGGACAAAACGTTATTATCTCCCTTGATGTGTACGAAGCCCCACGACGTCATATTTTAAATATACTTTCGGGACAAAGTTTGGTCGCAAAATTAAGCATGTTCCCCCACCGATATTTTCCGATACTTTTTATATGTTGTTTCTACAGACTTTCTGAGTAATTTATCGTAAAAATTGTTACTGTTGCAATTAGTTGCGGGTCAAACCTTAATTTGACTGGACTATGGTACTTACTTATCTTTGCTATACAAATCGAAAAATACAGGTTTAATAGACATCTTCGAAGACATACCAATCCAATCAAAACTTCTTTGCCTATTTAATTTATTATTAATTAGAAACAGTCCACTTTTGTACGGTAATATAGATCACAATGTCTGATAAGAATAACTCATTTATACTGTTCATATAGTTATAACAAAAAGAGAAAAGGGACTGAATTAAATAGTGGCTTCTGTAGCCTACACAAATAAACTCGTTACGGAAATCAGCGAAGTCGGTAAAATTGTCTCGATTAGTTCATAACTGTTAGCCTACAAAGCTTACGTGAGGTTCCGAAAATGGCAATCGTGTAATTTTATACTTTCTTTACAAAAAAGAAAAACTAAATTTAGACGGAATAATAAAAACAAGAAAATGAATGAATGAATATTTAACGACACCCCAGCACGAAAAATACATCGGCTACTGGGTGTCAAACTATGTTAAATGCAAAAAAAAAGAAAAAGAAATGATGATCAACATCAATATAAAAATCAACAGTTAAACTCGGGACATTCCTGAGTTTGCTGCATTATAAGATGTGTCCGAAAAATAAAATATTTCTACGATTAAACTTATATATTACATATATTTTCTTGTTTAGAGTATCAGTGTCTGTATATTCAATGTGTTTCTGGTCGTCTTAATATTTATAAGAAGCCCAAACTGGATTTTAGGAAATAAAATGATATTTAACCTAGTACAAATATTAGAACGACCATAAACACTTTAAAGGGACATTCCTGGGTTTGCTGCAATTTTAAAGATGTTATCGACTAAGAGAGTTTTTAACGATTGTAATTACATATCATAAAATATTAGTGGCTGTATATTAAACGTGTTTCTGGTCGTTCTAATATTTGTATTAGGTTATATTTCATTTTATTTCCTTACATACCAAATTATTTGAAGACAAAATCCAGTTTGGGCTTCTTACAAATATTAAGACGACCAGAAACACTGAATATACAGACACTGATACTCTAAACAAGAAAATATGTTTAATATGTAAGTTTAATCGTAGAAATATTTTATTTTTCGGAAACATCTTATAATGCAGCAAACTCAGGAATGTCCCTTTAATGTCAACATGGCTGGGTACCCAACAAAATACATCTCTATTTGCAATTGATAAAAATACACATTGGTATCACCTTCCCAACTTAAAGGAAGGAAAAAAAAGTTTGTTTTATTTAACGACGCCGCTAGAGCACATTGATTTTTTTTATCTTATCATCGGCTATTGGACGTCAAACATATGGTCATTCTGACACTGTTTTTAGAGGAAACCCGCTGTCGCCACATATGCTACTCTTTTTACGACAGGCAGCAAGGGATCTTTTATTTGCGCTTCCCACAGGCAGGATAGCACAAACCATGGCCTTTGTTGAACCAGTTATGGATCACTGGTCATCGCAAGTGGTTTACACCTATCCATTGAGCCTTGCGGAGCACTCACTCAGAGTTTGGAGTCGGTATCTCGATTAAAAATCCCATGCCTCGACTGGGATCCGAACCCAGTACCTACCAGCCTGTAGACCGATGGCCTGCCATGACGCCACCGAGGGCGGTTAAAGGAAGAAAGGAAATGTTTTATTTAACGACGCACTCGACACATTTTAATTTACGGTTATATGACATTGTTAAGAACCACACATTAATAATACCCAAAATAATAAATTTACTAATCTCATTACCAACTCCTGAACAATTAGTCCAAAAGTTAAAAAACATATTTTATAGTTTTATATGGGAAAAATAAACCAGAAAAAATAAAACGTGAAACTATAATTCAAGATTATCAAAACGGAGGATTAAGAATGATTAATATTTCAATTTATATAACAGCCTTAAAATCAACATGGATAAGACGACTACTTACAAATGATTCAAAATGGATACATCTTTTTTCATCTATTACAAAGGTATCAATACATGATTTAATTATATATGGGGATCAATTTGTTAGCAAGAAAATGCAAAATACAAGTAATCCTTTTTGGAAAGATGTTCTTGAAAGCTGGAGAAAAATTCAATGTTAAGAAATCATTGAAAATATAGACGACATAGTTGGTGTCAATATTTGGCACAACAGTAAAATATTACAAGATAAAAAAACCTATTTTCTACAAAAAGTATGCCGAAAAGGGAATTATTTTTATAAATGATTTAATTGGTGTACATGGTGGCTTTCTAACTGTTGACGAATTTATGGGGAAGTATAATATAATAAAGATTTTTTTTAGATTATACGTCTTTAATTAAAGAAGTAAAATGTTTCATTGAAAAATATGGAAAATTAAAGGGACATTCCTGAGTTTGCTGCATTGTAATATGTTTCTGAAAAATAAAATATTTCTACGATTAAACTTCCATATTAAATATATTTTCTTGTTTAGAATAACAGTGTCTGTATATTCAATGTGTTTCTGGACGTCTTTATATTTGTAAGAAGCTCAAACTGGATTTTCTCTCAAAATAATTTCGTATGTACAAAAAATATATATTTTAGGAAATAAAATGAAATTTAACCTAGTACAAATAGTAGAACGATCAGAAACACGTTTAATATACAGCCACTAACATGTTATACAGAAAAATATATTTGATATGTAATTACAATCGTTAAAAAGTCTCTGTTGGTCGATAACATATTAAAAATTACAGCAAACTCAGGAATGTCCCTTTAAATTGTCAAACTGAATTTTTTCCCTAATTATAAACCAGTTTATCCACAAAAGTTAAAGCAGATTTTAAAAGAGAAACAAGGTTGCAAGGAATAATATAAACTGCTATGCAAAACATCACAAATACCAAAATCACAATTAAAATATCTGGAAAAAGGTTTTAACTATTCATTAAGGGAATGGAAAATATATTATAGCATACCCTTTAAATGTACTAGAGATACAACTTTGCGGTGGTTTCAGTACAGAATATTGCATCGAATACTCGCAACTAACCATTTTTTATATACTATTCACTATATAAATACCAATAAATGTACTTTCTGTAATCTGCTGCCAGAGACAATGGAACACTTATTCTATGATTGTCATTTTGTTAAAAAAAAAAAACACTATGGAAATCTATTGCAAATTGGATAACATTTATTCTAAAAATGCAAAAACAAAAATTGAACTTACGATCATTACAACGAACAATTAAAAACAAATTAGAAATTCAAAGGTGTTTTTCTGCTTAAAAACTGTGAATACGAATATTTTGAAACATATTGGAAGAAATGGTATAATTTATTTATTGACAATTTTACATGAAATGTTTCAACTGTAGTTGGCTTAGAGACAAACATTAAAAGATAAAATTTGCAACCAGTTATTCTTTTCTTTCACTTCTGATATTTCGTTTTTCCCCATTCTTCTTTCTCTTCTTTCTTGCTCCCAGAAATAATTAATACTAATTACCGACATGTATGAAAACTGATGTACATGGATATTTGTGTGTGTGTGTGTGTGTGTGTGTGTGGGGAGGGTAGGGGTGGTGGATGAGAGTTTTTTTGAATGCAGTATATGTTTTAAACATGAACATTGTGTAAATACAGTGTGTGTGTGTGTGTGTGTGTGTGTGTGTGTGTGTATATATATATATATATATATATATATATATATATATATATATATATATATATGAAATATAATTAAAATATGTGTACGTCAGTGAGTTCAGGGCACCTCAACCCTGACACTGCCAAATATTTCTGGGGACAATATTTTTTTTTTTTTTTTAAACCCCAAAAAAACCCACACAGATATACAAGACAACTTCTATATTGATGTTGATCATCACTTTATTAGTTTGATTTACCATAGTTTGACACCCAATAGCCGATGTATTTTTCGTGCTGGGGTTAAACATACATTCATTCTTCAAGATAACTTCTTCCTTCCTGCACCGCCTGTAGGAGGATTGCCAATATCCCAGGACTGGCTTGACAGAATGAAGTTTGTTGCCAAGTCTAAAATATATATTTGTTGATATTAAATTTAAAATCAGTATGTGCGATATCCACCCTGGTAGGGGTCAAATTCATAGCAGAATCTTCCTATTCATTACTCCAAATTTAATTTAAACTGCATTTACACAACATTTTGCAGTGTATATAGCCATTAATGGGTAGTCTCGACCACTTACACGGTGGCCGAATATATAGCTCGACCTACTTTGAAAGGGATTCAACCCTATCTGACGTCACTTGTTTCCTTGTTCACTACGCCGTTAAACAGTTTTCCAGGCAAATATTTCAAAAGGTTGTCTTTTGTAGATTTTAAATATTATTTTCATACATTGAAACACTAGCCCATTTAAAACAAACTATATGAAATCGACTGCAACTCGTACAACTTGAACGTTAATTTGAAGAAACAACATTCTCCCATTTTTATACAATCTGTTGAATTAGCAGCGTAGAGGATACATAAAAGAATAAATTACTGTCCCTAATAATATTTAGTTTTAAGTACTTACTGGATTATTCTAGACTTAACTTTGTATCACCTTATTGTCTCAACAATCCAACCTAACCTGATATTTGTGTGAAGCTGCAATTGATGAAGATGAACACCAAACGTAATCCTTAGTCTTCGACAAAAAATACATCGGCTATTGGGTGTCAAACTATGGTAATGCAAACAAAGTGATGATCAACATCAATATAAAAATTCAAGGTTTAAATAAAATCAATATAAATATCACAGATGGATACTGATTTTTACTCAAAATTTCAATTGTATCTCGAAGAAAACGAGGGAATGTTACACCCCTGCACCACTGAGGTTACAGCACGTGCAGAGGAGAAAAAAGCTCCGTCCATACGCTACTAAATACATGAATTTCCCCTGCGCGTGCTGTAACCTCGCCGTGGTGCAGGGGTGTAACATTTTCTTTGAGAATAGCCAATACAGCACAAAATTGAAATTATGAGTAGAAGTCAGTATCTATCTGATATTTGTATTTTTGCACAGTTTACACTGTTTTTATTTAAATCTTGAATTCTTATATTGATGTTGATCATCACTTTATTTCTTCGCATTACCATAGTTTGACACCCAACAGCGATACATTTTTCGTGCTGGGGTGTCGTTAAACATTCATTCATTCATTCATCCTAGCGAGAACAAAATAGGTTGGGTAGGTCGGCTTTTATTTTATTTTTTTCATTCACTTCTCTCTTGTTTTTTTTTACTACATTCACATGCGCTCACAATCTAAACAGCAAAATATAACCAACACTTCGATGGCCTACCTCTGGTGCCAGCAACTGGATGTCTATGTGTTTTTTTTTGGTGTTTTTTTACTACATTCACACCTGCGTGTTCAGATAAAATAATTACAATGATGTGGAAAACATAGTGATTTCCATTATTTATGCACTCGCATAAGTGGTGGTGCCCAGTGGTATTGCTGGCAGTGAGAAAGTCACGTGCCGACCTGCAATTAGCAACCACTATTTATTATCATTATCTCTCTTTCTTTTACTACATTCACACCTGCGTGTTCTGATATAATAATAATAATAATTACAACAATGTGGGAAAACATTAGTGATTTCCATTATTTATGCACTCTCATAAGTTGTGGTGCCCAGTGGTGTTGCTGGCAGTGAGAAAGTCACGTGCCGACCTGCAATTAGCAACCACTATTTATTTATTATCATCATTATCTCTCTGTCTTTTTTTAAACTACATTCACACCTGCGTGTTCTGATAAAATAATAATAATTACAATGATGTGGAAAACATTAGTGATTTCCATTATTTATGCACTCACCATCCAAACAGCATAATAATGGCCTGCCTCTGCGTTGGGGCCCCAGTGTTGTTGGTGGCAGCGAGAAAGTCACGTGTTGACCTGCAATTAGCAACCACTACCCTTAGTCACTACACGTAGACATAGAGAATAATAAACTGGACACGATGTATCTAACGAGCGAAAGTGGTTTAGATACTTTCAGAAACCACGACTTGTAGGATCAATTCTTTCCAGCGGCCATGAGTACATTAATCTATTTCTTACACACTTAATAGAGGTCACCATTTAGATCCTCAGCTGTTTCTGCAAAAAACTCCGGTTCCAGTTGTGGAGGAGACCAAATTTCTGGGGGTTATTTTTGACCGGAGGCTATCTTTTGTTCCTCATTTACAGTATGTGAAAAAGAAGGGCTTAAAGGCCCTCAGTATCTTAAAGTTATTGGCAAGACTGAATGGGGAGCAGATCGAAAGGTTATGCTCCGACTTTACAGATCTTTAGTTCGGTCTAAACTTGATTATGGGTGCATTGTGTGATTATCTCAAGCCGACAAGAAACGATATATTTGGAATCGTTTAAATTGCATCCAGGATTAATTGTAAAGTTTTAAAATGATTTTATGTATTATATTATGTATTATATTATACTTTTCCCACACGGCTCCTTACACTGGTTTTACATGAATATATATATATATAAATAATATTTCCATATACTTACCATTTGTGACACCCAATAGCCGATATGTGTTTTTGTGCTGGGGTGTCGTTAAATATTCATTCATTCGAAACAGCCGATCGCACGTCTCAGAAGTGATATTGATATACAACGGGTCGTCCCATATACGGGTGTGTAAGAAATACAAATACACGTACGTCGAACCCTGCATATTATTGCTTAATATGAACAAAGTAATTGGGATATTATTATCGTATTTACGTTAAACAGCCGTGGAAATGTAAAATGTTAATTTTTAACATAGTTTGTACATAAGAGTAACATATAGCATAAAATAACACAGAAGCTAGAGAAAAGGAATGGTAAACACTTATCCCACACAGACACGATGAAACACACGTAATGTGTCAGTTATTATATATGAAGGTGATATACAAGTAACTTATTGTTATTTTTTAAATTCTTTATTTTCATGTTTGTATTGATATTTAAACATATATACATGTACATAAGCAGTATATACAACAACAGCAAAACGAGAATAAAAGAGGTCTTCATTATTTTAATAGCCCCTGTGCGTGCTGTAACCTCACCGTGGTGCAGGGGTGTAACATTTTCTTTAAGAATGGCCAATACCGCACAAAATTGAAGTTTTGAGTAAAATTCAGTATCTATCTGTGATATTTGTGTTTTGGCACAGTTCTTTACATTGTTTTTGTTTATATCTTGAATTTAATAATAAAATGTGTTGAGTGCGTCGTTAAATAAAATGTTTCCTTCCTTGTCTTGAATTTCCAAACAATTTTAGTAGGTGGTAAAACAAAATATGAAGCAGTTTCCAAAGTGTCGGTTAAATCAATGTTAGAAAGCGACAAAAATCGCTTAATGCGAAGACCAAATGTACGTATTGCATTCGGCCTTGTATCAAACAACTTCATATATTGGTTATCAAACACCGCACGGCATCATGTGTAGGATGTTTTGGAAATGAGAAAGCTTTGCACGCACATATGATTAAGGACCACATATGTTGAGAGAAAAACCCGCTATCGCCACGTCATGGGCTACTCTTTTTCCATTAGCAGCAACAGATCTTTTATATGCACCATAGCATGGCCTTTATTACACCAGTTGTTGAGCACTGGCTGGAACGAGAAATAGCCCATATCGATCCTGGACTGACCGCGCATCAAGCGAACGCTTAATCAGTACTCAGAATCAAATATGCTGCATTCCCCTACCCGTCCTGTTCACGACCATGCCTAATTCATTAAATATATTTAGTTGGATACTTATTGGATTTTTGGATTCCTCTTTTTTTTAGTGCATTCCCAGTCCACCCCAACCTCATTT
This sequence comes from Gigantopelta aegis, assembly GCF_016097555.1. Taxonomy (NCBI): domain Eukaryota; kingdom Metazoa; phylum Mollusca; class Gastropoda; order Neomphalida; family Peltospiridae; genus Gigantopelta; species Gigantopelta aegis. Next base: position 20,511,480 of record NC_054713.1, on the reverse strand, counting down.
TCTTTCTTGTCAATGTAGTTCGAATCCATCCCAACCTGATGTGTGGAGCTGAAGTTTGGGCAGTCATTAAAGCCTTAGAAGAAATCAAGGATTCGATTGCATCCAACTTTATTATATTTACTGACTCACTTTCACAAGGGAAAAAAATCTTCACACACACACAAACAAAATCTAAAATACGAAAGGATAAGTTTGTTTAGTACTATGGTTGTTTCAAACTTTATAGACATGATCACCAAATTACTTCCTAACTAGCGACTCTACTTGTTTTCCTCTTCTATGGTTGGCATATGCGCGACTTTCTCAAGCAGGCCACCGAAGTGTCTTAGGTTTGTCTGAAAATTGAATTTACCGTCTTTAATAATCACCAAATTACTTTCTAAACTAGCGACTCGACCTACTTTCCACTTCTATGGTTGGCATATGCGTGACTTTCTCAAGCAGGCCACCGAAGTGTTAGGTTTATCTGAAAATTGAATTTACCGTCTTTAATAATCACCAAATTACTTTTTAAACTAGCGACTCGACCTACTTTCCACTTCTATGGTTGGCATATGCGTGACTTTCTCAAGCAGGCCACCGAAGTGTCGAGGTTTGTCTGAAAATTGAATTTACTGTCTTTGATGAGACAGTATATATGTATAACACGATAATTAAAACAGAAGGATCAGCTTCTTGCAGCTGAAATTTGGGCAATCATTAAAGCCCTGGAACAGATTAAGGATTCATGTGCATCCAACTATATTATTTTTACAGACTTACTTTCGTGTCTTCAAGCTCTGCAGTACATGAAATTGGAGCATCCCTTAGTTGGGATGGTGATACGAAAGTGTGTCTTTTTATCAATTGCCAATAAAGATGTTATATTTTGTTGGGTACCCATCCATGTTGGTGTCTACAATTTACTCCTTTTGGAGGTAGTCTGTACTTCGTCTGCCAAATCAATAGAAGAGGGGTTGGGGCGTCTGCCAAATCAATAGAAGAGGGGTTGGGGCTCAAAATTGAGGCGACAGCGGGTTTCCTCTCAATATCTGTGTGGTCCTTAACCATATGTCTGACGCCATATAACCGTAAATAAAATGTTTTGAGTGCGTCGTTAAATAAAACATTTCCTTCCTTGTCTTGAATTTCCATGAACAATTGTTTATATACAACAACATCTGTACGATCTTTTATCAGATGCGCCATATCAAACAATTTTAGATGGTGTAATACACCAAGGTGGTAAAACAAAATATGGAGCAGTTTCCAAAATGTCAGTTAAATCAATGTTGGGAAGTGACAAAAATCGCTTAATGCGAAGACCAAATGTACGTATTGCATTCGGCCTTGCATCAAACAACTTCATATATTTGTTATCAAACCCCGCATGACATCAAGTGTAGGATGTTTTGGTAACGAGAAAGCTCTTGATTTTATGTATTGTGTTATACTTTTTACACTGGTTTTACATATATAATATAATATATATATAATATTTTCATATACTTACCATTTGTGACACCCAATAGCCGATGTGTATTTTTGTGCTGGGGTGTCGTTAAACATTCATTCATTCATTCATTGCACGAACATATGATTATACGTACTCAAAATCAAATATGCTGCATTCCCCTACCCGTCCTGTTCAGGACCATGCCTAATTCATTAAATATATTTAGCTGGATACTTATTGGATTTTCGGATTCCTCATTTTTTAGTGCATTCCCAGTCCACCCCAACCTCATTTTCGTTTTTGTCAATGTAGTTCGAATCAACAATTACAATTTTAACACTATGGTCTTCTTGACCAACTCCCTACTCCCTTTATTATCATGGGAGATTTTAATGCTCACCACACTTTGTGGGGATGCGATGACATAAATACTAGAGGTAAACAATTAGAAGACTTAATTCTCAAAAATTACTTATTACTTAATGATAAAAGTCATACATACTTTCATCCTGCAAAGTGGTTCTTTCACATCCATTGATTTAACCCTTTGTCTTGATTTCTCCTGGAAAGCTGACACCCAATAGCCGATATGTATTTTTGTGCTGGGGTGTCGTTAAACAAACGTTCATCCATTCATTGTCCAGACCCTTGTGGTAGTGACCACTTTCCAATTATTTTGGAGAATGATGGACCTCCATCACTTGAAAAGGTTCAGAGATGGAAGTTGACGGGGGCAAACTGGGATCAATTTCGGCATCTATGCAGCACTCGACTGCAACAAACTGCCATGACTGGTGCCGATGATCCCATATCTTTGATCACCTCCATCTTGAAAGATATTGCAGAGGAAACTATTCCTAAGACTTCGGCAGTACCGAAGCGTTTCAATAAGCCATGGTTTAATGAGACATTCAAAGATCGAAACAGGACCCTCGAGAGGTTGAAACGCGAACCTACCGGGGATAACTTGAATAGTTATCGCATTGCTCGGGCAAACGCTTGTAAAACTACCAGACAGTAAGAAATCGTCTTGGAGAAATTGTCTCCAAGTTGAGTTCTCAAACATCTGTGAAATCTGTCTGGAATAGGATACGTAAAATCAAGGGAAAAGAATCCAATAATACAGTTCGCCATTTGTCTGTCAACGACACGGATGTGACGTCTTATCGTGACATTTGCCAATGCATTGGCAGACAATTTCTCTCATAACTCTTCTTCTTCTGTCAGTACAGATGCTTTTACATCTATCAGAAATGAAGCTGAAAAGCAATTTATTAACTTTTCATCTGAAAATGCTGAAGTATACAACAGGCACTTCTCTTTGGAGGAGTTGCAGGACGCTCTACGTAGAGCCCATGATACTTCAGTAGGACCAGATGAAATACATTATCAACTCTTAAAACACTTACCTGAATCATCCTTAATGTTTCTATTAAATATCTTTAACAAAATCTGGATTTTGGGTGACTCCTTCTGATTGTAGAAAAGCCATTGTCATTCCTATTCCTAAGCCTGGTAAGGATCCAACAAATCCTAACGGTTATCGCCCTATTGCTTTGACAAGTTGCATTTGTAAAACCATGGAAAGAATGATCAACCGTAGACTTGTCTGGTATCTGGAGTCCCACAAATTGCTTACTAACATGCAATGTGCGTTCAGGACGACGTAGCACAGTTGATCATCTTGTTAGATTTGAAACGTTTTGTAGGGATGCTTTTATCCATAACCAGCATTTGGCATCGGTCTTTTTTTACCTCGAGAAAGTATGGGATTTTGAAAGAGGCCGTATGCCTGACTTAACTCAAATTTCTTAGAGAATAGGTCTTTCAAGGTACGATTGGGATCTACGTTATCCGATTCTCACTCCCAAGAGATGGGTGTGCCTCAAGGTAGCATCCTGTCAGTAACTTTATTTTCCGTGAAAATTAACAGAATCACCCAGTGTTTAAAACCTGGCGTTGATAGCTCTTTATATGTCGACGATTTTCAGATTTGCTACAGATCGTCCAGTATGAGTATCATTGAACGTCAGTTGCAGCTTTGTTTGAATAAACTTCAGCAATGGGCAACTGACAATGGAACAGATTAAGGATTCATGTGCATCCAAATATATTATTTTTACAGACTCACTTTCGTGTCTCCAAGCTCTACAGTACATGAAATCGGGGCACCCGTTGGTTGGAATGGTGATACGAAAGTGTGTCTTTTTATCAATTGCCAATAAAGATGTTATATTTTGTTGGGTACCCAGCCATGTTGGCATTAAGGGTAACGAAAAGGCAGATGTTGTGCCAAGTCTGCTTTGAACTTGCCCCGTGTCCATTACAGTGATTATAAATTTCATATTAACCAATATTTTTTTTTTCGACTTGGCAAGATGATTGGGACGGTGCAGTTGCGAGCAAGCTTCATTCTGTCGTGGCAGTCATCTTACAGGCGGTGCAGGAAGGATGAAGTAGTCTTGTGCCGTGCCCGCATCGGCCATACACATTTGTTTATTTTAAAGAAAGATCCTCCTCAGTGTGAACATTGTCAGTGTACGCCGACTGTGCGGCACATTTTGGTGGAGTGTGATCATCTCAAGCCGACGAGAAATGATATTTAAATTCCATCCAGAATTAATTGTAAAGTTTTAAAATATACTTACCTTGATTTTATGTATTATATTATACTTTCCCCCCACAGCTACTTACAATATATATAAATGATATTTCCATATACTTACCATTTGTGACACCCAATAGCCGATATTTATTTTTGTGCTGGGGTGTCGTTAAACATTCATTCATTAATCATTAAACTTGATTATGGATGCATTGTGTATGGGTCGGCACGCAAGTCTTACTTGCAGATGCTAGATTCTATACACAATCAGGGACTTAGGCTTTGTCTTGGTGCATTTAGAACAACTCCTGTAGAGAGCTTGTACGTTGATGCACACGAACCTTGTTTGGGTGCTAGACGTGCCAAGCTTTCTCTGCAGTATGCTGCCAAGATTAAATTTTTACCAACACATCCAGCATATGATGCGGTGTTTGCTAACAAATATATATATATATGAAGTTGTTTGATGCAAAGCTAAATGGTCTTCGCATTAACTGACACTTTGGAAACTCCATATTTTGTTTTACCACCTTGGTATATTACAGCACCTAAAATTGTGTTTGATTTGAAGAAAGATCGTACAGATGCTGTGGTATATAAACAGTTCATGGAAATTCAAGACGAGTACCGTGATTACATTCCTGTGTATACAGACGGATCACGGGATGGTAATCCTGTGGCTTGTGCTAAAGTTTGTCCATGAGATTGCCTAACTCGGCATCAATTTTGGGCAGTCGTTAAAGCGTTAGCTGAAATCAAGGATTTTAGTGCATCCAAATTTATTATTTTTACTGACTCTCTTTCGTGTCTGTGTCGTGTGATACGAAAGTGTGTCTTTTTATTTATTGCCAATAAAGATGTATTTTGTTGGGTGCCCAGCCATGTTGGCATCAGGGGTAATGAAAAGGCAGATTCAGCTGCCAGGTCTGCTTTGGATTTGCCTCATACTGATTTTAAACATAATATCAACGAATTTATCTTTTCGACTTGGTAACATGATTGGGGCGGTGCGGTTGCGAACAAGCTTCATGCTATCAAGCCAGTCTTGGGAGAGTGGCAGTGCAGGAAGGATGAAATAGTTGGGAGAGTGGCAGTGCAGGAAGGATGAAATAGTCTCGTGTCGTGCTCGCATCGGTCATTCATTTATTTTCAAGAAGGATCCTCCACCTCAGTGTGAGCAGTGTCTTCTGACTGCGACACATTTTGTTGGAGTGCCATCATCTCAAAGAAACTAGAAAAGATATTTTTGGTCAGAGACATGTGATGGAATCTTTTCGATTCCATCCTGAACTTTTATTACAATTTCTTCGAGATGCTGACTTTTATTGTAAATTATAATTTTATCTATCTGTGATATTTGTATTTTTGCACAGTTCTTTAAACTGTGTTTTTAATTTAACTGTTGAATTTTTACATTGATGTTGATTATTAAATTTGTTTTGCTTTTACCATAGTTTGACACCCAATAGCCGATGTATTTTTCGTGCTGGGGTGTCGTTAAACATTCATTCATTCATTTTAAAGAACGACCCTCGTCCTCAGTGTGAACACTGTCAGTGTACACTGACTGTGCGGCACATTTTGGTGGAGTGTGATCATCTCAAGCCGACGAGAAATTATATATTCGGCAACAGAAATGTTTTGGAATCGTTTAAATTCCATCCAATGTTAATTGTAAAGTTTTTAAAACAGTTTGACTTCTATACAAAAATTTAAGATATACTTGATTTCGTATATTGTATTATACTTTCCCGCCACAGCTCCTTACACTGTGGTTTTACATAACTATATATAAATAATATGTTCATATACTTACCATTTGTGACACCCAATAGCCGATATGTATTTTTGTGCTGGGGCGTCGTTAAACAAACATTCATTCATTCATTAACCTTAATTAGATATAAGGACGAAAATAAGTTGAAATGAAATTGCGTGATTAGTAAATATTACGTCATTGGAGAGTCCACACTAAAAGGGGCATTTTCCCCCTCTTTTTCTTTTTTTACACTAAATAGGGCACATTTACACTCAAGGCCATTTTTACATTAAAAAGAGCACTTATACACTAAAAGGGGCATTTCCCCACTAAATATGATAATTTAAACTAAATAGGGGCATCTTTACACACAAAAACAAGAACATTTTACACTAAACAGGGCACTTTTCCGATACAAAAAATTGGCATTTTCGCTCTAAAAAGGGCACTTTTACTCTTAAAAGGGCACTTTTACTCTAAAAACGGCACTTTTACTCTAAAAACGGCACTTTTACACTAAACGGGGCACTTTTACTCTAAAAAGGGCACTTTCACTCTAAAAAGGGCACTTTTACACTAAACAGGGCACTTTTACTCTAAAAAGAGCATTTTTATATTTAGATAGTACCTCACACTAAAACTGACATTTTTACACCAAAAAGGGCACTTTAAAAAGAGGAACTTTTACTCTAAGAAAGCCATTTTTACACTAAAAAAGAGTACTTTAACATTAAAAAGGGGCATTTCCCCACTAAATAAGGGCTCCTTTACACTAAAAAAGTAGCATTTTACACTAAATAGGTAATTTTTATACTAAATAAGGGCACTTTTATTCTAAAAAGGGCATTTATTAGTTTTTTTCGGTCAAGTCGCAAATACTTTCTTTCGAAAAAAGCAGTGTCGGAGACTGTGTAAAGATATCGTAGGCTTTTAGTGCACAGGGACTGGAAAGCACACCATAATTGTATGATATTAAACGAGCTTCCATTTCGTATCATGTTTATGTTGCCAAGTGAAATAATGTTTAGTTTTTACAAGCTTTAGTAAGTGACAATGAAACTTATTACACGTGGGATATAAAAACATGATTGGAAATGGTAGCTAGTGTAATATCTTCTTTTTTTTAATGTATTAATTGATTTCAATTTTTGTCACTAAACTCGTTTAATTAACGTTGCAATAAGGTCTTAGCGCCAGGCGTACGACGTTCTAGTCAGAGGTAACACTGATATGTACCAAGATATTTTTAGCCATATGGGTAATACTATGTAATATGTTGAACAGTGCATAGTTATAGCACGATTTGTCACTGTTTTCGTGCTCCATGTTCACGTGCAGTGTGCATCCTGAGCTTATTATTTTTGCTGGCTTCAGGCACGTGTGGAAGAAATTGTGCAGGGTAGGGTGTGGGATGGAAGGGTTGAAAAAAAGAAAACATAATTGTTTTACAACTTCAAAAAAAAAAAAAAAAAGGTTAGCTGATGCCCCACCCGCGATTCCTATGGCTATGCCAACCTGGTATTATTTCGACTGACTTAGACTGAGAGTAGAGTATACTGAACACTGAAATATTTGCTCCTTCATCAATCTATATAAATAATTACCCCTGCGTGTGCATTAACCTCGTCGTGGTGCAGGGGTGAACATTATTTTTATAGAATGGCCAATAAATGCACAACTCCTCGTATTGCCGTGAAGTGGATGATGGGATCCTGGTGGTTGAGTCATGGTTAATGTCTGCAACAGAGTATATTGCCACTAACAATACACCACTTTGGCCTGGAGTTCACGTAGACGGGAGGTCAGGAATGGTCCGACCTGATCAATCGGCTGGTCACGCCAAGCTCGAGAGCATACAATCTTTGTTTTGTTTACATTAGTCAAGAGCAAACATTGTTTTATGTATCATATGTATTTGTTGCTCTTGGGGCGGTGGCAAGGGTCAATTGGGTGATTTTGTTTTCTTAATGCCCAAGTATATCAACCATGTATCCCTGGCATGGCTGTCTGCTGGTTATCCGCAGCAGCATGTTCCCTTGTTGGACTCGGTGGTGGGTGGGGAGCATGGTTGATGAACCTTTTATTCAATAAATATGGATAAAATTAAAAATTTAATTCCAAATACTGATGGGAACCTGAAAAGGGTCCACACCGAAGTTTCGGACTTCTTCTCTTCGGACGAGGAGTCCATGAAATCCAGAAAAAATATGAAGAAATATAAAGTGATTTCTTCACAAAATTGGCCAAGGTTTCTCGTCATCACTGATGATGGGGCCTTGAATAAACGTTCACCCTTTGCCATTCAAAAGGCAATCGTTGGCTTTGCTGGTGAGCCAAAATCGGTCAACAAAATCAAGAATGGGTTGCTGGTTGAATGTTTAACCGAAAAACACTGAGCCTGCCTTCTCAAATCAACAGTTTTCTGTAATGTCGAAATTAAGGTAACTGCTCATGCCTACCCCTGCATGTACTGTAACCTCACCGTGGTGCAGGGGTGAAACATTCTCCTTGAGAATGGCTAATACAGTACAACTCCCCTTTTGGGGCGCCTTGTTTGCCGTGAGGTGCGACCCGTGAAAATGGATGATGGGATCCTGGTGATTGAGTTGGGGCATACCTGCGGGTATGACTTCTGACAATACATCACTTTGGCCCGGAGTTCAAATAGACGGGCGGTCAGGTAGGCCCGACCTGATCAATCGGCTGGTCACGCCAAGCTCGAGAGCATACAATCTTTGTTTTCTTTACATTTAGTCAAGAGCAAACATTGTTTTATATACCATATGTATTTGTTACTCTTGGGGCGGTGGCTACGGTCAATTGGGTGAGTTTGTTTTCTTAATGCCCAAGTATATCAACCATGTATCCCTGGCATGGCTGTCTGCTAGTTATCCGCAGCACCATGTTCCCTTGTTGGACTCGGTGGTGGGTGGGGGGCATGGTTGATGAACCTTTTATTCATTAAATATGGATTTAACCAAAAACATTAATTATAAATTCTAATGGGACCCTGAAAAGGGTCCACACCGAAGTTTCGGACTTCTTGTCTTCGGACGAGGAGTCCATGAAATCAAACAAAAGTGTGAAGAAATCCAAAGTGATTTCTTCACAAAATTGGCCAAGGTTTCTTGTCATCAGTTCTACTGATGATGGGGCCTTGAACAAATTATCCCCGTTTGCCATTCAAAAGGCAATTGTTGGCTTGGCTGGTGAGCCAAAATCAGTTTAAAAAATTAAAAATGAGCTGTTGGTTGAATGTTCGACCGACAAGCATTCAACTTGCCTCCTCAAGTCGACAGTTTTTTGTAACGTGCCGATTAAGGTAACTCCGCATACCTCCCTCAACTCGTCAAAGGGAGTGATCAGATGCAGAGATTTGGAAGGTGTTACTGAAGAAGAAATCTGCGAAAATTTAAGTTCTCAGGGTGTTGCTGCGGTGAGGAGGATAAAGGTTCGTCGAAACAATGACTTGTTACCGACGAATACTTGTATCCTCACCTTTAACGTCCCTACCCTTCCTCAATCTGTCAAAGCCGGTTACCTTAATATTCCTGTTGAACCCTTTATTCCAAACCCCTTGCGTTGCTTCAAATGCCAGAGGTTTGGCCATGGTCAGAACACATGTCGTGGAAAACTTACATGTGCTCGTTGTGGTCTCTTTGACCACGACAGCAAGACATGTAAGAACGATACACTTTGTCTCAACTGCAGGGTCAACCACTGTGCATACTCGCGAGAGTGTCCGCGGTGGAAGCTGGAGAAAAGGGTTCAACAGGTGAAGGTACAAAATAAACTGTCCTTCACGGATGCCAGGAGGTTGGTGGAGACAGCAACACCTACAGTCGGTGACAAGTCATATGCAGCTGCTGCCAAAGTCGCCACTAAAAGTGTTGCGGTCAACACAGACCTCACCTGGCATTTTGATGAAGCCAAGTACAAGAAGCTGTCCGATATTGAGAAGGCGCAAAAAGTAGCACAAAAACAAAACATTACACCCCAGAAAAAGGAAATTGAAACACAAGTGTCATTGGATTTTTAAAATCCACCAAATAGGTCGAGCACTAGTCTCCCTAAGACAGGCAATGACACAAAGAAATCTCCAAAGAAAGCTACAGAAGTACTGTCTGGTAGGCTGAAAAAGATCGAACTACGTTCGGTCCCGATCAGCAATATGTATGATACTTTGGCCGATATCGGTGATGATGATATGGAGATTTCATCTCCCGATCACAAAGACCACCAGCAAAGCCAAAGATAAAACCCATACTTCCTCCCGATGGAAAATAAAGTTATCCAGTGGGCTTAGGCCCAATTTTGATGAATTAAGTCTTCTAATTCAAAAGTATAATCCTCTTGCAGTGTGTCTTCAGGAAACCTTCCTGAAGGATACTGACAGTATTAACATCAGAGGATTTAATCTCTACCATAAATGTCAAGAAACTGAAAATAGAGCGTCTGGGGGAGTTTCCATTATTGTACATGAAAACATTCCCCAGAGTGAAGTCATATTAAAATCAAATTTACAAGCTGTGGCTGTAAAGATCACGGCTGATAAAACTATTACTCTATGTTCAGTTTATTTACCGCCTCGAAACAATTACAATTTTAACCCTAGGGACTTTCAAGGTCTTCTTGATCAACTCCCTACTCCCTTTATTATCATGGGAGATTTTAATGCTCACCACACTTTGTGGGGATGCAATGATTTAAATAATAGAGGTAAACAATTAGAAGACTTGAGAATTGACTTAATATTACTTAATAATAAAAGTCATACATACTTTCATCCTGCAAGTGGTTCTTTCACATCCATTGATTTAACCCTTTGTTGTCCGTCACTTTGTCTTGATTTCTCCTGGAAAGTTTGTCCAGACCCTTGTGGTAGTGACCACTTTCCAATTATTTTGGAGAATGATGGACCTCAATCACTTGAAAGGACTCAGAGATGGAGGTTGACGGGGGCAAACTGGGATCAATTTCGGCATCTATGCAGCACTCGACTGCAACAAACTGCCATGCTTGGTGCCGATGATCCCATGTCTTTGTTCACCTCCATCTTGAAAGATATTGCAGAGGAAACTATTCCTAAGACTTCGGCAGTACCGAAGCGTTTCAACAAACCATGGTTCAATGAGACATGCAAAGATGCAATCAAAGAGCGTAACAGGACCCTCGAGAGGTTCAAACGCGAACCTACCGGGGTTAACCTGAATACTTATCGCATTGCTCGGGCAAAGGCTCGTAAAGATATCAGACAGAGTAAGAAATTATGTCTCAAAGTTGACTTCTCAAACATCTGTGAAATCTGTCTGGAATAGGATACGTAAAATCAAGGGAAAAGAATCCAATAATACAGTTCGCCATTTGTCTGTCAACGACACCGATGTGACGTCTCATCGTGACATTGCCAATGCATTGGCAGACAATTTCTCTCATAACTCTTCTTCTTCTTTCAGTACAGATGCTTTTACATCTGTCAGAAATAAAGCTGAAAAGCAACCTATTAACTTTTCATCTGAAAATGCTGAAGTATACAACAGGCACTTCTCTTTGGAGGAGTTGCAGGACGCTCTACGTAGAGCCCATGATACTTCAGTAGGACCAGATGAAATACATTATCAACTCTTAAAACACTTACCTCAATCATCCTTAATGGTTCTATTAAATATCTTTAACAAAATCTGGATTTCGGGTGACTTTCCTTCTGATTGGAGAAAAGCCATTGTCATTCCTATTCCTAAGCCTGCTAAGGATCCAACAAATCCTACCAGTTATCGCCCTATTGCTTTGATAAGTTGCATTTGTAAAACCATGGAAAGAATTATCAACCGTAGACTTGTCTGGTATCTTGAGTCCCACAAATTGCTTACTAACGTGCAATGTGGGTTCAGGCCTAGACGTAGCACGGTCGATCATCTTGTTAGATTTGAAACGTTTTGTCGGGATGCTTTTATCCATAACCAGCATTTGGTATCGGTCTTTTTTGACCTCGAGAAAGCTTATGATACCACGTGGAAGTATGGGATTTTGAAAGACCTCCATGGCATGGGCTTAAGAGGCACTATGCCTGACTTTATCTCAAATTTCTTACAGAATAGGTCTTTCAAGGTACGAGTGGGATCTACGTTATCCGATTCTCACTCCCAAGAGATGGGTGTGCCTCAAGGTAGCATCCTGTCTGTAACTTTATTTTCCGTGAAAATTAACAGCATCACCCAGTGTTTAAAACCTAGCGTTGATAGCTCGTTATATGACGACGATTTTCAGATTTGCTACAGATCGTCCAGTATGAGTATTATTGAACGTCAGTTGCAGCTTTGTTTGAATAAACTTCAACAATGGGCAACTGACAATGACAATGGCTTTCGATTCTCAAAGTCAAAAACCGTCTGTATGCATATCTGCCAGGTCACCATTTAGATCCTCAGCTGTTTCTGGACAAAACTCCAGTTCCAGTTGTGGAGGAGACCAAATTTCTGGGGGTTATTTTTGACAGGAGGCTATCTTTTGTTCCTCATTTACAGTATGTGAAAAAGAAGGGCTTAAAGGCCCTCAATATCTTAAAAGTTATTGACAAGACTGAATGGGGAGCAGATCGAAAGGTTAAACTTGATTATGGGTGCATTGTGTATGGGTCAGCACGTAAGTCTTACTTGCAAATGCTAGATCCTATACACAACCAGGGACTTAGCCTTGTCTTGGCGAATTCAAAACATCTCCTGTGGAGAGCTTGTACGTCGATGCACACGAACCTAGTTTGGGTGCTAGACGTGCAAAGCTTTCTCTGCAGTATGCTACAAAGATTAAATCAATGCCAAAACATCCTGCACACAATGCGGTGTTTGCTAATAAATATATGAAACCGAATGCGATTCGAACATTTGGTCTTCGCATTAAGCAGTTTTTATCAGTTTCCAACATTGATTTAACAGACATTTTGGAAACGCCTTCATATTTTATTTTGCCACCTTGGTGTATCAAACCACCAAAAATTGTATTCGATCTTGTGCATCTAAAAAAAGATCGCACAGATGCAGTTATTTATAAACAACGTTTCATGGAAATCCAAGAGCGGTACTGTGATTACATTCCTGTTTACACAGACAGATCACGGGATGGGAATTCTGTGGGTTGTGCTACAGGATTTCCATCAGCCGCAATAATTTTCATGAAATTGCCCGATTCAGTATCAATCTTTACTGCTGAAATTTGGGCAATCATTAAAGCCCTGGAACAGATTAAGGATTCATGTGCATCCAAGTATATTATTATTTTTACAGACTCGGGTAACGAAAAGGCAGATGTTGCTGCCAAGTCTGCTTTGAACTTGCCCCGTGTCCATGTTGGTGTCCCCTACAGTGATTTTAAATTTCATATTAACAAATATATCTTTTCGACTTGGCAAGACGATTGGGACGGTGCGGTTGCGAACAAGCTTCATTCTGTCAACGCAGTCCTGGGAGAGTGGCAGTCATCCTACAGGCGATGCAGGAAGGATGAAGTAGTCTTGTGCCGTGCCCGCATCGGCCATACATATCTGACGCATTCGTTTATTTTAAAGGACCCTCCCCCTCAGTGTGAACATTGTCAGTGTACACTGACTGTGCGGCACATTTTGGTGGAGTGTGATCATATCAAGCCGACGAGAAATGATATATTTGGCAAAAGAAATGTTTTGGAATCTTTTAAATCCCATCCAGAATTACTTGTAAAGTTTTTAAAACACTGACTTCTATACAAAGTTTTAAAATATACTTACCTTGATTTTATGTATGGTATTATACTTTTCCCCCACAGCTCCTTACACTGTGGTTTTTACATGAATATATATAAATATTTCCATATACTTACCATTTGTGACACCCAATAGCCGATATGTATTTTTGTGCTGGGGTGTCGTTAAACATTCATTCATTCATTCATGCTGGGGTGTCGTTAAACAAACAATCAATCAATCAATCATTCATTCATATAAATAATTAATTACTTATGTTCCTTTAGAATAAAGTAATACACTGACTGTTCAGTTTGTAAAACTTTTAAAGCTGGTGAGCTTCGACGGCGAGAAAAAACAAAAAACATTTTGTTTAAAGCCGCACGCCCTAGTTCCATCCAGCGAAAATAAATTATAATTTGGTTAATCTACAATCCTGTAACACACTTAGATAACGTTTTTATCAAATGGAGTAAAAAAGCAGGTTTTATATCGATAAATACCATGGGAATCCCCATGTCCCAATTGCTTGAAATAATTTTGAAAGTTAGTATTCTGATGTCACCGGTAGATGTCGCTCGAAACACAACAATGCCTACGTCACGACGAATTTCACAGAGTGCGCACAGACTTGGGGTGCGTTCCTTTCACCTCTCATGGACTTGTTCCAACTGTTCTGTCCTGGTTGTATCCCCTCTCCAGATATCGTAAGACTTAGCAAAATTATTGGTTTTAAGGGTTTGTAACGTTTTGTATTGAGATACTTACTTGTCTGAACTTTATTGTTAATGAAAATGTTCACGAACTGTGAAGAAAAATCTCACAAATGAACAACAAGCAAACGACAACATATCGGATGTTGATTGCGCGAACCGTGCACGAGAAAACAAACCGAACCAAAATGATAACGGTCACGTGGTATACCAACGTCTGTGACATTGAAATGCGAATATCCCCTCTAAAAATAGATTAGACCTTGTCTGCTCAACGGTTTTTTTCTCAGACGCCCGTGACTTTTTAAGAAATACGAAAAATGCATTTTGTGGCATTACAAACACCAGGATTACCAAAAAACTTCAGCTGAATGGAAATGTATATTCTAAATAATAAACGGTGAAAAAAATGGGTTTAATAGCGAAAAACAACGCCGTAATGGTTACAACTAGCCGTAACTAGGGCGTGTCCCTTTAATACAATTCTCCACTGCTTGTTACTTTTGGTTCGTAAATCGAAGATCTGTCGACCCAGATACAGATTTCACGTTTCGTATTCTTTCTTTTGATTTTCTTCATTATTCTTCATTCTCGCCCTTCTTGTTCTGTTAACGCTTTACTTCACTTTACATGAGGTTATTGTCCACTTCCATTTGGTTTCTCTTAACATTCTTTTCATTCTCATTATTTCTTCTGTTACATTTCATATTTTTTGTTTCCAGTCTTTCGTTATTCTTCAATCTCATCTTCCCCTTTAAAAAGATTAAAATAGTGTATAGTTTTGCATCCTCTGGATATTCACCCTTCTTCTAGACACCCCGCCCATCAACTTCTGGATAGACATCCCTCCCCTCATCTTGTGGATACCTACCCCTCTTCTAGATGCCCCACCCATCCCGCCCCTCATCTTGTGGATACCTACCCCTCTTCTAGATGCCCCACCCATCCCACCCCTCATCTTCTGGATACCTAGACATCCCACCCCTCTTCTAGATACCCCGCCCATCATCTTCTGGATACCTATCCCTCTTCTAGACACCCCGCCCCTCATCTTCTGGATACCTACCACTCTCCTAGACATGACTCCGGGAGATACTCCCCTCTCATTCTGAACAACCAACCCATCCCACCCCTCTCCCTCTGAATACACCCCCCATTATTTTTAGACACCCCACCCATCCCGCAACTCTCCCGCTGGACACTACACTACGCCCACCTCGCCCCTCTCCCTCCAGACCCACTGCCATCCTCTCCTCCAGACCCATGGCTAACCTCGCCACTCTCCATCCAGACCCACCACCAGCCTTGACCCTCTCCAAACCTATGGCTGACCTCACCACTCTCCTACCAGACCTACCGTCAACCTCGCCACTCCCCCTCCTGACCCACCGTCAACCTCGCTATTGTCCTTCCAGACCCACCGCCAACTTTGATCCTCTCCCTCCAGACCCACTGCTAACCTCACCACTCCCTCCAGACCATCGACCCTCTCACTCCAGACCATCGACCCTCTCACTCCAGACCCACTGCCAACCTCGATCCTCTCCCTCCAGATCCACTGCTAACCTCGCCACTCTCCTTCCAGACCCTCCGTCAACCTCGACACCTCCCCTCTCCCCGGACACGTCACGCTTTTTTTTGGCCACTATAATCACCAAGACGACACTGAATTTGCAAAAATCGACAATTTAATCAAAACTGTTTAAGCATTATATAAGGTACACGGTAAAAAGGTTGCAATAGTCAAAAATACACTGATGGAAAGAAATAATGAAATACGTGGAATTGTAGACAAAATTTAATTTACAACTAGCATAGTAATGTCTGTATTTCACCGGCCTCGGTGGTGTCGTGATTAAGCCACCGGACAGGGTTCGCAGCTCGGTACCGGCTCCCACCCAGAGAAAGTTTGCACGACTCAATGAGTAGGTATAAGACAACTACACTCTCCTCTCTCACTAACCACTAACCAACTAATAAATAACCCACTTTCCTGGACAGACAGCCCAGAGAGCTGAAATGTGTATTCAGGACATCATGCTTGCACCTTAATTGTTACATGGTTAAATTGTGACACTGTGGATGTGGGTTTTGATTCCAATCACTATTTACTGTTACGCTATATGTGATCCCTTATTTCTGTTCATCAGTTTAATATTATTTTACACCATATCAAAAACTACCATCATATTCGTAGGCCACAATATTAATAGAAAGAAAGAAAAAGAAATGTTTTATTTAACAACGCACTCAACACATTTTATTTCCGGTTATATGGCGTCAGACATATGGTTAAGGACCACACAGATTTTGAGAGGAAACCCGCTGTCGCCACTACATGGGCTACTCTTTCCGATTAGCAGCAAGGGATCTTTTATTTGCACTTCCCACAGGCAGGATAGCACAAACCATGGCCTTTGTTGAACCAGTTATGGATCACTGGTCGGTGCAAGTGGTTTACACCTACCCATTGAGTCTTGCGGAGCACTCACAATATTAATAAGAACTCAAGTGCAAACCACAATGAAAGTCTGAGACCCCATACATGTGTATGTATTTGTAACATATATTTCATCCCTACTATATAAATGATACAAAGTTCGGCATTCGCAAATTTTGTGCGTAACTTGCACAACTTCTGTGATCGACAAAATGTTTTTAGATATCATGACGATTATTTAATTCGATTACAGAAAAAATAAAGTGAACAAAAATAAAGTATGCCACATGTTTTACTTTGATATTTTGCGTATTCCGCTATACAGGGTTTCGGCAGATAATCGAGTATTTCTTAAAAAAAAAAAAAACCCAATAAAACAAACTAACTGATAAATGGGGAAATCGAACCAAAATGACGAGTGCCGGATACCGTATTTGTCGAAGCATCACGTGCGCTACTAAATACTTGTATTTGATCCTAGCGAGAATAAATTAAGTTGGGTAGGTCGGCTTTTATTTTATTTTAATTATTTTGTTTTATTATTTATTTATTTATTTATTTATTTATTTTCATTCTCTTCTTTTTTTTTACTACATTCACACCTGCGTGTTCACATAAAATAATAACAATAATAATAATAATAAATACAATGATGTGGAAAACATTAGTGATTTCCATCATTTATGCACTCACAATCCAAACAGCACAACATAGGGAACAATTCGATGGCCTGCCTCTGCTGCCAACAACTGGATGTTGATGTGCTGGGCCCCAGTATTGTTGCTGGCAGCGAGAAAGTCACGTGCCGACCTGCAATTAGGAACCACTAACCTTAGTCACTACACATAGACATAGAGAATAATAAACTGGACACGATGTATCTTACAAGACTGATTTTCAAATATATCTAACGAGCAAAAGTGAGTTAGGATACTTTCGGAAACCACGAGTTGTAGGATCAATCCTCTCCAGCGGACATGACTACATTAATCTATTTCTTACACACCCTTAATGACCCATGTGATGTTTGATGGTCCAGTATGCATCTGTATGCAAGATATGGTCCGGACAAGAAAAAGTTAACAGACGGACGGATGGACAGACAACGCCATACCGTAATACGACCCATCATAGATGGGCGTATATAAAGTCATTTTAATATAGTATAACGGGAATACATTATACAAAAAGCCTCAACATTAGGTTGAAAGTATAAGTTAATGACTCCAAAGACGTAAATGATATACTAAAATGACGTCCTCAGTTATAGTTCTTTGAGAAACTTGACAGCCAGTATTAAGTCTCAGAAGTGATCTCCAACATATGTTGGAGACGATATTGATCTACAACAGGTCATCCCATATACGGGTGTGTAAGAAATACAAATACCGGCACACGTAAAAAATCGAACCCTACATATAATTATTGCTCAATATGAACAAGTAACTAGGGTATATTTATGGTATTTACGTTAACCAGCCGTGAGTTTATCACTATAATTTATTCAATAATGTTCAAAATGTACCGGTGGTTTAACATAAAAGTCGCTGCCATTTTAGGTGTTGACACCGGGAATTCGAAAACATTTTTTAACGTACATAAGAGTAACATATAGCATAAAATAACACAAAACCTAGAGAAAATTAATAGCATACGTACATAATAGTAAGCACTTATCCCACATGTTTCCATACAAACACAGAAACAATAAAACACACAGGTAATGTGTCAGTTATTATATAGGAAGGTGTTAACAAAATGATATACAAGTGTTTTCCAATTTTAGACACTTATTGTTATTTTAAAAATTCTTTATTTTTATTTGTGTATTGATATTCAAACATATATATACATGTACATATACAAATATTTTACAATAATAATTATATATTGTAATAGCAGTATATACAACAACAGCAAAACGAGAATAAAAGAGGTCTTCGTTATTTTACTAGTGTGTTACGGTTTTCATTCCAAAGATTTTCATCAATCATATATAACAAGAATCAATGAAACAAGGTTTCATTTTGATTAGGACTTTAGCTGTGGCCCTGGTTTCAATCTTCAAACAGTGGTGATCAACATAATCACCAAATTAGTTCTTAACACCCTGATCAAGTTCTACACAACTTACTCCTTTTTGAGGTAGTCGGCACTTCTTCTGCCAAAGCAATAGAAGAGGGATCAGGGCTGAAAATTGAGGTTAAGAGTTTTTAATAAAACATAAAATATATAGCATAAAAAGCATACAATTTAAATTATTTGGCGTTTTTGATCTGGAGTATGGAAGATCATGTGATCTGCACCGAATGTTAATTTGAACAAACAACATCCTCCATTTTTATACAATTTGTTTCTAGTTACCAACATAGAGATACATTGGGGGGAAAACAGCATGTAAATAGTGTGAAATGTGAATAGTGTATTGCCATCGTTTTTAGAATGAGTGATCTTAATTGGGAAGGAAGGAAGGAAATGTTTTATTTAACGACGCACTCAACACATTTTATTTACGGTTATATGGCGTTAGACATATGGTTATGGACAACACAAATATTGAGAGAGGAAACCCGCTGTCGCCACTTCATGGGCTACTCTTACAGACAGGATACTGCATACCACGGCCTTTGTTACACCAGTTGTGAAGCACTGGCTGGAACCAGAAATAGCCCATTGGGTCCACCGGCAGGGATTGATCCTGGACTGACCGCGCATCAAGCGAACGCTTATTAGTCCTCAAAATAAAATAATAAAATATGGTGCATTCACCTCCCTGTCATGTTCTCGACCATGCCTAATTCATTTAATATATTTAGCTGGATACTTACTGGATTTTGGTATTCCTAATTTTCTTTGATAATGTATTTGGAATCCACTCCGACCTGATGTTATGTGGAGCTGCAATTGATGAAGATAAACAAACTTAATCAATACACTTACTGATCTCCAACTGCTTTACCTTTAACCTTTTTCAGTTTGCCCATCTACGATTTCTTTGTTTTTTAAATGTTTATATTATATATATATATATATATATATATATATATATATATAGTCAGTGTTTCTGCCAGAAAGAATTTGTTGGGTATGGCGCTATGGAATTGAATGCAACCACAGTCAACAGGGGGTATGGGGGACCTCCCCCAGAATAAAAATAGGTTAAGGTTAGGGTTAAGAAAATCATAGTGTAATGATAAAAGTAATTAATTTTGTCAAAAAGTTAACTTAAAAAAAAAGAAATTTGGGTATGGCGCCATACCCGTTTTACCCCTGACGGTGATGGACACAAAATTGACCTGTCCACCGGACAAATACATCTAGAGATCTATTTGTCCGCCAATATGTTCACTTGTCCAAATAAACGGATTGATTTATTCAAGTACCAGGATGATGTTTCTGATGTCTTTTACAGTTAGCCATTACTAAATGGAAATTTGGGGGTGGGGGATCGGGACTTTACAATCAGTTCGTTCTAACAGGTAGTTTGTTGTAAGCGTGTTTGTTCTAAAAGTACTCTACTTTATATATAGATACTAGTGTCTTTCTATCTACAGTATATAAAATAGCAAATTTTATTTTAGAAACGAATTACATACATTGTATGTTTCCATACTAACAAAGAAACTGTAAAACAGACTATACCGACCATATATCATTATTATAAAGAGAGGCGTTAAGAAAATGACAAATTGTCATCTATAAAAAGAAAAAAGAGAAAAACCCTTCACCCCACGCCCCAAACAAACAAACAGACAAAATTAAAAACAGGAAAGCATGTTTGATTAGTACTATGGTCCTCTTTGCAAGTCTTTTAGCATTGCACTACGAGTTCGCAAAGTTGCGAGAGTTTAGTGAATTAGGCCCCTGGCCTGATGCTTATAAAACTTAGTCTAGACTTTAATAAAGTCCACACTTTAACGTAATGCTATTTCAATGGCGTTGCCATGACATTAAAGTCTGAACTTTATTAAAGTCTAGACTTTAAGGTTTATAAGCACGGGGCCTGGTTTCAAACTTTATAGACGTGATGGACATGTTCACCAAATTAGTTTCTAAACTAGCAACTCAGCGTACTTTCCTCTTCTACGTTCGGCAGCTGCGTGACTTTCTCAGGCAGGTCATTGAATTGTCTGAAAACTGAAATTATAGTCTTTAATGAGATAGTATAGGGTGTATAACACCAAATAAAATCCCATAGACGACCATAGTAACATATGGGTGTATAACAGTTAGATGCAACATATCAATCAACATACACACAACATATATAAATACTAGAACACCTCATCCTTGAAATAAATCACAGAAAATGGGGGGTCAAGCTGCTAGTTTCTGAGATAACAGGAAGCGTCCTTCACAACCGCTGTCCCGCACAAAAATTGACAAGCTTATTTTCATTACATCCCACCTATCTTTCAAGCATCACAGTATGTGGTACACTAACACTGGTTCAAATCAAATCATAGCAAGTTTTTAGTCACATAGGACAACACTTTATTACAACAAGTCCTGTCACATATGTCACCAATGGCATTCGAGGAACCATGAAGTGCTGTATCAAAAGTTGGGTGCACCTCGAACTCTGACCTGGACGAGATGCTATTTGGTAGACTACTACCTATACTGATACCACACACTTTCAGAAAGTGTCCAGTGGGCTACATTTGAGAAGGACAGCCTTACATGTCCTAAAATATACAAACAACTAATTGATCAGAATTGTTTTAAATGCAGGGTGACAGTTTGAAATGTATATAGGACAATATTTGTAAATAAAAATTAAACATGTGATATATAACACATCTTGCCTTTTATTTTATGTATAATGAGTACAATTTATCACACTCATCTCAGTTTAGTTGTGTGTACTGTGTATCACTTACATGTTAGAACAAGCAAACTGAATGCACTACATTACCTCCTAACACAGAACAGAGTCGAATTTACTCTCGTAACCCAGAAATGAGAAAAATCGGCAAAAATGGATCAAATGTTTCAAACATGCCTGGCAGATTGTTGTCATCAGCAGGATAAGTTTGAAAACACTGACCCAGTAATGGCGGCCCCTGTCCACATTAATTATAATCACTAGTAATTAGGTCAGCTGCTCTAAGTTTATCAGTTGTAAGCAGGTAACCCCAGTCATTTCACTAAGAGTACTTGATTGAAAACAAATGCATCCATATTGTCTTAAAATTAAAGTAATTTAAAAATGCCGCCACTTACTACGAAAGGAAAATGTGGTTTCAAAAAGGGATATCTCCCAAACAACAAACACAGAACTTGTAGGAA
The DNA here is from genome assembly GCF_016097555.1 of Gigantopelta aegis. NCBI lineage: Eukaryota > Metazoa > Mollusca > Gastropoda > Neomphalida > Peltospiridae > Gigantopelta > Gigantopelta aegis. Next base: position 20,489,522 of record NC_054713.1, on the reverse strand, counting down.
ACTAACAACACCTAATGCTAAAAGTAGCAGGACAGTCAGACTGTGCAAATCAATGACTGAAAAGGTTATCAACTGCCATGCCCATGGAGTACAAGTGAGTGAAATGTCGACTGGTGAGCCGTATCGGCTTCTACGTTCTGTACCAGACCCACCAACTGAATTGGAAAAAAACTTCAAAGAAAGTACCCGGCACAAGGTAACTGATTTCATGTCTTAGAGTAGACACACTGCAAAATTTGATATACCTGATGTAATAGTACTTATTTACATTCTATGGGTGAAAATTGCTAAAAAAAAATGAACAAAATGATAGGAAAATTTATACCGAAATGTAACATTTTGCCCAAGAAATTATTTGTAAGGCCTGTCACATGCAGTTTGTTTCTTTGTGACAACTACACTTTCTCTGTAACCATAAACAAACACGCAACAAGTGTCACTCAAATATTTGTCACTGAAGTCGGATTACAGTAACATGCTACTAATCTAGCAAGTGGCCAAAGGGAGATAATCTAGTTTGACAATGCAATGTACATTAAAATACATTTAGCACTGCAGGGAAAAAAAGCAATTTGTTTTAATTTTTTTATTTAACAGACCTGAAGCAAACACCTACAGAGTACTGCATATTGCAGAGGAGCTTATTAACACCAGTCAGGTCAAACATGCCGACTCGTCCCCTAATTGCTGCGGTGTGTTTCGCTTCGACTTTGATAGGGAAGAACGGAGGGGCATCTGTACACGGTTGAATGTTTTCTGTGAGAAATGCAGTTACCTCTCCAATACATTTACCTTGTATGACGAAGTGGAGAAACCTGAAGTAAGATCCAGGGGGCGGAGGGCAGCTCAGCCAAATGTGACAGTTCAGGTTGGGCTAACAAAAATGCCTATAGGTGCCGAAAACGTCCGTCTATTGTGTTTCTGCATGAATATCCCTGCACCATCAGCCAGTGGATTCCAAAGAACTGCAAACAAAGTTTGTAAAAACATAGTAACATCAAACACTGCAGACATGAAAGCCAGGAGAGAGACACTAAGGCACATAAACAAATTAAGGGGCTCCAAACCTAACACTGTCAACCTACAATGCGATGGCATGTACAACAATCCACTGTACTCAGGGGTTGTTAAGACACCTTATCAACCTGCGACCCAGGTCGTGTATACAGCAGTTGAACACAACACACACACAAAGCAGGTGTTAGCAATTTCTACCAAAAACAAATTATGCTCTAAACATCACAACATTAGTACTTCTGAAACATGCCTGCAAGACCCAACATGCTCTCGTAACATCCCCATGTCCTTGTCTATTGGAGATGAGAAAAAATGGGCTAAGGACTGTTTGGCACAAATAAAAAATGATTCTCTCGAAGTACAATACATGACAACGGACCCAGATGCCAAGGGATTTAAAGGAGCTCTCGAGATGTACAACGAAAACAATAGCGTGATAAAACCCCAAATGTTACTAGACAACCGACATCTGTCCGAAAATCACAGAAAATTTGTAAAAAATTCTAAATTTGTTGAAAACATGATGCCAGGACGGACAGTGTCTAATAGAAAGAAAATGCAAATAAGATTCTCCAATGACATTGCCATGAGGTGCCAAGCAGAGTTTGAACAACCCTACAAACAACATGCTGGAAACACTAAAAAAGTTATGCATGCATTAAGGTACATTAGCGATGCCATCGCAGCCTGTTATCAAGGCGTACACAACAGATGTAACGACACTCATTTGTTTGCAAAAAGAAAAACTGGCTCACAAAGAGTAGCTTTCTAAATTCTGATTTCAAAATTCCTAAATCCATACAAAACAACACAAACCTTAGGAAGTGCATTGATTATCGTCTCGGCCCAAAAATGTTGCACCTTACAAAATTTAACACAAACACACAAAAATGTGAAGCTGTGAACAAATGCATTCGAAAATCTTTACTCAGACACACCACCTTCAGCAGGAAGTTCGCAGCTAGGGCCCACAGTGCAGTCCATACCATTAACAATGGACCTGCAGAATCTTTACTCTTACTTTCAAAAGACATGGGCTGTACGTTTTCTGCCGGCAGTAAAGTTGTTGCAGATCTCTCTAAAGTTGAAACACTGCGAACTCAGCAACTGAATAGAAAGAAAAAAAACACTTACAAAATTAAACGATGTGAAAAGAGAAAGGCCCTCTATGAAATGTATGAAAGACACCAAAACGATGAACTGTATGAAAAAAATAGCCTTATGCGAAATCTCGTTCCAAAAACCGCACAAAATAGTACGAAAAAAAAAAGTAATAATAAAAAATAAAATAAATAATGTACAATCTTACACGTACATACAATGGAAATAATATAATTTAGTATTTCACAGCAGACAGTGTGGACTGTGCCCTTTGTGACACACACCCTGGTCTTTACAATGTACCCTGTCACTGTTACTTGCATGACTCTCCAATACTAAGTGCTCAGGATTAATGCACTGCCGATTATGGCACAGATGGGAAACTTCTAAAACACCGGCACATGCAGCCATGTCAGAAGGAAGTAGCTTGTTACAGATCATATAGGCAAGTCTGTGAGCTTTCTCTATTTTTGGTTTGTCCATTTTAGGCCAATTAGCTTTCTGTCTGCCATAACCAACTTCATTCACAGATCCTAACCATACTGTACAGTCATATTTTCCGACATGAAAATCACTTTTCCTGTCCAAAAGATATTGCAAGTGTTGAAAAAAGTTTCCATAATAACTGACACAAACAATGTTGCTTCAAGTGAAAAGCAAAACCAGAATAAATTATTATAATTATGTACCGCAACAAAATGTGAAATTCCTGTATAGAGTGTATAACAACAAATAAAATCCCATAGACGACCATAGTAACATATGGGGGTATAACAGTTAGATGCAACGTATCAATCAACATACACACAACATATATAAATACTAGAACACCTCATCCTTGAAATAAATCACAGAAAATGGGGGGTCAAGCTGCTAGTTTCTGAGATAACAGGAAGCATCCTTAACAACGGCTGTCCCGCACAAAAATTGACAAGCTTATTTTTATTACATCCCACCTATCTTTCAAGCATCACAGTACGTGGTACACTAACACTGGTTCAAATCAAATCATAGCAAGTTTTTGGTCACATAGGACAACACTTTATTACAACAAGTCCTGTCACATATGTCACCAATGGCATTCGAGGAACCATGAAGTGCTGTATCAAAAGTTGGGTGCACCTCGAACTCTGACCTGGACGAGATGCTATTTGGTAGACTACTACCTATATGAATAAGGCTCAACAATAAAAACAGAAGGATCAGCTTCTTGCGGGATTTAGTCAGTTCAGTTTATGACATTTGTGAGATAGTGCACATTCTCAAAGTAAACAAGTTAAAACTGAGGGCTGTTGATAACAAGAACGGTTTATGTCCCGAGGTCACGATTTCTAGAAGACAAAAGTTATATGATGTAAAACAATTCAGAAAAATAAAAAAAAAGGAAATGAGGAAATATTATTCAAACTGAAGTTATATCGTAATAATTTGCATCCATTCTTTTGCATGTATGTCCCCACTACCACAAAATAAATTAATTAATTAAAAAAAAAAAAATATATATATACTATAATAAAACAAGAATTGTCAAACCCCCCTCCATGCTCCTAGTGCTGGAGCAAAACCTCGAATTCTGCCAAACATTATACAGATATTTGGGCAAAATGCACTAACGTTAAACATGACACCTTTTCACCATGTATTTCTATCATTCTACCCCAAAAATTAGTTGAAATCCATGTAAAATGTATAGTGATACGTTTCAAACCATATATATATATATATATCTGTTTGGTAGTAATACTAATATGAATAAATGTTGTTATCCAGATTCGCGCATTTTCGTTTAATTCGGGCAAAAGCCCACCACCACCACAAATGGCAGCCTGTGCGCCTATGGCGAATACGATACTGTGTACAAGTGTTGACGTCAAATCTGTTTGTGTAAATCGCTGACCATGACATTGCATCAACCAAATCTGTCTACTTCCACAACGCCACTAGGGGCGAATCGGTCATTTCTACGCCTATAAATACGCGATCTTCCATCTCTTCTGTGCAACAAAAAACGCGACTCGTCGCTATACCAGACCCTCTACCAGTTTCTCAAACTCCAATTCTGGAGATTTACACACCACTGAACACGTAAACGTCGATGTTGACGTTTCAATACAGCACTAATATATGGCTTTCTTGCTCGTAGTCCGAACTCACGGAGTCGGTTGCGTATTGTTTGCGCCGATACCCTACGCAAAACAGGCACATTGGCAGCAGTTTGTGTTGCTGTGACAGTCCGATGACATAGATGGGAAAACCCGGATGTACCTATCCTGACCTGCAGCAGTGATACGTCGTCTACCAGACCGTGGTCGATCTCGTGTCGATCCTTGTTGTTGATACCGTTTCCATCGATGTGAAAATCCCCTGCGTGTACTGTAACCTCACCGTGGTGCAGGGGTGAAACATTCTCCTTGAGAATGGCTAATACAGTACAACTCCCCTTTTGGGGCGCCTTGTTTGCCGTGAGGTGCGACCCGTGAAAATGGATGATGGGATCCTGGTGATTGAGTTGGGGCATACCTGCGGGTATGACTTCTGACAATACATCACTTTGGCCCGGAGTTCAAATAGACGGGCGGTCAGGTAGGCCCGACCTGATCAATCGGCTGGTCACGCCAAGCTCGAGAGCATACAATCTTTGTTTTCTTTACATTTAGTCACGAGCAAACATTGTTTTATATACCATATGTATTTGTTACTCTTGGGGCGGTGGCTAGGGTCAATTGGGTGATTTTGTTTTCTTAATGCCCAAGTATATCGACCATGTATCCCTGGCATGGCTGTCTGCTGGTTATCCGCAGCACCATGTTCCCTTGTTGGACTCGGTGGTGGGTGGGGGGCATGGTTGATGAACCTTTTATTCATTAAATATGGATTTAACCAAAAACATTAATTATAACTTCTAATGGGACCCTGAAAAGGGTCCACACCGAAGTTTCGGACTTCTTGTCTTCGGACGAGGAGTCCATGAAATCAAACAAAAGTGTGAAGAAATCCAAAGTGATTTCTTCACAAAATTGGCCAAGGTTTCTTGTCA
>NC_054713.1:20456407-20484167 GCF_016097555.1 Gigantopelta aegis | reverse complement strand
AAATCAGCAACAACAAAAACAAAACAAAACCAAATAAAAACAAACAAACAACATATTTGTGCAATGTATACATAAGAATACAAGTACACCAGGCATAAAACAATTACGGAACCTCCCGCCTCCCCTCTGACATTAATACTGAAACAGCCCTAATGGCAAACAGTTCCCCGAATACCCATATCGTTGGCACCAGGTTATAAAGAAATGGTATCATATCAATCGGTACTAGGCGATCCGGACGCATTCCGAGACTACAGCCAAAAGTATACAGGACAGGAATACATGTATGTTATAGTTACCTCATCCTTTTACGAGAGATTCGTCGAGTTAGACCATGGCTATTGCGGCCGTTGAGTGACCCGAGATCTATTACATCCTTCGCTCAACTGTTGCAATAACCCTGGTCTAACTAGACGAATCTCGAGTGATGGATGAGGTAACTACATTGTACCAAGACAGTATACCGTGTTAACCTATTCATCAAATAACTTAATAACATTAATAATAATATAAATATCACTGTAGGTGGCACTTGTAACTATAATAATATTTGTCCTACCTTATTTATAGCTATTCTCCCCATCGTGGGTTATGCGTGCCGAGCCTGTCTAGACAGGTCCGCCATTTTGTCTGGTTTTTTGTAATAATTGTTTGGCCGGTCTCTCCGGTTACTTCATATATTGTACGTAGGGTAAGAATTTTTAATTTGGTGTTATTATTTTTAAATTATTAGATTATGTTACAAGCGTGTTCGTTTTTTAATATGTTTTTCTTACTGTATATATTTATAATATTGAAATGAAAAGAAATTTTAATCAAATAGGGCGGTTGGCTGCTCCTGTGCCGGCGGGTGAGACTGAATGTTCTTTATTCTTTTCCCACCCGTCCGGTTTTTATACATTAAAGTTGTGACAGCGTCTATTGAATGAAGTAACGTTTTTGTTCTCTTGGTTGACAGAGAGGCGCCTCTGGACTTCTGAATCGACTGAATACGTTTCGCTCTGCATGACTCACCAGACGCAAAACTTTTCCTTCAACACCTCCTTTTCTACAGCACCAGCGTTGTGATTGATGCTTTGTGTTGCTCTCCTAGATTTTATATTGAGGGGTAGATGGGGGGGGGGGGGGGGGGGGAGAGAGAGAGAGAGAGAGAGAGAGAGAGAGAGAGAGAGAGAGAGAGAGAGAGAGAGAGAGAGAGAGAGAGAGAGAGAAGTGTACTTTTCAAAACTGTTACACGTGGCCCACGGAGTATATTTGAAAATTGGGGCGGGGGATGGGGTGAATGTCTGTGGATGAAAATACATGGGGGTTTTTTGCGGGGGAGGGGGGGGGTGTTCTTTGGGGGGGACATGCTTCCCTCAATACTGGAGGTGCCCTTTCTTAAATGTTGCAGCTGATTAGTAATGCAATGGGAAATGAAGCGAACTATCTAATAATATTTCATTTTAGTTTGTTTGTTTTGTTTTTGGGTTGTTTTTTTTTGTTTTGGGGGCGGGGTGGGGGGGGGTGAAAAAAAACTATATACTTTTTACATATTGATATTTTAACTTTATTACTAATGTTAGTGAAAGTGTTACTTTTTAAAACTATGTTCTAATTTACTTCCTGCTGAACTATATGTGACCTGAAGGCGTAACTTTCTTCACCCATTCAGAAATCGCTAACATTTAGGTTAGACACGTCCGTGGTCTAACTATGGGATGGATGTAGGACAAAATGCCAAAGGTCAAAATGTCAGTGAAAAAAATATCAACAGTCAAAATGTTAACTATCAAAGTGATACACAGGTCAAAATATAAACTTTCAGATTATACATAATTTGTAAAAAAACACAAAAAACAATATAACCGCAAGCGGTATTGACGGATTCCCAAGATGTACGAGCTGTACATTACTCCAATACATTTATAGTTTATTTAATTACAGTAATAATTAACACACACAGACACACACGCACACATATACGCACACACACCACATACATGCACATACTGCCACGTATTACTCATACTTTCTTATGTTGTCTAATTATATCAATAATTAACCACACCCCACCCCCGCAACCCACATACATGCACATACTGCCACCTAACCACCTACCAAATTTCATCCAAATAGTCCCAAAACGTAATTTACAAGCGACAATAATACTTTTAAAAAAAACCCACACAGACATAAACCTGATACCCATTTTAGAGTTTACCATTCCTTTAAGAACGGGGCTAGCTGTCGATTTTTTTCCGAAAATGACCAAACAGACTGCTTAAAAAATGATAAATAATAATAATAATAATAATAATAATAATAATCCCACCAAAAACAATAGGCTTCCCAGCGGAAAACGCTTGGGAAACCTAATAATAATCCAGAAAACTTACTAGTATCTAACCTTTCATTTGACCAATCAAAGCACTGTTGGCATACATTTGACAGCACTAAACGTGTATATATGATTTTCTCAACAACAGAACATAGGTGATTGAATTTTGTTTTTAAATATCAGTAACTCGATTATTTTATTTTGTGTGTGTGTGTGTGTGTGTTAGAGAGATAGAGAGAGAGAGAGAGAGAGAGAGAGAGAGAGAGAGAGAGAGAGAGAGAGAGAGAGAGAGAGAGAGAGAGAGACACCAAATCGTGGTACAATTATTAATAAATTGCCTGCCTCTCTCTCTCTCTCTCTCTCTCTCTCTCTCTCTCTCTCTCTCTCTCTCTCTCTCTCTCTCTCTCTCTCTCTCTGTGTGTGTGTGGGGGGGGGGGGGGGGGGGGGGTATGTATAGCTTGTACAAATTGTGACATCTTGTCTGTTCCTTTATATAAACACAGACTATATATAGCTATCAAACTTGAATGTCTGGTTTAAAGGAATGCATAAACGTGATATATACGGATCACTCGTTCCGGAACAGTAATCAATTCATTCATGTAGTAGGGTGGGGCTAACGGAAATTTCACCAAAAATATTTGATGTAACAAAAACCAAACAACATTCTCTGGGTGTTTTCTCGTCAGATCCAGTTCCCTACGACTGATGTACCAATGTTCGTGGTATGTGCTGTCCTGTCTACTGCTAATTACATAGATAGTATTATTTGCTACTAATGAACAAATGTGGAGGATTTCCCCTGAAGACTACGTGTTAAATTCCCAAATGCTTGACATGCAATATCTCATGATTAATAAATCAATGTGCTCTAAACTAAGCAAACTTAAACCATAAAACTGTGATATTACAGTCATTTTAATCATTCATTTACACATTACGTATTATTACAGTCATTTTAATCATTCATTTACACATTACGTATTATTACAGTCATTTTAATCATTCATTTACACATTACATATTATTACAGTCATTTTAATCATTCATTTACACATTACGTATTATTACAGTCATTTTAATCATTCATTTACACATTACGTATTATTACAGTCATTTTAATCATTCATTTACACATTACCTATTATTACAGTCATTTTAATCATTCATTTACACATTACGTACAACGTCTCACTTTTACAAGATATCAGTTATTATTACAGTCATTTTAATCATTCATTTACACATTACGTACAACGTCTCACTTTTAAAAGATATCAGTTATTATTACAGTCATTTTAATCATTCATTTACACATTACGTACAACGTCTCACTTTTAAAAGATATCAGTTATTAGTACAGTCATTTTAATCATTCATTTACACATTACGTACAGCGCCTCACTTTTAAAAGATATCAGTTATTATTACAGTCATTTTAATCATTCATTTACACATTACGTACAACGGCTCACTTTTAAAAGATATCAGTTATTATTACAGTCATTATAATCATTCATTTACACATTACGTACAACGTCTCACTTTTAAAAGATATCAATTATTATTACAGTCATTTTAATCATTCATTTACACATTACGTACAACGTCTCACTTTTAAAAGATATCAGTTATTATTACAGTCATTTTAATCATTCATTTACACATTACGTACAACGCCTCACTTTTAAAAGATATCAGTTACGGAAAATCCACGTGTTTCAGGTCGTTCTGTTGTTTGTAATATCTCAAAATGAATTTTATGTGAAATAGAAAAGATACGTTAGATGCTTGTGCGGGAGGTGGGTTTTGAGGTTCGAAACCCCTCACTGTTCAAGCAATTTTTCTTTCTTTTTTTTAAAACATTTTTCTGGGTAGCATGTCTCGATCCCCTAAATCCTACATAAACTTCATTCGTCACAGTCTATACACCTCCCCCTGCTAAACTTCATGCACACGCGCCTGTACCTGACTTGAGAAATAGCATCAATGATTTTCACAGAACTTCAGAAATGTAGAAAATACCATTTCAAAGACGAACTACATTACTACTTCACCAAGACAAACATCGACTACCCTACAATCGAGGTTTATCTTGGTGAATTACAAGTTCGAGTCACCTCCAGCCCTACCCCTTATTGATATTGACATGCAGGGTGAATAATGGGTAGGGCTGGAGGTGAATCGAGCTACCGAATTACCTGAACTGCTGTCGATTGCTCCTGGGGCTACATTTGCTCCCTTCCTTTTCGAAAAGGCCCAGGATGTTACCAACAGTACTCCGGTCCGCTATATGCGAGTGTCACTATTACGGTGTGGTATGACATACGGCCCGGCGTGATATGCGGCGCTGTGCGTTTAACTGCGCATGCGCGAAATCTACGGGCCATATTTTATACTTTTCTCTCGTCCCATACACAACTCAGTAGTGAGAGAGCATGTAAAATACTAGAATTATGAGATCATTCATGGTTACGCCGTGTGTGTGTGTGTGTGTGTGTGTGTATGTGTGTGTGTGTGTATTAGTGATGGTATAAATTATTCAGAAAAATAAGATCAGAGCTTGATACTATGTTGACAGTTTTTCTCTTCTGGACTAAGTGCGATCAGAATAACCGTAAATTTTTTAAACAAAACCGCTACTGGGAATATCAGTTGGTGGAACACCACTAAGCTTCGTTATTGTAAATAAATGTTTGGCATGTCGGCTTCGTTATAAATACCAAAATTCTCTCCTAATGTTTTGTTTCATTTAATTACTACTTCAGGCAATGTATTGTCATACTACATGAATCTACAGATGTCAAGCTTAGCTGACGCAGATGATGCATTCCACAGAACTTCACACGTTGTTAATTGATACACAGTGGTGATACTGGATTGAATGGGTACTACACTACTAGCAACTGTGAAGGTGTGAATAGTGCTTATTTCCTACACCTTGTCACTGTTGGTTCACTGACTGACTTGTACCCGATTTTTAAAAACGTTCAGGCGCAACACCATTGACTGAAGGCTGTTGGTAAGTTTAAGATGGCAAGAATTTTCAGTAAACATTTATAAAAATTCCATGTCTGGATAAAATTAAAGTCACTCCCCCCAGCACCCCCCCCCCCCCCCCCCCCAATATAATGTTCAATTCACTTGAAAATTAGTTTAGCATAATACCTGAAATTTTCAATAAAACTTAATACCTGAAATCGTTGTATTGAGGTTGCCCACTGGTAAAGCCTGATGCACTGTCGATCTTGGATTGATCCATGTCAGTGGGCCATTGTGCTATTTCGTTTTTCAGGCTGTGGTATGTATTATACTGCCTATGGCATACTGCCAGTAAGAAAGACAGGTTTGTTCTCTTATTATCTGTGTGGTCCTCAACCGTATACCCGTACTATAACCGTAGTTAAAAATATGTGTGCGTTGTTCAGTACAACATTCATTCCTTCTCTCATTGTAATTGAATTCTTTCATCTTATTAGGAACCTGAATGCAACTTCTTACTTTTAAGTTACAATGTGTAATTAAGAAATAGGAAAGTGTTATGACAGTCACAAAACTAAAGCTGAGAGCCAGGACAGATGTAACAACATTGACAGTATTTGTTTTATCTGCTACTAATAACTGTTATATTAGTATGTATCTCATAAAGAAATACAAGTCAATTTTGAAATAAAGATGGTTAGGTAAGTATACCTAGGCTTGTGTTTTGATAAAATCTAGGAACAAGGTTGCAGGTAAAAAGTCATAGAAAAAAAACCCCACAGTACAGGCGTAGTAATCCGTGACGCAGTCCGGATAAATCGTGATGAGTCTACTGTATTCGTCAAGGTACTGTAGTGGAGGCGTACTACGTCGTAGCAATTCGTAATGAATCGGCTTCAAGAACGTAGTGCAATCTCAGTATTAACTTACAGCCGTCGTGAATAGTCGTAGAAAGGCCGTGAGTGAAGCCGATTCGTGCCGATTTTGGCTACAAACTGGAAGCAACCGTCGCAGGATAGGATCGGGGCTATTCGTGGCCATTCGGAGCAAAAATCGTGTATACGTGACCAGAGTCGTATTATGAGGGGTTTCCCAGTTGCACGGAACCCCCTCCCCCTCCAGCTAAAAAACCCCGAAACAACCCCACCACGTAGATCAAAATTGATGTGCACGTAAAATTTATAATTTAAAATTATAAACATTTACATATTGTTTCGGACCCACCCCCATAACTAAAGCATAATCCGCTCCTGGTGACTGGGGCTTTAGTGTTTGTCTGGCCGTGTGGAAATATAGAACATGTTCTATGTCGTCTGCTGTCAGTTCTGTCGTTCGTGTTTTGTCACAATTGATTCAGTTTTATGGACGTACTTGTACCTTCAGTGGATATAGACACGTAAATAGTTTTGGTAGGTTGGATTCAGTTTCAGTGCGTTTCTTTTTCGATTGGTACCAAACTCGCCAGACTCTTAGACCGCTAAAGGTTAACCCTGCTGTATATATAGAGGATTCGTCACGAGTGTTTTTTAATATGGAAAATATCAACCGAGTCTATGTTAATCGGTATTTGTCGAGGCTCTGTCGAGACAAATACCGATTAACTAGACGAGGTTGATATTTTACATATTAAAAAACACGAGTAGCGAATTCTATTTATCCTATAACACTTCTAAAATAATATTTTAATTCATTTGAGTAAATCACAGTACATGGCCGCCATGTATTTATGCATGTAAGTATGAATGTATTGATGTATGAATATCTGTATATTGTATGTATGTACTATCCTCTCTGTGGGATGGTGCACATAAAAGTTCCCTTGCTACCAATGGAAACATGTGGCGGGTTTCCACTCTTAACTTGTCAAAATTACTAAATGTTTGATATCCAATAGCCGTTGATTAATAAATCAATGTGCTCTAGTGGTGTCTTTAAACAAAACAAACACAATATTACATACATTTTTCATCCAAAATCTTTCTTTGTCAATCCCCCCTCCCCCCTGCTTGGAATGGGTTTACAAAATATATCGATTTTGCTTTACATAATGCTTGAATATCCCTAAGGACCTACAGCGCCTTATGTTATGGAACTAAATAATAAAATAAAATAAAAAGAACAGTTACTATAAGAATTAAATCTGTTTTATTTTTCACATCTAGGAAAAAAGCAATACACATTTAAATAAGCATTCTATGTTTTATGGGTTATTTCAGCCAACTGTGGAATTTTCACATATATGCACATGAACAGATTTTAATGCTAGTTTACATTTTCAAACATTTACATTAAAGGATATACCAAAACTGGTCACATTGGAGATGGTTGGGACATTTTAAAAATATACCTATCACCCCAAAAAATTAATTTAATTTTAACGAAATAGCCTGATGAAAAATGTTTTTACACAAAATAGGCAGACCAGGCAGGAATAAATTAATTATGGATCCTGCCCTTTCCCCACCACCCCCGTACCCCCGTGTGAGTATTTTCGGAACAGTCCTAACCAGACAATCCTATATGTACATCGATAGTTGAGTATTGTAAACTATATTATTTTTTAAAGTCAGAACAGGTGTAGAGTTTTGTTAAGCAAGAGGCCTGGCGGCCTATATATAGAGCTCCGCTATTTAATTTTAATATTTGTATGTAGCAGATAATTTAGCAATTTGTAAAGACCACCTTAGAATATCTGAAAATGTTCAATCTTATTTTTTTTATTTTTTTAAATGGTTAATATTTATTGAAAGTCCTCTAAAATATGTGTCCATTAATTTGTCTGCCTCAGAACTATCCAATCAAAAATGTCTGCCCCCGAACTGTCCAATCAAACATGTCTGCCCCAGAACTGTCCAATGAAAAATATCTCCCCCAGAACTGTCCAATCAAAATTGTTTGACCAGAACTATCCAATCAAAACTTTTGGAGAAGACAGACGTTTATATTGTCAATGTTAAATTTTATTAAAATATTTCAATTTAATAAAAAACAAAAAAAACATGTATTAGTGTGTGAAGACTGACACTAAAACTACTTCTATCAAGTTTCAGAACTATCATATCAAAACTTTAGCAGAAGGTAGACTTTTAAATTTTCAGTGTTAAATTTGTATTAAATATTTTGAAGTAATAATAATAAAAAAATTCAAAAGTTCAAAATTTCCAAATTATCTTTCTATTAGTATCAGCCAGAATGCCCCGGAGAATTATACTACCAAGTTCCAGACCTATCACATCAAAACTCTAGGTGGGTGGTGGTGGTGGTGGTGGTGGTGGTGGTAGTAGGGAGGGGGGGGGGAGGGGGGTGTATAATTAACTGACTATATATAAAATAAAATAAATAAATCTGATGCAACAACATTAAGCATAAATGGGAATAATAATGCAAAGGCTACAAGAACTAACCCGAGACCCATATTCGAAACCAACTCATCACCCTGTCTCGGACAGATGTGTCGGGTTTCGTCTTGTAGCATTTGTACTGTTTGTTTTAATGTGACAATAGCATGTGACAATAGTACGTTTTAATGTGATACTAGCATGTGAAATCCAAAATAACTAAATGACTTTGATGACAGATTTAAACAATTGTGTATTATGACATAATAATGCAAAGGCTACAAGAAGAACCCCGAGACCCATATCCGAAACCAACTGATCACCCTGTCTTGGACAGATGTGTCGGGTTTCGTCTTGTAGCGTTTGTACTGTTTGTAAACATGTACGTTTTAATGTGACACTAGCGTGTGAAATCCAAAATAACTAAATGACTTGAATGACAGATTTAAACAATTGTTTATTACAGACACAGTTTTTCCATATGCGCGTACTTGACCGAATTTAACTGCGAGGCAACGGTGTAGTGGTTAAATCATCGGACTTGAGGTTGGCGGGTATACTGGGTTCGCTTCCCGGTACCGGTTCTCACCCACGACGAGTTTAACACGGGTAGGTCACTACACCGACTACTCTCTCACTAGCAACTAACCACTAACCCACTGTCAGTAACAGACAGCCCAAATAGCCGGACGTGTGCCCAGAACAGCGTGCTTGAACTTTAATTGGTTATGTGCAACTTGAAACTTTTTATGTCCATAGCCACAAGGTTTTGTCCACTTCAATTGACTTGAAACTTTTTAACATGTCCCTATACCACTAAGGTTTCAGGCATGTCCATCCCGGTCCCCGTCTCAATTGACTTGACACTTTTTAACATGTCCCTATACCACTAAGGTTTCAGGCATGTCCATCCCGGTCCCCGTCTCAATTGACTTGACACTTTTTAACATGTCCCTATACCACTAAGGTTTCAGGCATGTCCATCCCGGTCCCCGTCTCAATTGACTTGACACTTTTTAACATGTCCCTATACCACTAAGGTTTCAGGCATGTCCATCCCGGTCCCCGTCTCAATTGACTTGAAACTTTTTAACATGTCCCTATACCACTAAGGTTTCACGCATGTCCATCCCGGTCCCCGTCTCAATTGACTTGACACTTTTTAACATGTCCCTATACCACTAAGCTTTCAGGCATGTCCATCCCGGTCTCCGTCTCAATTGACTTGACACTTTTTAACATGTCCCTATACCACTAAGGTTTCACGCATGTCCATCCCGGTCCCCGTCTCAATTGACTTGACACTTTTTAACATGCCCCTATACCACTACGGTTTCACGCATGTCCATCCCGGTCCCCGTCTCAATTGCCACGCGGGAGCGGGACGTAGCCCAGTGGTTCAGCGCTTGCTCGATGCGCGATTGGTGTGGGATCGATCCCCGTCTGTGGGCCCACTGGGCTATTTCTCGTCCCAGCCAGTGCACCACGACTGGTATATGAAAGGCCGTGGTATATACTACCCTGTCTGTGGGATGGTGCATATAAAATATCCCTTGCTGCTAATCGAAAAGAGTAGCCCATGAAGTGGCGACAGCGGGTTTTCTCTCTCAATATCTGTGTGGTCCTTATCCATATGTCTGACGCCATATAACCGTAAATAAAATGTGTTGAGTGCGTCGTTAAATAAAACGTTTCTTTCTTTCTTTCAACTGCCAGGGACTTAATCCGGGACAGAACTAGCAACAACTGCGCCGCGCATAGAGAAAAATTGCTATTAATAAACACACCCTCGATTATATTTTGACGCATCCACATGCTGCTTCCAGTGCCTGCGTCTGCGCCATGGACCGCGCACATGGAAAACTGCCTTTACAGTATATTTATGTATTAATTATCATAAACACAGTGGTATTAATTATCACCATACAATGATATTAGTTATAAAAACAGTGGTATCAGTTATCATAATACAGTGGTATTAGTTAGCGTAATATACTGATTATCATAAAAACACTAGTATTAGTTATCATAATACAGTGGTACTAATTATCATAATACCGTGGTATTAATTATCATGACACACAGTGGTATTAATTACTATAATTATAGTTGTACTAATTATCATAACACAAATGTGTTAATTGTCGCGGGAAAGTGGTACTAATTACCATATTACATTGTCTTAATTATCATGATCCAGTGGTAGTAATTATCATAATACGATTACTAAAATAGCTACATTGACATACCATGAATAAAACCTCTAAAACAAGCAGGTACCTGAATTTACCCTGGGCGATAAAACAATCACATTCACATTTTGATGCAAGAGCAATGCATATTTGGAAATGACGAACAAACAAAGTGATAAAAATCAATTACAAGTGTTCATAGTATTATTGAAGCACTATCTTACTTTTACTGAAACATGATCTTGTATTATTGAAATAAGATCTCATAATATTAATGAAACACGATTTTACTATTACTGTAATATGATATCTTAATGTTACTGAAACACGATCTTACTTTTACTGAAACATGATCTTAATATTGCTGAAATATGATCCCATAATATTACTGAAACATGATCTTAATATTACTGAAATAAGATCTCATAATATTAATGAAACACGATCTTACTATTATTGAAATATGATGTCATAATTTTAATGAAATTAACTCAGCCCTCGAAAACTCAAGTTTAAAAATTCAGGTCAACTTTCGTAAAATGAGTAAGATATCAATCACTGGTATACCACGCCGCCGTTATATTTTCTGATTTATGGAACTAATTATGTTCTTTCGGGGTTTTTTGCGGGGTTTTTTGTGTGGTTTTTTTACAAAATTTCAATAATGCATGGGATATGGATATGGTTGAATAACATATTTTAGGGACAAATCAGATGTATATATATTTTTCTCAGGTATTACTCAGGTGGGCCATAAAACGAGACTTCAAAGGTCCTCCCTATTTGACAGCTAGAAACATAGGTCAATTTTATAGGTGACCTACACATACTATAAAGGTTCTCCCTACTAGCTTAATAGAATGAAAGGTCCTCCCTATTTGTCAACTAGAATTATAGGTCAATTTTATAGGTGACCTACACATACTATAAAGGTTCTCCCTACTAGCTTAATAGAATGAAAGGTCCTCCCTATTTGACAGCTAGAATCATAGGTCAATTTTATAGGTGACCTACACATACTATAAAGGTTCTCCCTACTAGCTTAATAGAATGAAAGGTCCTCCCTATTTGTCAGCTAGAATTATAGGTCAATTTTATAGGTGACCTACACATACTATAAAGGTTCTCCCTACTAGCTTAATAGAATGAAAGGTCCTCCCTATTTGTCAACTAGAATCATAGGTCAATTTTATAGGTGACCTACACATACTATAAAGGTTCTCCCTACTAGCTTAATAGAATGAAAGGTCCTCCCTATTTGCCAGCTAGAATCATAGGTCAATTTTATAGGTGACCTACACATACTATAAAGGTTCTCCCTACTAGCTTAATAGAATGAAAGGTCCTCCCTATTTGTCAACTAGAATCATAGGTCAATTTTATAGGTGACCTACACATACTATAAAGGTTCTCCCTACTAGCTTAATAGAATGAAAGGTCCTCCCTATTTGCCAGCTAGAATCATAGGTCAATTTTATAGGTGACCTACACATACTATAAAGGTTCTCCCTACTAGCTTAATAGAATGAAAGGTCCTCCCTATTTGTCAACTAGAATCATAGGTCAATTTTATAGGTGACCTACACATACTATAAAGGTTCTCCCTACTAGCTTAATAGAATGACAGGTCCTCCCTATTTGCCAGCTAGAATCATAGGTCAATTTTATAGGTGACCTACACATACTATAAAGGTTCTCCCTACTAGCTTAATAGAATGACAGGTCCTCCCTATTTGTCAACTAGAATCATAGGTCAATTTTATAGGTGACCTACACATACTATAAAGGTTCTCCCTACTAGCTTAATAGAATGAAAGGTCCTCCCTATTTGTCAACTAGAATCATAGGTCAATTTTATAGGTGACCTACACATACTATAAAGGTTCTCCCTACTAGCTTAATAGAATGACAGGTCCTCCCTATTTGCCAGCTAGAATCATAGGTCAATTTTATAGGTGACCTACACATACTATAAAGGTTCTCCCTACTAGCTTAATAGAATGACAGGTCCTCCCTATTTGTCAACTAGAATCATAGGTCAGTTTTATAGGTGACCTACACATACTATAAAGGTTCTTCCTACTAGCTTAATAGAATGAAAGGTCTTCCCTATTTGTCAACTAGAATCAAAGGTCATCGATATAGGAGACCCACACACAAAATAAAGGTCCTCCCTTCCAGCATAATAGAACGAAAGGTCACCAATATAGGTGACCACCACCCACCCACACATTAAACGCCCTCCCTAATACCCTCATAGAATGAAAGGTCGTTTATACACGAGGTTATAGTGACATAAATTGGATCTGATTTGCCGAATCTTAATACCACATCCTTAATCTGGTGTAAGCTAGAATTAAGCTATCTACAGAAATCGAGACCATTGGATTCAGACAATCTAAGACAACATAGAATATTTGATTGAAGCTATATAATGTAATCGAAACCATTCGATCTGATTTGCCGAATCTCAAATCTCAAATATTATAACATTTTAGTGATGGCAATCTTAAGAATTTAAATATAAACAAAAAAACAGTAATGAAAAATAAATTTAAAAAAAAAGAAAGCCAATCAAGCAAACCAAACACAAACAAAATGTAATAAAAATAAGAAAGAAGTACAAAAAAGAAGATAATGTTTCTTCACAAACAACTAATCTCTAAACGTAATAATCTATTTATAGCTCTTCCAATTGCAGGTCCTACTTCAATACAAAATCTCAGTTGACTTATTTGTAATTTTATATGATTAAATTGATAGAGTATCAAGAATACAAATAGTTTACAGATATTATATCTCGTATCTTTTGGAGCTGTAGAATAATATACTAATTTTGACAGACACAGACAGACACACACACACAGACAAACACACATACAAACATATATTTTATAAAGGTCTCACACAATATATACAGATTAAAATAAATGAGAAACATTCTTAATATATAATATAAAGGCCATTCCTTATGGAGTTATAAGAGAGTAAAAAATCACATTATCAGTAGTAAGATAATCAAGCTAAATATACCTAATATACATATATCATATAATATCTTACATTTTCAGTGCAATCAAAGTATGTGATATTTTTTCAGATCACATACTTTAAGAATTTGATAACTTTGCAAATTAGATGTAAATTAACCGAGGTCACTGCACTAGGTTTATTGACATTTAAGCAAACGCACTAGGGTGACACTCAATAATTGATGTATGCATTCATAGTCATCAAATAAAAAACATTTCAATAGCAATTTTACACTTAAAGCTGTCCAGCGTTCAGAAAACAAAAACAAAAACGTTACGCATTAGTTTAGTTTGATGCAAGGACATCCAAAATGACGTCATTCAAGTTTGACGATATTTCCATTCAAAAAGACACCGCTCCACATATTCTTACGTCATTTGAATATCTAGTAATGGCGGTCTGGAATTAAAGTTGCGTGTACAGTTTACAAAAACACGTTGTATTAAGCTTGAGATTATATGATAAAGATATCATTACCCTTGTGTTTCGGTATCGTCAGTGTTATATATTAGGAATAAAAATAAGGCATTATGTTCGCGAGAGGCTCACATAATGCAATTTTTATTCATAACATGATATTGACGATACTCTGGTAATAAAAACACACACACACACACACACACACACACACACACACACACACACATACATATATATCACACAAACACACACACACACACATGACACATGCACACAATAAAATACACAAGAACCATTTTTATCAAACAATATAAAGATCACTCTTCATGGAGTTGTGACATTAAAAATACATTTAAGTAGTAAAACATACAGACATATTATACGTAATACAAATACAAAGTACACAACAAGTAAAACAATACCCAAAACGTATGTTCGTTTGATATCATATGATCAAACATTACCGTGTCTATAACGAACACTCCTCAAGTGGGATTCATATATGGAAAAAACCCCACGTCAGTTTACATTTTCTCATAGAGTGAAAAACATGTTGAAATGCAATTGAACAAAATGCATGTTCGCTTGCCAAAGTACCGTTCGTAATGCAGTGTACTACGGTGGTCGATACGTTCGGTTACGAAGATAAATAAACCACAGCATTCTGATAACGGGTATTTCATTAAAGTAAATCTTCCCAAGTTTAATTGCAGAAACAATATGCAAAAAAGAACAATGCAAATTCACACAAAACCGGCATATTAGATGGTCTGTTGGTATGCGACCTATTTCACAATTGTAGGAAGTAATTGTAATGTATCGCAGACTAAATTAATATTCATAAGCTAAACAACAATTTATTAAAAATAAAAATAAAATAATAATACCCTCCCCTACAACCCCCCTCCCCCCCTCCCAAAAAAACCCAACCCCAAAAACAAAACCCCCACCAAACAAACAAACAAAAAAACCCAAGCAAACAAACAAACAAAACGAAACCAAAAACCAAAAACAAGACCAACAGGAAACAACAAAAGAAAACAATATACAAAAACCCCAAACAAACAAACAAAATCAAGCAAAACAACCACACAAATCACAATAATAATAAAACCGGAAATAAATTCACAGACCAGAAGAGAACAAAACCGTAAAGCAGTATGAATGAGAAGATACTGCACATCTACTGTACTGTACTGAAATGGTGATCGGTTGACCCATCAGTTTGTAATCTTCCACCACATTACATAGTGGCGGTCGTTTATTCTCTTGATTTTTTTCTTTTAAACATTTATATTTTTTTAATGAATCACACGTTTATATAAAACGATATGTTATGGGGTTTTGTATTACACTGAGTATATTTAATATCAAAATAAATAATTAAGAAACAAAACGCTACAAAATAAAAAGACCATGGCATATTCACACCTTAAAGAGATTAATAAATAAAAAATACAATCACGTAAAGAACATGAAATCATGGAATATATATATTAGGTTTTTCCCACTTTTTATCGTTTTTTTATTTTGCATGGGTATCAGTGAGAAACATAAGATATTTACAGCAGTCGAATTATTTACAATAATATAGATATATATATCGAAAGTATAATTTGAATGTGTTTTATTTTACCATCACGTTAACGTACTGTTAACATATTACGACGTATACAATTTGGCGCATCCATATCGAATTTGAACGTTTTCAATATACTTATATGAAGCTCTTTAGGGACTGAACATTTGCAAAGCTAAATCGCGAAAGCTTTCTCATATATATTTGTAAATGTATAAACAGTTTTTGTTTTAGAAGAATGAAAGTCGTTGACATCCACAAGGTATTCAAGTGATTAAAATAAGTACAAAAAAGACAAAGGAAAAAAACCAACAAAAAATTAAATTAAAACAAAACAAACAAGCGAAAACGTTTTTAACAATATAACAACAAAACCAATATACACAAAACAATTAATCGGAATTCTATATGTGTCTTGATAACTAAAAACACAAATCTGAATAAATACATAGCATGAGAAGAAAAAAACCCACCCCACAAACAAAACAGACGACAAGTAAGTAAACATAAATAACAACAACATTTGCAAATCTTCGACGAGACACCCGACAGGACATTCAAAAAGTAAGGTTTCCAAATCCTAGTTGAAATCGCATGAAGTCATCTCGCAGAGTGATACGCGATAGCCAGTTTAGCGTCCTTAATTAAATAATGGCGTCAAAATTATAGTTCTCCATATTTGCATGTTCTGACCAGGCCCCGTATGTGGCGCCATCCATTTCCCCAGCAACGTCATTACCGTCAGCTAGGCGATGATTTTGACCTCCAATTACCTCGCCGCATTCAGGGCAACTGGAAGTCACCATGGCACCGCCGCAATTCCCTATTGTGTAAATGTGACCTGAAAATAGGACATGCATATTAAAGGTGCATATGTATTTATGGAGATAATTTGTAATGGCGTCTCATGCCCGTGGATATTTATTAATATAATTTCTTTAAATATAACTTGGTAACACATCTACAAGATGTGTGCAGAAAAATCATTATTTTCAATAAAATTACATATCAGAATTGCGAAACGTTTGGCAATCAATAGCCAAAGATTAATTAATCAATGTGCTCCAGGGAAGTTTGTAAAGAAAATAGCACTAACTCTGCCAATGGCCGATTTCAGCTTCGGCAAAATAAAGCGATTGATTGTTATTTGCATCAAGTGGACACAATTCTCAACCACAAAACCGTAAACACGAAAATAAGTTAGTCAAATGAACTGAATGGAATACAAAATAGGTGTGCTATAAAAGTTGAAAAGAATTTAATTTAGGCCTGCTACCAAAATCAGAATGATGACAAAACAAATAAATGAATAACAATAAAATAATAAATAATAATCCTGAAGAAAACACAAAACGCGAACAAGAGACCCATGGATCTGGATGGTCACCTCAGTGAATTGTTGACCCCACGTACCATACTCATGGTGTCCACAAAACCCATTGTCCTGATGGGTGAGAATGACCAAATTCGTGATTGTGTTTATCGATAGGTCAATGAAGCTTCCCAACAAATTTAGCAGCTGACAAGGAATGACAGTTTAATTGCTATATTTCAATAAAATCAAATTCACAACATTGATAAACCATCTAATGATTTTTACATATAAGAAGATTATTTTGTTGCAACGTATTTAGAACTAGATAAAAATGTTTTGATTCCTTTATTTTGCCCCCCCCCCTCCCCCCACCCTTTAGGGCCCTGCTTTCCAGTGGGTTTTGTGTGTGTGTGTGTGTGCGTGTGTGTGCGCGCGCAAGCGTGTGCGTGTCAGGTGTGAAGGATCACAATGACCAAATTCACCTCATGACATTATTATAGTTGTTGTTGTAATTATTATTTTGCATCTGCACTAGTGCCCCATTTTTCAAATAATCAAGATTAAAATAACATATTAAAATATATATTCTGATCAAACATTTCCAATTAAAAAGGTAATACATAACTTAAAACTTAAGTTTACCAGTTTTTATTCCCCTTAATTCTGTTCAGTGTCTGGTTACAATTCATTTTATTTCTGTGCACATTTCCATAGATTCAAGCATGCTGTCCTTGGAACACTCCTCAGCTGTATTGATTGCTTGCTACACTTTATAAGAATAAATTCATTGTCATTGTCATTGCCCAGATGACAGATTAATGACTGGTGGCAGAGCAATTGGTGTAGTGGTTTTTCATCTCTCACCAAGGACATTTACATTTCTTGTAGTCTTAAATCTGGTTCGCCAACCAGTAATGTAATGCTGTGTTTACTTTTAAAACACACTATCATTATCTTGTAGTCTTAAATCTGGTTCGCCATCCATTAATGTAATGTTGTGTTTACTTTTAAAACACACTATCATTATCTTGTAGTCTTAAATCTGGTTCGCCATCCATTGATGTAATGCTGTGTTTACTTTTAAAACACACTATCATTATCTTGTAGTCTTAAATCTGGTTCGCCAACCATTGATGTAATGTTGTGTTTACTTTAAAAACACACTATCATTATCTTGTAGTCTTAAATCTGGTTCGCCAACCATTGATGTGATGTTGTGTTTACTTTTAAAACACACTATCATTATCTTGTAGTCTTAAATCTGGTTCGCCAACCATTGATGTGATGTTGTGTTTACTTTTAAAACACACTATCATTATCTTGTAGTCTTAAATCTGGTTCGCCAACCATTGATGTGATGTTGTGTTTACTTTTAAAACACACTATCATTATCTTGTAGTCTTAAATCTGGTTCGCCAACCATTGATGTGATGTTGTGTTTACTTTAAAAACACACTATCATTATCTTGTAGTCTTAAATCTGGTTCGCCAACCATTGATGTAATGTTGTGTTTACTTTTAAAACACACTATGATTATCTTGTAGTCTTAAATCTGGTTCGCCAACCATTGATGTAATGTTGTGTTTACTTTTAAAACACACTATGATTATCTTGTAGTCTTAAATCTGGTTCGCCAACCATTGATGTAATGTTGTGTTTACTTTTAAAACACACTATGATTATCTTGTAGTCTTAAATCTGGTTCGCCAACCATTAATGTAATGTTGTGTTTACTTTTAAAACACACTATGATTATCTTGTAGTCTTAAATCTGGTTCGCCAACCATTAATGTAATGTTGTGTTTACTTTTAAAACACACTATGATTATCTTGTAGTCTTAAATCTGGTTCGCCATCCATTGATGTAATGTTGTGTTTACTTTTAAAACACACTATGATTATCTTGTAGTCTTAAATCTGGTTCGCCATCCATTGATGTAATGTTGTGTTTACTTTTAAAACACACTATGATTATCTTGTAGTCTTAAATCTGGTTCGCCAACCATTGATGTAATGTTGTGTTTACTTTTAAAACACACTATGATTATCTTGTAGTCTTAAATCTGGTTCGCCAACCATTGATGTAATGTTGTGTTTACTTTTAAAACACACTATCATTATCTTGTAGTCTTAAATCTGGTTCGCCATCCATTGATGTAATGTTGTGTTTACTTTTAAAACACACTATCATTATCTTGTAGTCTTAAATCTGGTTCGCCATCCATTGATGTAATGTTGTGTTTACTTTTAAAACACACTATCATTATCTTGTAGTCTTAAATCTGGTTCGCCAACCATTGATGTAATGTTGTGTTTACTTTTAAAACACACTATCATTATCTTGTAGTCTTAAATCTGGTTCGCCATCCATTGATGTAATGTTGTGTTTACTTTTAAAACACACTATCATTATCTTGTAGTCTTAAATCTGGTTCGCCATCCATTGATGTAATGCTGTGTTTACTTTTAAAACACACTATCATTATCTTGTAGTCTTATCTGGTTCGCCAACCATTGATGTAATGTTGTGTTTACTTTTAAAACACACTATCATTATCTGGTTCGCCAACCATTAATGTAATGTTGTGTTTACTTTTAAAACACACTATCATTATCTTGTAGTCTTAAATCTGGTTCGCCAACCATTGATGTAATGTTGTGTTTACTTTTAAAACACACTATCATTATCTTGTAGTCTTAAATCTGGTTCGCCATCCATTGATGTAATGTTGTGTTTACTTTTAAAACACACTATCATTATCTTGTAGTCTTAAATCTGGTTCGCCATCCATTGATGTAATGTTGTGTTTACTTTTAAAACACACTATCATTATCTTGTAGTCTTAAATCTGGTTCGCCAACCATTGATGTAATGTTGTGTTTACTTTTAAAACACACTATCATTATCTTGTAGTCTTAAATCTGGTTCGCCAACCATTGATGTAATGTTGTGTTTACTTTTAAAACACACTATCATTATCTTGTAGTCTTAAATCTGGTTCGCCAACCATTGATGTAATGTTGTGTTTACTTTTAAAACACACTATCATTATCTTGTAGTCTTAAATCTGGTTCGCCAACCATTGATGTAATGTTGTGTTTACTTTTAAAACACACTATCATTATCTTGTAGTCTTAAATCTGGTTCGCCAACCATTGATGTAATGTTGTGTTTACTTTTAAAACACACTATCATTATCTTGTAGTCTTAAATCTGGTTCGCCAACCATTGATGTAATGTTGTGTTTACTTTTAAAACACACTATCATTATCTTGTAGTCTTAAATCTGGTTCGCCAACCATTCATGTAATGTTGTGTTTACTTTTAAAACACACTATCATTATCTTGTAGTCTTAAATCTGGTTCGCCAACCATTGATGTAATGTTGTGTTTACTTTTAAAACACACTATCATTATCTTGTAGTCTTAAATCTGGTTCGCCAACCATTGATGTAATGTTGTGTTTACTTTTAAAACACACTATCATTATCTTGTAGTCTTAAATCTGGTTCGCCAATGTAATGTTGTGTTTACTTTTAAAACACACTATGATTATCTTGTAGTCTTAAATCTGGTTCGCCAACCATTGATGTAATGTTGTGTTTACTTTAAAACACACTAAAACACACTATCATTATCTTGTAGTCTTAAATCTGGTTCGCCAACCATTGATGTAATGTTGTGTTTACTTTTAAAACACACTATCATTATCTTGTAGTCTTAAATCTGGTTCGCCAACCATAATGTTGTGTTTACTTTTAAAACACACTATCATTATGTAATGTTGTGTTTACTTTTAAAACACACTATCATTATCTTGTAGTCTTAAAAAACACTTGTAGTCTTAAATCTGGTTCGCCAACCATTGATGTAATGTTGTGTTTACTTTTAAAACACACTATCATTATCTTGTAGTCTTAAATCTGGTTCGCCAACCATTCATGTAATGTTGTGTTTACTTTTAAAACACACTATCATTATCTTGTAGTCTTAAATCTGGTTCGCCAACCATTGATGTAATGTGTTTACTTTAAAAACACACTATCATTATCTTGTAGTCTTAAATCTGGTTCGCCAACCATTGATGTAATGTTGTGTTTACTTTAAAAACACACTATCATTATCTTGTAGTCTTAAATCTGGTTCGCCAACCATTGATGTAATGTTGTGTTTACTTTAAAAACACACTATCATTATCTTGTAGTCTTAAATCTGGTTCGCCAACCATTGATGTAATGTTGTGTTTACTTTTAAAACACACTATCATTATCTTGTAGTCTTAAATCTGGTTCGCCAACCATTGATGTAATGTTGTGTTTACTTTTAAAACACACTATCATTATCTTGTAGTCTTAAATCTGGTTCGCCAACCATTGATGTAATGTTGTGTTTACTTTTAAAACACACTATCATTATCTTGTAGTCTTAAATCTGGTTCATTAACTTGTAGTCTTAAATCTGGTTCGCCAACCATTGATGTAATGTTGTGTTTACTTTTAAAACACACTATCATTATCTTGTAGTCTTAAATCTGGTTCGCCAACCATTGATGTAATGTTGTGTTTACTTTTAAAAACACACTATCATTATCTTGTAGTCTGTAAATCTGGTTCATTGATGTAATGTTGTGTTTACTTTAAAAACACACTATCATTATCTTGTAGTCTTAAATCTGGTTCGCCAACCATTGATGTAATGTTATGTTTACTTTAAAAACACACTATCATTATCTTGGTTAAATCTGGTTCCAACCATTGATGTAATGTTGTGTTTACTTTTAAAACACACTATCATTATCTTGTAGTCTTAAATCTGGTTCGCCAACCATTGATGTAATGTTGTGTTTACTTTTAAAACACACTATCATTATGTATCTTGTAGTCTTAAATCTTATCTTGTAGTCTTAAATCTGGTTCGCCAACCATTAATGTAATGTTGTGTTTACTTTTAAAACACACTATCATTATCTTGTAGTCTTAAATCTGGTTCGCCAACCATTGATGTAATGTTGTGTTTACTTTTAAAACACACTATGATTATCTTGTAGTCTTAAATCTGGTTCGCCAACCATTGATGTAATGTTGTGTTTACTTTTAAAACACACTATGATTATCTTGTAGTCTTAAATCTGGTTCGCCAACCATTAATGTAATGTTGTGTTTACTTTTAAAACACACTATGATTATCTTGTAGTCTTAAATCTGGTTCGCCATCCATTAATGTAATGTGCTTATTTTAAAAACACAGTATTTTCCCACTTCTCCCCAACCCCCCCCCCCCCCCCCCCCCCCCCCCCCCCCCCCCCCCCCCCATTAGGTTTTTTTAAATGTACCATTAATTGTAATTGTACCCATGTCCATGTTTGGTATAGTGTACTTTAAAAACTTACCATTTTTGCACTTGTACCAATGTCCTTGTTTGGAGTAGTCCATTGCTTTGACAATCATTATTTTTTCATCCTTAGAAAGCCCACACATTTGGAATTTCTGCTCGGCTTCTGCAATGAACTTGGACACTTTGTCTGCCTCATCTTGTGATAGTTTAGTTTTTCCCATGTCAAGAGCCATGGATTCTATTTTATCTTTATCATCAAGGGATGCTTGGTCGTGCTTCTGGCTAACATGCCCTTTGATACGACAGATTTTCCACCAAAGTTTTATTCGAGTTATTTCCATTTGACATTCATCCACCTGTTGCGCTGAAAACGTATCTCTGTGAGTTAGCCATTTATCCAGATTTATGAGTTCATTCATGAGATGATGCACTTGATCAATATCAATATACTTCTCCCCTTCCTGGTTTATTTCATTCATTATAGACATAATACTGTCCACAAATGTATCCCGGTTTTGGAGAAACATTAAAACCCTATCCATGGCTTGGACTGTGTTGCTGGTTTTAACTATATGCTGGCATGGTCTGGGAATATTTTTAAATGACCGAATTAGCTTTTTCTTTTCTCGTAATGCATCCTTACTAGACAAAAACCTTTTCTTAACTTCCTCAATATCTTTTTGGGCAGACTTGATGACATTGTTATATCTTTGAGCATTCAGTACAGGCGATTTGCACTTTGGACACTCTTTTCGTCTAATCGAATCATCAGCAGATGTTTGTTCCATGTATGTATCGAGACCAAAACTTTCAAAAATGTGTTTGCAGTCAGGAAGTTGGTAAAATATAGAATCTGGTTCATCTTCAGCACCAAAAAAGATTTCTCTTGGGTCGTCATCTTGGCACTCCAGACAAAAGCAAGGTTCACAGTAAAACCCAGCACAGCGATGTTTGCACAAAAGCTTTCTCTTACATGGATGATTACAAGCTGATCGGTCACAAGGTTCACCACACTTATGTTTGCATTCAAATTTGTTTGGACAACCGCTTTTGCAACGCCAACGACATAGTTCTATGCACATGTTACAGACATCACCACATTCTTTTTTACACTTAGAATGACAACATTTATTTTCGCATTTTTGGGTGCAAGGTCCGCATGGAATATTGCATTTTTTACTACAAGCATGTCCACAAATTAAAACATGAGTACAATTCTCTGTGCATTCTTGATGGAGGTTGCCATGGAAACATTTTCCACACATTCCTTTACATTGGTGTCCACATTTAAGAATCCCTTGGCATGGCACTCTGCAGTCTGGATTTGATCGAGTAAAACAAGCAATTTGTATGTTGTGTCCACATCTTGCATCAATCTTAACCAATTCCATGCAATTAGATGGTGTATTGCATCGTTCTCCACATTTTCTTTGACATACGTGACCACAGTCTAACTTCTTTGTACACCGTTCTTTGCACTGTTCACTGCGTGGGTCTCTATAACAAAGGATTTCCTGTGTGTGTCCACATGACTCAAGTTCAACCATCACCTTTTCTTTGCAGTCACCACATTTTTCATGACACTCTTTTTGACAGAGGTGTCCTCTGGGGCACACTTTTGAGCACTGCTTTTTGCAAGGCAGCTTGTGACTTTTATCACTGATGTGGCATTTCCGACTGCATGCATGACCACACTCTAGTCTGGTTTCACAAGCCTGGTTGCAACCTCCGTCTGCAATCTTGGCAAAGTCCTCGGGCTTTTCCACAGCAATCTCTACCTTATGCTTCTCACATTTCAACTTCAAAATTTTCCCAATATTTTGAGTTTCTTCTGCTTTCAGCAAGACCTCCCCCCAAAGGGTAGATTTCTCCTTCAGCATGTTCATGTTGCCAATGATATACAGACCTTCACGAGCTCTAGAAAGAATGACACATATTCGATTGGCTCTCGACAAGTAACCAATGTTTTTATTCCTATTGCTGCGAACTAAAGATATCAGGATTATCTTGTTTTCTTCCCCTTGATAGTTGTCAACAGCTGTGATTCTTACCTTTTTCCTTTCTTCAGAAGGAAATGTTCTCTGCAAAACTGGATCATTTTGCTCCATCTCTTGAATTATACCTTTAAGAAGATAGACTTGGTCTTTGTAGGGAGTGAGTATAGTGATATCGTCTGGCGAGTAGCATTGAAGTATTAAATGTCGGTACAGTTTTGTTATCATTTTGGCTTCATGCTGATTCCTGTGGCTCAGAGATCCTTCACTATGGTCTTCCAGATGATCGTGGTCAAGGAAAAATAAATTTGTTGCCATGCCACGAATGTTCTTATATTCAAACACAGAATCATGATCATCCAGAGTCTTGTAGATGTGCGGTTTCAATAAGGAAGATATTTCAGGACGCATCCGATGCTGAAGCTGCAACTGTTTGTATTCCATTCCACTTCTGATCCACCTCTCAAACAATGAGACATCTGTCTTATATTTTTTACAGAGCTGGAAGTCATTGTATGACGGCTGCAGTTGTTGATGGTCGCCAATCATAATTAAATGTTGACACGACTGAGACAAAGCGCCAATAACATGTGGCTCAGCCACCTGGGCAGCTTCTTCTACTATAACCACAGCTGGAGCAACAATCTGCAGTGCAGAAGAATATTGTGCTGCGCCTGTAGTTGTCATGGCTACTACACGTGCTTCCCTCATGATCTGAACATCCAATGCAGCTCTGACCTCTTTGTCGAGTTGACATGACTCTTCTAATTCAAATTCTGCTTCAGAGACGGCAGTCCTGTACTTACTTGTGGCATTCCAAATCCAGTGACGATAAAGTCTCCATCTTTGGGGAACATCAAGCTGCCATATATTAATAACTGAATATTCTTCAACAGAAGACATTTTGTCATTTGTATTTACAGTGTTAACCACACTAATGAATAGTTTTAGTCTTTCATTGCTTGGCACGTTTTGCCAGTATTTTTCTGACACCAAAGTCATCTCATTGAGTGCCATTTTGGGAATGTTGTTTTGATCTTCATCATTCTCCATGTCATCAGAAATGTCCAGCAGTCTTTCTTTATCTTCTTCAAATAAATCTTCTTCAGTCCAGAAAATGTCATCTGTCATCCCTTTTGCAATATTGCCAGTTGGTTGACTCACTTTGACATCCAGCCAAATCAGGAGCCGTGTTCCATTGTCTGGACATCTATCTTTAGGAATCCACCCATTAGTAAGCAGTTCATAATGTCTGTATGACATTACTGTACTCAAAGTATCTTCATGAACAAGACCATTCTGGTATTGCTTAATCATGCGATTGTTAAACTCATATGATTCATTATGATTGTTCATTGTCCTGCGATGGTCTCTAAATTTGAATGATGCCCGTCTGTGCTCCCTTATGTTGTATTGTTCAAGTTTCTCATTTTCACATCGAGAACCTACTCGCACAATACAAAATGGTAACACTCCTTGTAATGCTGGTGTTTCATCAAGGCACCGAGAAACTGGTCTAATGCATGGTTGGTATAGCTAATGAGCAACAAAGGTCTTGGTAAGTTTCTATCTGATTCCCTCCATAGGTGACGATTTGATAAAAGAAATTCTGCGAGACGAATGCCCATAAATGTTTTCCCAGTGCCTGGTGGGCCTTGGATAAGAGCAACGTCCTTTGTGAGTGCCATCTGCAGTGCCTCATACTGAGATTCATCAAGTCCTAATTCATCAGACATCGGCCACTGTTTAAGGTCTGTAATGCAAACGCTGTCATATTTCTCGGCAGTACCGACAGATTCATATTGAAGTAAACAGTTAAAAGAGACTGTATCTATCATTTCAAGGTATTTAGGAGCCCTTGTTTCCACGCTGTGTCCAATCATATATGGCTTCAAAGGCAGAGATAAGCATTTCCTTTCTATCTTGTTATACGTATCTTTCAGTGTTTTCAAGCTGTGCGAGTATGCGGGATAAAATGAGCGACTCTCCAACATGACAAACGTATATTCCACCAATGCTAAAACCGTCTGAGTGTCGATATCAATGAATTTCACATCGATTTTCCCTTGTTTTAATGACTCGGCGTCCCTGTGTGCAACAGTGGCATAGAATAAAGTTGAGAACCCATCATGAGAGAAGCACAAAAGTGATCCAAACTTTAGAATTGAAGGATGGTAATGCATATTTGCTAACTGAATCTCCCATACTATTCCTGTTCCTTTTATAAAATGTTTTGACTGGATATGTACATCTTCAAATAGCCGTACATCTGTGTCCCTGAAGTAATGATCTGATTCTTCATCCATGAAGCTCATGTATCGTATGATCCCATTGCACAGAGGTCGGATGAAATCTTCACGGAAGATACTAAATGTATAAAGCAAGTAATGCAGCTCACTGTCGAAAGGAGTTCCTATTTCGTGTGGTTCTGTGAGTTCTTTGTTGCTCTTACTTCGGATTATGTCAACTGATGGTAAAATGTACATTTCTGACTCACGCATAAAACGTGCGATGCCGCCATCATGGCCCGAGTCTTTGTTGGATTGTCTCATTTGGTTTTGTATCTCTTTCACCTCGGTGAGCTTGTCCTTCAAATGCTGCATGCCGTCTCCAAGCTTATTGAGTACTTGCTCTAACATAACACTACAGATCAAACTATCTCTCAGTGGCAACGCAGCCAGATCAACTGAAAGTTTCATCAGATCTGTTATATCTGCTATGAATTCTATGTCTGACATACTCAAAGTCTCTTTGGTATAGAAACATTTCAGTTCCTCTTGAAGATCTTGTCTTTCAAAAAAGTTCTGTTCTCGTAGAGTGTACAGCACTTTGCATCTGTGTGAATGTGTCAGGGAAGACGACACTCCTTTGTTGACTACCCTAAAGAACAACGGGATATCTTCTATTGGACAATTTGATGACAAAAACTGGGTAATCTTCTCAAGGTGAGTAACAAGCATTAAACAAACCTCCTCTGGTTCCAAATGTTCACTATTATATATTTTAGCAATAATCCAGTCATTGTCTATGATCGTTGCTCCAGTTTGAATGTCTGCGTTCTCTACTGGAACACCTTGAATGATATACTTCCTCGTGTCTGCGTTCACGGATGGGAGACCTATTAGAAAATGTGTTCCTCCAACTGGAATGTCCAATTGGTTTATGGCTTGAGCAATAATCATCTCGATGTCTATTTTTGGCATTGGAACACCTAGCAGCAAACGTGCTGTTCGAACTGGTTTTGTCTCTTG
>NC_054713.1:20425688-20456207 GCF_016097555.1 Gigantopelta aegis | reverse complement strand
GGTACTGACTGGAAGAACATTTAACAGAACCAGCCTCATTGGTGTCGTGGTTAAGCCACCGGTAGGTACTGGGTTCGTACCATATGACTGGAAGAACATTTAACAGAACCAGCCTCATTGGTGTCGTGGTTAAGCCGCCGGTAGGTACTGACTGGAAGAACATTTAACAGAACCAGCCTCATTGGTGTCGTGGTTAAGCCGCCAGTAGGTACTGGGTTAAGCCGCCGATAGGTACTGGGTTCGTACTTTATTTCAGCCTCACTGGTGTCGTGGTTAAGTCGCTGATAGGTACTGGGTTAAGCCGTCGGTAGGTACTGGGTTAAGCCGCCGGTAGGTACTGGGTTAAGCCGCCGGTAGGTACTGGGTTAAGCCGCCGGTAGGTACTGGGTTCGTACTTTATTTCAGCCTCACTGGTGTCGTGGTTAAGCCACCGGTAAATACTGGGTTAAGCCGCCGGTAGGTACTGGGTTAAGCCGCCGGTAGGTACTGGGTTAAGCCGCCGGTAGGTACTGAGTTCGTACTTTATTTCAGCTTGCTTACTTTGGGCATACTTATTATAGGCACACCCTTTATAAATCAATGTGCTCTAGTGGTGTCGTTAAATAAAAAACCCGTTAACTTTAACTTTATCGCCTCAGCGTTGGTGCCCTGCATACGGTCACACAGAGAACTCACCCGCTTTCAAAAAGGGTTATTTGAGTTGGTATGGGTTAAAAACGTAATATGTGTAAATCCGTTAATACCCGAAATAATATGTCTTCCAAGCTTTTCGTTCATACTTGATCCGTGATCCGTGTACGTGAATTTGGAGTCGCTTTAGCTAGCTATTTGAATTTCCCACACCTGGTAACTTGAAGACACCCACACCCAGCATACAGGATTTCCTCTCAACACTAATGTTCAGGACATTAAGTTATTACTTCATACAGGTACAGTCATGTTTGTGTTTCCTTCCTCAGACAGTGTATTTTTTTAATACTGATATTTCTTTGATATGCCTGTTAAGGTCTTCATAGTCTAGGGGTCAATCAAGTGCATGTGTTTTAATGGAATTCTTTAAAGGGGTAGAGGTACTCTGACTATCTTTGTTGTCTCTACATATATACCCGAGTACACACACCCAACTGAAAGTAAATATCTTCAGGAGTTTTATTTTAAAACATTTTGTTGTTTAATATGACATATTGCATTTGTACAAAACTATATGCAATATATATGCTTTTTGATGTGTACATTATATTAGGTTGCACTGTAGAAACAACAGTTTCAGTGAGGTTGTCAGTTTATGTCAGAATACACCAGATCCTGGTTGTCATAAAGACACATAGCTGGACACGTTTTGAAAAATGTATGTTATCAGTATAGGTAGTACTATACCAAATAACTTCCGGCTAGGTCAAAGTTCGAGGTGCACCCAACTTTTGATAGAGAAGTGAACACCACAAGTCCTGTGATTGGTTATAAATGTGAGTGTGTTGGTTGTAAAAAATAATAGTTTCATCTGGGTAAAATAAATGTGCAATTTTATTTCATCTAGTACCAATGTGTCAAGTAGCCTTGTGCTTGAAACATGTATGGGGTACCTGTAAAAAAAAGTACTCGAATTTTGTGCGAAACTAGGGTAGTCATAGACGCTACCCGTTATCTCAGAAATGAGAAGCTGGACCCCCATTTTTTTCTGATTCACTTTAAGTGTAAGGGTTGGTAGTATTTATATCCGTGGCGTTTATGTCGGTTGATACGTTGCAGGTAGGAGTTTTAGCCGCATATGTTACTATTGTCGTCTATGGGATTTGATTTGGTAGTATACACCCTATAGACACTACACTGATACCCAACACCATAATAAAAAATTAAAACACCAAATAAATGAATGTTTATTTACTTCTTTTAATGTATTCCAATAAAGACTATTATTAGGCATTTAAACATTAAATATTTCAAGACAGTATAAATGACAATCTAAATAAATGTCAATATGCAAATGAAACAATTATGTAATTTTCATTAAAATTTCTAAAAGTGTAATATTATAAAATAATTTAAAAGCTACCAAACATGTTCATAGTACTACACTAATGCATTAAACAAGATTTCCATTCAGGGGCCATCCAGAAAGTACGTACGCACAAAATCTGAAGTTTTTGCACACACGCACACACACACATTTTAAAAATGTATTTTATTTACTTTTTATTATTTTATTTCTTTGGCCTAGCACAAAATAAATATTAATATAAAAATATAAACAAGTACACGCCGTATAATTGTTTTTAGCACTGCTTTACGATATGTAATTACTTATTTCAAGTATCTATTTTCTATATTGATCAAAATCATGCCAAGTAAAATTCATCTTTGCCTTAAGATTTACAATGTATATATATATATATATATATATATATATATATATATATATATATATATATATATATATATATATATTTTTTTTTTTTTTTTTTATTCAGAGCCTCCCCCCTCCCCCCCCCCCCCCCCCCCCCCCCAGCTCCGCAGTGCCTGAAAATAACAGCATTTCCCCCGCAATATTTTCGTAATGGTTCATCGATTCTTGATTTGTGAACGTAATCAAAACATAATGCTTGAGGCTTGCACCTTTTGTCAAAATAACTCGGACGTAAAACAGCACGGTTTACGATGGGTTGGTTTTGAATAAATGCTAACAATACTAATAAATACTAATAAATACTAATGGAAATGATATGTGTAATTTTTTTCAGTGACACACACTCGCAACTAAATAAATAAATAAAAAAGTAAACTACAAATTAAAGAAACAGTATTATTATATTATTTTTTGGCTAAAACGAATTAATGCGGAATACTGAAAATCAATTAATGCTGTTGTGGCATTTCACGGTAATTCCTTGCAGTATAAAAATATAGACTAAATTAGGTTATAAAGCAACACGTTATGAAATAATTCTATTGTTCACCACATACCATGACATTAGATACTGAAAAATAAATGTACTGCT
Source organism: Gigantopelta aegis (assembly GCF_016097555.1). Lineage (NCBI taxonomy): Eukaryota > Metazoa > Mollusca > Gastropoda > Neomphalida > Peltospiridae > Gigantopelta > Gigantopelta aegis. The sequence continues at coordinate 20,453,211 of NC_054713.1, read as the reverse complement.
TCTTCTTTACTCATCTTTACGTTGATCTGATTGGTTGACCTGATTGACCTGGAATATTAAAGGTCACTTCCATCCTAGATGATTCCCAGGTTGCTTGTCTTTTCTATTATAATGTACCCGAGTGTGACAAAGTAAGTTTTTTAATTACTTTGTATAATAATATTATCTACATTTGACATTTTATTGCATCTTTATAAACCAGTTTAGAGATTTAAAAAGTTTAATTAATTAATTTTCAATTATTTCAAGTCTGTTTTCAAATTTATATTTTTGCGTTCAGTGTTGGGAAAACGCTTGTAACAATATAGGCTTCGTGTTAGTGGTTGGGACGGTAATTTATGGAAATAAAACTAGGTTTCTGATAATTATTGTAATTATTAATCACACGTGCCAGATCAACAAGGCGAAAGAATTTAATTTTTACGATTTTTAAGACCCCTGCTGTTAGAATTTGTAGAAATTTAGTGACCTTCTGATAAACTCGGGGAGGGAATGTTTACCGATACTGATGGAGTTTACTGCTAAATCAAATGATTAAATATGTCAGTAAGATCTCGATGCATTTCGTTATTTTTTGTAAGTGGTCACTGGGAACTTCGCGGGTTTCCGCTAAAAACAGTGTCAGAATGACCATGTGTTTGACGTCCAATAGCCGATGATATAAAAGATAAAAATAAATGTACTCTAGTGGTGTCGTTAAATAAAACAAACTTTACTTTTCAACATTCGTTTGAGCATCCTGAGCATTTGTACTGCATTTCTATTCATTGGACCAATTGATTGCTTCAAACCAAGTGTGTACTTTAATACTGGATGCATACAGAATAAAACTAACATTGCAAATTATAAGATTGGTAAGTCTACCATTTCTTAGATACACTAGGAAAGATAATATTCATTAAAAAAAAATTCAATTATTGTTGGACATAAATATAGCACCCTTCTTTTCAGTTTTCATTAAAAGAAATTGTTATAAGTTATTTACTGGTTTCTATTCAATTAAGGTGCAACCAAGTCTGTCCTGGACCAGTACAGAAGTTAAGTGTTAGTATGAGAGTACACCTTCTGCCAATTATTAAACAGCAAGCGGTCTTTTGAGATAGGTTAGCACCATGTTGCCCTCAAAATAAAAAAAACGGCCTCGGTGGCGTTGTGTTAGGCCATCGCTCTACAGGCTGGTAGGTACTGGGTTCAGATCCCAGTCGAGGCATGGGATTTTTAATCCAGATACCGACTCCAAACCCTGAGTGAGTGCTCCACAAGGCTCAATGGGTAGGTGTAAACCACTTGCACCGACCAGTGATCCATAACTGGTTCAACAAAGGCCATGGATTGTGCTATCCTGCCTGTGGGAAGCGCAAATAAAAGATCCCTTGCTGCTAATCGGAAGAGTAGTCCATGTAGTGGCGACAGCGGGTTTCCTCTCAAAATCTGTGTGGTCCTTAACCATATGTCTGACGCCATATAACCGTAATTAAAATATGTTGAGTGCGTCGTTAAATAAACATTTTTTTCTTTCAAAATCAAAATGCCTTGCCTTTTATAAATTTATAAGTTGCGCATGTAAAAAGAAGCCTTTAAACACACCTATGTGAATAGTACTACATATTTCTTTTTTAAGTTATGAAATAGATATAGAAAATAAAATGGCCATAAGGTTTTTGTCCTTTTGAAAATTGTATAATGGAAAAAAACACAACCCTTATAATTGTAACAGATAAAAATCAACCTCCTCTTAGGGGATTCGAAACACAGACTCTCAGTACGAGAGCCCAGTGCTCTACCAACTGAGCTAATAGGGAAATTCCCGCTAGCTGCTGCACTCTGTTAAGTGACTTAATATTCATGTTCTAGGTGCGGACCGGGGAGGGGGGCTCGGGTTTGTCGTTCTTCTTTTCAGGATGCGTTTCTCTCTCCACGGCTGGCTGGACATGCAAAACTTTCCTCGAACTACCCCCTCAAGGGGTTACTGTGCCGCTAGTAGAGCGGACAACTTCTTGCAGTTGAGTCACTAGGAGAGTGACTCTTTATTAAATATACTGTTTCTTATATAACTGGTTGCCATTACTGGATCGAGCTGCGGTTGGACACGGTGGGGTTTGGGGGGGGGGGGGGGTTGTGATGCCGGTGGTTAGGTTTATTAGGTTAGGGTTATATATGTATTAAGGACGCAGTAAAAAATTATTAAGGTTGACATATTTTTATTTATTATTTTGGCGTTAAATTTAGGGGGCATATTGTATCCTAGTACTTGAGGCGAACAAAGGTCGAATGGTTTTATATAGTGTTGTTTCTGCTGCTCCATTTAAGCGGGGCGGCCGGCCCGCTATTGCATTTTGCCGCCCCGCGCTCGTGTTTTCGCCGCACACTTTATTTTTCTCCAACCCTCTTTATTTTCTCGCATCTACTATATTTTACAACACCCAGCTCCGCTCTTTCATACTGCACCTTTTTTTTCCCCACACTTAAACAAATTTAAAAATCAATCAGTCTGCACACTCGACATCAAAGAAAACAAGCCGCGGTGTGGAAAGCTTCAGTAGCTTACGATAGTTACCGTAACGTAATTTAACACTATTTTAACAGCCTCTGTTGTGTCTCATACCAGTATTCATTTGTATATTTGATACACACAATTTAAGTTGTATTTTATTTGAGCAATAAACACTTTATTTTTATCGTTTCGGCAATCTCCGACCATGCCCCCCCCCCCCCCCCCTTTTTTATTATATTTTTTTTTAAGGAGTGGGCTTCCACCCTCCTTTAATTTTTATCCAGCGAGAATAGGATGGGGGGGGGGGGGTAAATACCTTTCTTACACCCTTCCCGCTCATAAACTGAATGTCACAATTTAAAAACCACAAGACAGTGACGTCCATTGAACGCCATTAGTTACGTAGACGGTTGTCCAGATAAACAATGGTTATGACGTTAAGTTAAATAAGAATTGTTTCTAATTTTTTAGGAATTTATCGATGTATAAAAGTCACAAATGGTATAAAATCGCGTTAGTGTACCTTAAAACACTCAAAAATAATTTCTTTCGTTCTTACCGTCAACCATGTTCTGTAAATAAGCGTAGGAATACATGTATACATACTATTGGAAATTGTCCGCTAAAAATAAAAATAAGTATTGAATCAACAAAAACAGTGTACATATCTTTATTATAACTTCTTTTTAAAAAATGAAACAATTTCATGTGCAGATTTGTCTTGTGTTTTTCTATCGCAAAGTGACCTTGATATTAACTTTTGTTTACGTGTAGTGACTGTTGGTGTTGTGCGGTTATTTCGATCTTGGTCTTCCGTGATGACGTATTTTTATGAGGTTTATGGAAGGATAACGCTTGGTTTTTTAGTGACGTCAGCCAATCAGAATACAGTAAATCGTATAAATTCGGAAAGTTGTAATTATACGATATTAGAGAGGTTCGGCACGGCCCAACGTGAACGTTTCCGTGTGCGTTTCGGCGAATTCTTCGTACTACGTCATCAGTTTGTGTGACGTATGTTCCCATGTCATACGTACGAGGACACGTCATTACGTATAAAACGCCATTTATACGTAGAGGCTAAAACGTATGTATACAAATGTATTTTTTCTACCATAAAGCTATTTATTTACATAATTAATATATATATAGGTTCCATTAGACCAAATCAATTCCTATTGCCGATAATGTTAACGTTTACTAATAAAACTGATATAAGCAGCGTTTCAACACACCCAGGAAGTACAGCAATAGAAAGTGTGGCACCTCACATCTAATCTAGCTGCAAGAAAATGGGGGGTCACGTATTATTTGAGATTTAATTTATGTTTTTAATAGCAACCGTAATTTTTGCTGAAAATTGCAGTTCCATTTTTGGGGGTACCCCGCATTAGTTTCAACCTCTGGTATATACTGCATAACAACTGTATAACAAATAAAAGTGTATTTATTTATTGTCAGTGGATAATAGTATTTGCACAAATAGTCAATGTCACATATTACTACCAACCACACCCACAGCTGCTTTTACTCCGTAAATATTTGACGCTGCACGTCAAACTTTGACACGGTACTCTCTTCTTTGGTACTATGCAACCTAAAACGCCATTTATACGTAGAGGCTAAAACGTATGTATACAAATGTATTTTTTCTACCATAAAGCTATTTATTTACATAATTAATGTTAATTGATAATTAGTTAAATATGTTACTCATATGTATATTGTGGTTTTATTTGTGTGGAATGTAATGTGAGGGTTTTGTGCTACTTATAACATATTTATAGTAGAAACATTTCATTTCAATTTTCTAAAAAAAATTCATTGTGTACTCTTACCAAGACGGAAAGCACCTATAGTCCTTGTTTTTTCTTCTTTTTTCTGCTTTCTATTAAAAAAAACCCCCATATGAGTTTGGACTCAAACCTGGAGTGGGGATGACAAAATAATCCACATCAGGAACGTAGAATGCAGCAGGCCCGTAGCCGGGGAAGGGGGTGTAGGCCTCTTGGCCTCTTTGGGAAAGGATCGACTCCCTTAGAATCTGCTGGTCCTTAGCTATTCGCACATTGTTTGTCCCTTAAATAAGTATGCCAGGCATTAAAACTGTAATCCCCACCCCCACCCCTCACTATCAACTGATACCAGCTACATATATCATATGGACCGGATATGAAGTTTTTGTGAAACGTTTTATTTATCTAATTGTAGTGAAACAAATTAATGCAATGGGTTTCCTTTGATGGAAATTGCCTTTGAGATATAAATTTAACAAACCAAAACGTTTCCATGATACCCGACCTTATTTGGAATTTATTTTTAAAGCCCTGCCCTAATTTTTCATTTAATAATCACAATAATAATAATAATAATAATAATAATAAATAATAATAAAAAAGCAAGACAACCTACCCTACCTAATGTTTTTTTTGTGCTTTTCTGGAAACGCACATTTATGAAGGTCTTATCACAATAAACTGAATTAATATTTATAAATAATTTGCTTCTTTCAGGTCAATATGGAAAAAAAAAAAAAAAAAAATCAGTTGTTTTCACGCCTACAATTGACATTATGCTTCTTAGAGAAGTGAATGTGAATGTCCCGTTCAGTGACCCTGTGAAATGGAATGCTGTTGCTGAAGCATTGAATGCTGCATTAAATCCAGAAAAAGCAATCACGTCCAGGACAGTGCGAGAAAGAACAAAGGCTAATGGACAAACACAGAGCGGATGAACTGCAATCTGTTAAAAAGTGAGTGCAATAGCAATGTGTTACTGTAAATGTATTACCAACATCAGATGCTCAATGAAATTTGGTTCCAAGTAAGTAGGTTCTTTTGCAAACATTCAGGTAATTAGTTATTATTATTATTATTTATGAATGAGAATGTTAGATGTTACGTAACTCAAACTGATAACATGCTTTCGCCGACTGATAAAGGGCATGCGAATCGGTGCAGTAGGTTCGAATCCCGCCAGTTGACACTTTGTGTTTTTAAATATTACTAATGTTTGATGCTGCAGGTCTGGTACTGATGAGGAATACGGAGAGCGTGAACTCCTTCTGACTGAGATATTGCAGCTGGAAAAAGAAGCTGAGATAAAGATACATGAGAACAAGATAAAGAATAAAGATGACGTGAAGACGTTGTCCAAAACCAAGGAGGATACTGAAGGAGGCGAGTTCATAAGGAAACGAGCAATGGAAAGTGTAACACAAATCAGTGATGGTAAGGAAGTAACCAGTAATTTTATTATACTAAAATCATGACTACTAGTATCAGGCCTAGAAACAAACGTATGTTTCCGAGAACCCGACCCTATCTAAAAAAAAAAAAAAGACGACCTATTTTTAAATATTATTTTTAAAAACATTTTTGTACATGTGTACTTGGTTTTTGATTTCTTATTAATATGTTGGAGAAAATAATACACACATATAAGTTTATATGGACCAAAAGAGTTGCATGTATAGGTAGTTTAAAACAGCAATACCGTCCCCAATCCACCCCCACGTCCCACTACCCCGCACCCCCCCCCAAAAAAAAAAAAAAAAAAAAAATACACCAACAAAAACGAACTACAAACAAAAAATTTAAACTCTTTACCCTATCTATTTTTATTTATTATTATTCTTTTTATTTAACTATTATTGTTTTGTTCTCATTGCACATTTTTGTTGTATCTTTTAAGGCCTAAATATATTATGATGTACATATGTCAATACATTGGAGAAGTGATATTGTCACGGGGATCCTATAATACCCGTAACTGAATGAAACACGAGTATCCAAATATCCCCTCCTAACTGTATATCTATTAGATCTCTCTGTATCGGGCAGTGTATACCCGAGTAGCTCGGCTCTAGGTATAAACAGAGATAAGATCTAATATAAAGTATATATAATATAGCACGTTAGTTCACTAGAAAACACAACAAAACACAATACACTTTGGAATCTGTATTAACCTTAAGCTGACAAATATATTTGCCGCAGTTAATTAGTTAACAACAACAATCATAATAACAACCCAGAACTAATCACTTAATTAGTTAATCACTAGGTGTCTAGTTTACACAGTATTCTAATCACTTCACCGTGATACAACACACACACGTGTGATAATTGAGAAACGCTGCCAGGGGAACTTAATTAATAAAGGAATTACAACTCTATTCCTAACTGGTTAATTTTTAATTAACCTGTAACTACTCATTCAGTAACCTTGTAATACAGAATTTATACTGGTACATATCACCATAAAGACAATAACCTACAGTTTACCTAGGTCCTCTAGGATAACTGGCTAAGCTTTAATAATATTAGAACAGTGAAGCCTACAGTTTACTTCGTCAGATTAACGGAAACACCGTCTAAATAATATTGGTATAATACAGTATTAAACAGAGCAGAAATATATATTTACCAAGTCCAATCGGACTAACGTTCCCCGGAAGCCTTCCAATATGTTTCTCCCCGATAAATCTAAATCCTAGCTATTTATTACAAATATCCGAATATCGCCTGGGGGTACAAGGCGGTACCGAATACCTACAAGTGATATTTCCACAGAGACCAAGACGTCATATTTTTCTTAGATGGTCAGACTAGCTGTCGCCAATCGCTAGAAAAAACAAGGTCGTAAAACAGAACTCGCGGAGGTATTACGTAACTACTGGCCACATGGCCTCCGCATCTGGTCTGGGTGTGTATTGGGAACAGCTCGACCACCGTCGCGCGGAGGTATTACGTAACAAAGTGCCCACCTAATCTAAGTGCATATTGGGGCTGCACACGGCCCTCTAAAACAATTAATATCGCCACAGGCGAAAAGAAATTAAGAGCATGTTCCGTCACAGATATATTTCAGGGATAGAATGCTCGGAAATGTTCAGAGCACCATTATCCTTCTTTTTCTTTTTGTTCATGTCAGTAATTTTAGTTGTTAAAATATGTCTGTTGTGGATTTAGTCATGGCTGAATAATAAAAACTAATATTGTCAATGGGTTGTCATAAGATATTCTCTGTAATGATTACAGTGGTTTATTGTTGTTTTTCAACTAACATGGGTTAACAACCTGTACTGTTTCAGATTCTGATGTTGATAACGGTGGTGAACTAAAGCAGCCCAAGAAGAAAAGAAAACGTAAAGAGGACCCGTTGCTAGAATTGATGCGCGCAAAGCTTGATTTGGAGGCAAAACGTGAAGAGAGATTGGAGCGCGAGCTGCAAGAAAGGGCCAAAGAGAGGCAAGAGAGAAATGAACTGATGAAGATGTTAATGGAATACAAACGCTGATGGTCAACAAATATCAAAATGTGGGTTTTAATCAAGTTAATTTCAAATCATCAATGAAATTGTTCCGAATTAGAGACAAATATAAATAAATAAATAAACACATAACTGTTTTTTATGTCTTTTTCTTCCACTTGATGTGTATCAAGTATCATTGTTTTTGTATATATGTAGAGACTCTACAGAATACAGCAATATATTATCGCTAAGGCCAAACAAAAAAAATTGTTTGTTTCCGGTCACCCGACCGACCCTAAATTTTGCCACCGACCCTGAACTTTTTTTTTTCTGCTGGGGTGGGTGGAAGCACACAGAGAAGTTGTGGTCGCGGATCGACAAAGCAGACGACAGAAGTACTCAAGTAGGATAACTCTTACACGTCAGTGTGTGTTAAATGGAGGTTGAGAGGTGTGTGTGCGTGGGGGGGGGGGGGGGGGGGGGGGGGGGGCAGCAGCGATGGTTTTTATACACCCCCACTGAAATTGGAATCATTAACCAGTGTTCTACGTTGCGACCAAAATGGTCGCCAATGCGACCAAAATGTTGGCGTGGCGACCGATTGAATTGATTATCGTCGCCATCTGGCGACTGACTCCAAAAACGTCTAAGTATTAAATTATTTGCCATGTGCGTTCAGAGTCCTAGCAGCGAAAACAAATGAAATTTGTTGACATCATTGTGCAGTCGGAACATTTCACTATTTACGAAGTTGTCCGATTGATCACTGTGAATTCCGTATTAATTGTCGGTACAATTCGGAACTCATCGTTGATTTTAGTAATTTGGCGAAAACAATCCAGATACTTACAACACATTCATAAATGATACAAAATGAGTAGTGTCGCACTGTGGCGAGTAACATTTTAAGCTTGTCTAGTAAATTTTGTTTGTCCACTAGCCAAAGAAGAGTAAGTTATAAAACCGAGTGTAGAACACTGTTAATAACACGTGCTCTTATTAGGTACCACGGTAATTGGTGACACACGAGATCGCATGACAGTACGGTAACGTGTGTGGCGATTAAACGGCTTTTATTACAAACTGCTAAATACTGTAGGCCTATAGAGGAAAATATATCGTATTATCGTAACTCCAGTCATCTCATACAATGTAGGTTTATTTTCCAAAAACAACAACGTGCGATCTCAACAAAACAATAAAGGATTTCTCGATACCACATGCACAGACTACAAGTCATCGCGTTTTTTCCACATGCAAAGGTGAAGGTCATTTGAAGAAGACTTTGTACAATTTTCGTTGTTGGCTACTGCTTAGGCCTAGTACCCAGAATTTGTTAATATACACGGGTGTAGCCTGTAGGAAGATATCAAAAAGTGGGGTGGGTGGGTACACACACGTATACAATTAATATATAAACCATCGATGCCGCTTCCTACGCCAGTGATGTAGATAGGCCTATCAACTGCTGAGCATGGGTAATAATTAAATAAACGGAATATTCAAGAATAACCACTAACATTAAACAGTTCACATTTATTTCAGTGTTTCAGTTAATTGGGAATAAATTAATTTGAGTGATTTTAGCATGGGTCCGTTCAATAGGCTAATCAACATTAAAACTATAAGTCCGTCCCACAGGGAACACCTTAGCCCGAGTACTCTGACTGTAAGAGAGCTAGACGGACATTTGAACATAAACACGCTCTCATTATTTATGTCCAAATGTCCGTCTAGCTCTCTTACAGTCAGAGTACTCGAGTTAGAAACGCCTTTTTTATTACTATGAAATTTACTACAAGTTATTCATTTCTAAGCCGATTGATTTGTAAATTGCACACAAAATTAGTATTGTTTTGTTATTTCCAATACAAGTTGGATAAATCTGTGAACTTTTTGTGCAAACATCTATTGACCAACTTGGACAAATTTGTGCAGTCATCCTATGAAAAAACTGGACAAAGCTGTGAAGTTTCTGTGCAGTCATCTACCGACTTGTATTGGTGAAAGGAATAGTTTGAACTTTTTTTGTTTTTCTGTCTTTTGAAAATGGTATGTGAAACTTAAAACTGACATTGACAGTGAGATTGTTTTTATTTCTCTCTGGCTGCAAAGAGTAAACTAAGATTTTTCAGACAGCTTGCCTTCATGTCTTTCATCTTGAGATTGAGTTTTTCTCTGGCAAACACATTTAAGGTAGGGTAACCTTTCTTTGAACTAAAAAAAAAAGAAGAAAAAAAAAGAAATCCTACCTACCTACCCTACTTTTTTTGGCCATGTTACCTGAAACAAACTTCTTCTTTTTTTGCCTAATGTACAACTAGGTACGGTTTCTTAGGTAATTTTCCAATGTACTTGGTTCAACTTAAAAAAACTGAGATGTTTCAGATCCATATAAACATGTATGACAATTTGTAAGTATTGCCCCAACCATGTATAATTTTCCAACTGGTTGTAATAATATTTTGTGGTTCTTTTTGAAATCTAGAAAGGCGAAGCTACTGACCATTTTACCAAATACCCACTCAACACACACTCTAACTTTTGACATTCGTGCATTAAATGTTTGCTCGAGCTGGGTGAGTACAGCACCCTTGAATGGTCCAATTAACTGTGGACGTAAGGGATAAGCAGAGTCCCCATATAAGGATAGCTGATTACCAGTAGGGCTCTTAAATGGTGTAATTTTGGGCAAAAGTTCACTCATTCGAAGCAGGCCAGCATCATGGCGACGACCCTCCACCGGTCCATACAAATTGGAAATTAAACCGTTGGGGGTTAGGCTACTACAGATTGAAACTTGATTCCATGGGTCCGTTTGTGTCCATTGTAACACTGACGTTGGTATACAGTGGGTCTGCAGATTGGTCTAACGGTTCCATCGATGAAGCCCCAACAATTATTCATTGGAGCACCTTTGGCGTGTACTGCCTGGGTGAAATGATTGAGACACTCCTCACTCAACCACGGCTGATCAACTTCATGTAACAAGTGTCCAAAATGGTCATATATGAAGGCTTGTATAGAGTTGACAGTGGCCGACAAAACAGATGTAGGTCTTCCAAAGATCGGTTCCAGATCGCATAGTCTGTTTGGGTACGCTACCCGCCTCAGTAGAATGCATACATAGTGCCTCAATACCGTTTACTACCGATCTGTTGGGCAAAACTACTCTTTGTGGTATCCCGAGAGCTTGACATAGACGGTGAATATCCTTTTTTTCAAAGCGGAACATAGCAACACATTGCTCGTTAGTAAAATTATCCAAATCAAACCTACCATAGTTCGCGAACGTTGATCCCCGTCTTCTTTTTATTTTATATGCGAACATCAGACACTCAAAGTCGTCCAATGTAACACCATTTGTAACGCGCGCCGGTATGAATTTGCCATCTTACAACACTGATTTCTATCACCAGACGTCAAGAACGAGCAGCCAAAGCGGATTGCGCGAATATGACGTAAACGTATAGGTATACTTGTCAGCCATAAGTATACGTAAGCGTTCCCGTCCTTGCCGAACCTCTCTAATGGCATTAATTTTACAATGGACGGATTAAGAAGTTTCTTTGGCAAACTTTTTCGACGTTGCAGGTATAGACATAAATAACGCTGAACTTAGAAAACATATATTAATTTAAATTATATTTATTAAAATAATAATAATAAACTCAGAAACAAAATTAAACTAAATAATAATAATAATTTCATAAAGCAGGCCCGTAGCCGGGATTGGGGGGTTGGAGGGGTGGGGGGTAGGGTGGGTGGGTTTAGGTTTATTCAATTGTTATTTATTTTTCTAGATTCCTGTTTTCACAAACTATGAATCCATGTCTGTTAATGATAACATTATTCTCATCATACAGGCGTACGGGCTCCAATTTTTCAAGACTTTTGCCCTCATTTAAAGGTGTTTTTTTTTAAATGCCCGTTTAATCACATCTGCATTAAGCACTACCAAACAGCTATAAAAGGTTGCAAATGAACCACTAAGCATTTTACATGGATTACAATTAACGAGTATTAAAGTACAAAATAGAAATATATTGTTTCACAGTGTAACTAGTTCTGTTCACTTAAATGCTGGTGTTAAAAAACAAAAAGTGCGTCTCGCCCCTTGCTTCTGCCAAGTGTGTCAATGATCGTATCCATATTTTGAGCGATGGTTATATTGAAGTACGATCGCTCTGTTACGAGTGCGATACTGTTCAGTCGTACCTGGCCCATAGTCGAGCGCAGGTAGGTGTACGACATGTACCCATTATGTAACAATACGCACGTTCCATATATTTATGTTTCTTCTACCCATAGGCCTACACATATGCAATATACTCAGTTAAGTACATTGCTCATCAATGTTAACTGTTTTACAGTAGGCTAATGTAACAAGACAACGTGTCACACATTTAAAGGCATACTGTCACGGATTTAAGGACCTTATTTCTCCAAAAGTGGATAATAAATGAAAATTACATCAATGTTTAGAAACCAAATCTGGCTATTGAATCACCTTAACTAAACCATGATGGAATGAAATCCATGTCATTCCTCTTGGCAATATTAATTTTTAAATTATGGACCATTGCCATAATTCATTTTTTTTTTTTTTTTTTACAAAATATCATTAATAAGTGAAATATGATGGTTGCGTAGATTGTTGAATAAAGTACATTTAGGGATAAATCAAATACATATGTTTCACGTAATGCTTTGTTAGACCATTTAATAGGCCAGTGGGCTGTGACAATATGCCTTTAATGTAGTTAAAGTTTATTGTTGCTCTTGTACGCGCTACGACCTCAAAATACCTGAAATAAAATATAAAAAATCCATCACAAATAGTTCCAGAATGCACCTCTGAGCATCTACATTTAAAAAAATACATATATATATATATTATTATTTTTTAATTAATTTATTTATAATTATGTTTTATTTTAAAATTATTTTAGTTTTCTTGTCGATTTTATTTCAGGTTTATTTATGTAATTATTTAGTTATTATTATTATTATTATTGTTATTTATTATTATTATTATTATTATTATTATTACCAATAATAATAGGCCGGTATACAGGGAAGGGGTGTGACGGGTGTATATCCCCCCCAAAAAGACATTAGCAAAGGTCCACTTTTTTTCCCTATCAAATTTAGGTAACTTTACGTCCAGCATCAGATATTGGGGGAAGCATTTTCCCACACCTATCAGTAGTTGGCGAAAAGAATCACTTCGCTTAGGCGTATCATAAAATATTGTTTGTTTCCGGTTACCCGACCGACCCTAATTTGAACCTGCCGACCCTAAAACTTTTTTTGTATATCCAATTTTTTTTTTTTAATATAACGATTTCCACGAAAACATTCCAAAACTATCACAAGCACTAATTTGATGTCATTTAGGGGATAACCCTACTGTGTCTTCCGATTTGCGGACGTATATCGGTGGTTTTACTGTCGCAAATTTAGTTTTATTGGCGACCCGTTAGCCACGAAATGTTTTCTTCTAACAATTGATTGATGGAGTTACTTCCCTTCAAATTGAAGTTCGGTAACTTTCGTGAGATATCGGGCGAAGAGTCGGAAAATTGTTTTCACGAATATATGTGATCTTTTCCGATTTTCTCTACATCTAGCGTAGCGAGGTGTTCCGGTTAATAATAATAATAATAATAATAATAACTGTATTTAATGATTTACTCCGGCGACAAACTGTCCTTGTAGAAATTTAGTGACCTTCTGATAAACTAGGGGAGGGAATGTTTACCGATACTGATGGAGTTTACTGCTAAATCAAATGATTAAATATGTCAGTAAGAACTCGATGCATTTCGTTATTTTTTGTAAGTGGTCACTGGGAACTTCGCGGGTTTCCGCTAAAAACAGTGTCAGAATGACCATGTGTTTGACGTCCAATAGCCGATGATATAAAAGATAAAAATTAATGTACTCTAGTGGCGTCGTTAAATAAAACAAACTTTACTTTTCAACATTCGTTTGAGCATCCTGAGCATTTGTACTGCATTTCTATTCATTGGACCAATTGATTGCTTCAAAACAAGTGTGTACTTTAATACTGAATGCATACAGAATAAAATTAACATTGCAAATCCCTTGCTGCTAATTGGAAGAGTAGTCCATGTAGTGGCGACAGCGGGTTTCCTCTCAAAATCTGTGTGGTCCCTAACCATATGTCTGACGCTATATAACCGTAATTAAAATGTGTTGAGTGCGTCGTTAAATAAAACATTTCTTTCTTTCTTTCAAAATCAAAATGCCTTGCCTTTTATAAATTTACAAGTTGCCCATGTAAAAAGAAGCCTTTAAACACACCTATGTGGAAGTAGTATCAAGGCCTGTATGGGGTCATGACCTACTTTCCGTGACCTTAACCTTGATGACGTCACGGCCTTGTCACGTGACCTCGTCCTACTGACCTACTGTGCCGTGTGCAACGTCCTACTGACCCGACCCTGACCTACTTAGACACCTTGACCTACTTAGACGGGCCTAATGTGCCGTGTGCAACGTCCTACTGACCCGACCCTGACCTACTTAGAATGCTCCCCTGGCACGAAGAGTATAAAAAGGATAGATGTGGTTTAATTGTCATTCGCTAGCCGAAAACGGCCAGATATACGTTCGTTTTACAAGAGAACAGACGTGTTTTATGATTCTGACATTATTGTGTCTTGTTGCACTCTATCTGGAACGAAGAAGATGGCATCGGGATATTCGAGCAGTGTTAGTAGCAGCAGCAGTAGCGACGAGGACGACATCTTGGTCTGCAAATGTTCAGAAAGACATACGATCAAAAGAGTGGCTACCAAACCAGAACATTTCATGGATCAAACGGATGCTGCCTGTGACAATATGGATGAAAATGAAGATGGTGAAATCAAAGAAGCCGTGGATCAAACAGATGCCGCTCGAGAATATAAAACAGACGCTGCCTGAGATGATGAAGACTGCTGTACGAGACGTTACCTGTTCTGCCATCGTCCCGAAATGCGCCACGTCTACACACGGAAGCAGACATTTGGGTGGTGGCCCATACAGTTACGCCAGAAACCGAGGGAGCTCGCCAAGGCCGGTTTCTTCTACACAGGGGATCACGATGCCGTCGTCTGTTACTGTTGTGGACTACGCGCCTACCGATGGCAGAGAATGGACGACCCAGTGATGGAACATTACAGACTGTCCCCGAGATGTCCCCATGTGAATAATGTGTTCAGACATTAACTGTTTCAAACACGTGTGAGACATTTGAATGTTTTTGACATAACTATGTTTTGTCATATATTTTATGTACATCTTTTTTGTTGTTTAGTAATACAATTTTGTGTTGTATCCTTCCGTTATTTATAAATAGCATGACTTTGTGACATGTATGTTAGTTGAGAACCATGTCTCGGTGGGAAAGGTACCTAGAGTCTATTTACTACGATGTAAAACATCCTGGGAGTTATGCAGGTCCTAGTAAACTGCATCAAGCTGTTAAAGCAGAGGGTAAATTTAAAATTCCTCTGACACGTATTAAGTCATGGTTGAAAGGTCAAGAGACCTATACCATGACACATCAACTGCAGGCACAAGGCAAACTTCAACCTCACTTCGAAATTCAACGTGGTGGGCAAAGTCAGATCATGTACAGTGTGGATCGATGTCTAGAACTCTACGATCCCACGTGGAAAAAAGAAAAAGAGGAACAGAACAAACCCCCCGACACCCAATGTTGTCATGGTCTCCCCAACGCAGCAAGTGGTGGAACAAGCTAAGGCCGAACAGAAACATCTTCTGAAAAGTATAAAAGGGAAAGCAACAGGGCAACCAGTCAGTTCACCAAGAAAGCGCAAAGGAGACACAACGAGCAGAAGCAATCAGAAAAAGCAGAAGACAGATCGCTTTAGTAAAAATAAGTAAGATGGCTTCCTATATGAATAAAGCTGAATAAAGCTGAAGTAGAGGCCCATGCCGAAGAATTCTCTATTTTTGAACTTCCACGTACGTTCACTTCTGTGGAAAAAATATATTATGAGGACACGAGACCCACATCCCAGATCACCACAGAAAACAGTCCTGTGGAGTTTAACGTGTATGGACAAGGCATCGATTACATCGACCTGAAACGTACCAAACTACACGTCAGAGCTAAAATCACCAAAGCCGATGGCAGCATCTTGACAAAAGATGAAAAGGTGGGACCCGTCAATCTATGGCTCCAGAGTTTGTGGTCTCAAGTGGATCTGACACTCAATGGAAAACTCATCACCACCTCTACCAATCTGTATCCATACAAGAGCTACCTGAAAGTGTTGTTGAATGGCACATCCACAGCCAAGGAATCGTCTCTGCAATCCCAACTGTACTACAAAGACACATCTGATGATATAGACAGTGTAGACCCAATAACGGGCATCAATTCGGGACTTGCTAACAGAGGTGCTTTATGTGAATGGAGTGACACCGTGGATATGGAAGGACCTCTGTACGAAGACTTTTTAGACATCAAACGTTATCTCATCAATGGGGCGTCAATTTACAGATCAAACTGTTCCGGACCAGGCCTTCCTTCCATCTGATGGCAGGAGAAGATAATCCTGATTACAAAGTCAAGATCGAAGACGTATACCTCAGAGTCTGCAAACTGCGACCCAATACGGCCATCATCACGGCCCACGCCAAGACGTTGCAGGACACTGAAGCCAAGTATCCTTTCACAAGGAGCGACATCAAAGTGGCCTCCATACCCAAGGGACAACTCAGTTTCACCTGGGATCACCTGTTTCAAAATAAATGTCCCAACAAAGTCGTGGTGGCACTGGTCTCTGCCGAAGCAGTGAATGGCAGTTACACCAAAAATCCATTCAATTTTGCCATGTACGATCTGGACACGATTGCCTTGTACGTGAATGGTGAATCCTTACCGGCTCAACCTCTGCACGTAGGCAATAATCAGTACATCTCGGCCTACAACAGTCTGTTCGAAGGAAGAGAATCCATAGGACTGGACATGTCTAGAGAAGATTTTAGAAGTGGATATGCTCTGTATCAATTCACCTTGGAACCTTACCACTTGAAGGACGGATACCTGGATCTTATAAAAAGGGGTAATCTTCGACTGGACTTACAGTTTAAAAAAGCCTTACCAGAAACGGTCAACTGTTTGATCTACTCGGAAGATAACCTTCTGCTTCAAATCGACGGAGCCAGGAACATCTTGTATGCAGAACCATGAACACCTTACAGTTGGAATGTGCTCTGAACGCCGATCCGGTCACAAGACACGTCAGAGACTATGCTGCAGATGAACTTCCACAACACCGACTGAATCGTTTTCCACTAGGATTCATTGTGAACACAGAACCCTCGACCATGAAAGGACAACACTGGTTGGCCTTATGGTTAGACAGTGCTAACCATGGAGAATTCTTTGAGTTTTGGAAAGCCTCCAGAATATTACCAGAGACAATTTCGAGCCTTTCTGCAGAGAAACAGTGTATGCACTGTGTACAACGACAGGGTGCTTCAAGACGCCAACAGCAACTCGTGTGGACTTTTTGCTTTGTTTTACGTTGCTATGAAATCGACGGGATCCTCGCTCAGAGACATTCAAAATTATTTTTGTTCAGCTATTATAGTCAACGAAGCTATCGTGTATCAGTTTTCCGTAACATATTTTAATCATTGTACATTATACCCCTGCGTGTGCATTAACCTCATCGTGGTGCAGGGGTGAACATTCTTTTTATAGAATGGCCAATAAATGCACAACTCCTCATATGAGGCGCCTTGTTTGCCGTGAGGTGCGATCCGTGAAGTGGATGATGGGATCCTGGTGGTTGAGTCATGGTTAATGTCTGCAACAGAGTATATTGCCACTAACAATACACCACTTTGGCCCGGAGTTCACGTAGACGGGAGGTCAGGAATGGCCCGACCTGATCAATCGGCTGGTCACGCCAAGCTCGAGAGCATACAATCTTTGTTTTGTTTACATTAGTCAAGAGAAAACATTGTTTTATATATCATGTATTTGTTGCTCTTGGGGCGGTGGCTAGGGTCAATTGGGTGATTTTGTTTTCTTAATGCCCAAGTATATCAACCATGTATCCCTGGCATGGCTGTCTGCTGGTTATCCGCAGCACCATGTCCCCTTGTTGGACTCGGTGGTGGGTGGGGGGCATGGTTGATGAACCCTTTTAACCTAATATGGGTAAAACAAATTTATCAACCTTAGATGGGACCCTTAAAAGGGTCCACACCGAAGTTTCGGACTTCTTGTCTTCGGACGAGGAATCCATGAAATCTAAAACAAATGTGAAGAAATCCAAAGTGATTTCTTCACAACATTGGCCAAGGTTTCTCGTCATCAGTTCCACTGATGATGGGGCCTTGAATAAACTTTCACCTTTTGCTATTCAAAAGGCAATTGTTGGCTTGGCTGGTGAGCCAAAATCTGTTAAGAAAATTAAGAATGGGCTGTTGGTTGAGTGTTTAACCGAAAAACATTCAACTTGCCTTCTCAAGTCGACAGTTTTTTGCAATGTGCCGATTAAGGTAACTCCTCATACCTCCCTCAACTCGTCAAAGGGAGTGAACAGATGCAGAGATCTGGCAGGAGTAAGTGAGGAAGAAATATGCCAAAATTTAAGTCCGCAGGGTGTTACTGCTGTGAGGAGGATAAAGGTTCGTCGAAACAATGATTTGTTACCGACGAATACTTGTATCCTCACCTTTAACGTCCCTACCCTTCCCCAGTCTGTCAAAGCGGGTTACCTTAATATCCCTGTTGAGCCCTTTATTCCAAACCCCTTGCGTTGCTTCAAATGCCAGAGGTTTGGCCATGGTCAGAACACATGTAGTGGCAAACTTACATGTGCTCTTTTAGACCATGACAGCAAGACATGCAAGAACGATGTACTTTGTCTCAACTGCAAGGGCAACCACTGTGCATACTCTCGAGAGTGTCCACGGTGGAAACTGGAAAAACGAGTTCAGCAGGTAAAGGTACAAAATAAAATAACCTTCATGGATGCCAGGAGGTTGGTGGAGACCGCAACACCGACAGTCGCCACTAAAAGTGTTGCAGTCAACACAGACCTCACCTGGCACTGTGACGAAGCCAAGTACAAAAAACTGTCTGACATTGAGAAGGCACAAAAACAAGTGCAGAAAAAAGCACAAAAAGAAAAGTCACTGTCCAACACAAGGAAATTGAAACCCAAGTGTCATTGGATTCTAAGAATCCCCCAAATAGGTCGAGCACTAGTCTCCCTAAGACAGGCAGTGACACAAAGAAATCTCCAAAGAAAGCTACAGAAGTACTGTCTGGTAGGCTGAAAAAGATCGAACTACGTTCGGTCCCGATCAGCAATATGTATGATACTTTGGCTGATATCGGTGATAATGATATGGAGATTTCATCTCCAGATCATTGCCGATCACAAAGACCACCAGCAAAGCCAAAGATAAAACCCATACTCCCTCCCGATGGAAAATAAAGTTATCCAGTGGAACTGTCGTGGGCTTAGGCCCAATTTTGATGAATTAAGTCTTCTAATTCAAAAGTATAATCCTCTTGCAGTGTGTCTTCAGGAAACTTTCCTGAAGGATACTGACAGTATTAACATCAGAGGATTTAATCTCTACCATAAATGTCAACAGAGTGAAAACAGAGCGTCTGGGGGCGTTTCCATTATTGTACATGAAAACATTCCCCAGAGTGAAGTCATATTAAAGTCGACTTTACAAGCTGTGGCCGTAAAGGTCACGGCTCATAAAACTATTACTCTCTGTTCAGTTTATTTACCCCCTCGAAACAATTACAATTTTAACACTAGGGACTTTCAAGATCTTCTTGATCAACTCCCTACTCCCTTTATTATCATGGGAGATTTTAATGCTCACCACACTTTGTGGGGATGCGATGACATAAACACTAGAGGTAAACAATTAGAAGACTTGAGAATTGACTTAATATTACTTAATAATAAAAGTCATACATACTTTCATCCTGCAAGTGGTTCTTTCACATCCATTGATTTAACCCTTTGTAGTCCGTCACTTTGTCTTGATTTCTCCTGGAAAGTTTGTCCAGACCCTTGTGGTAGTGACCACTTTCCAATTATTTTGGAGAATGATGGACCTCAATCACTTGAAAGGACTCAGAGATGGAGGTTGACGGGGGCAAACTGGGATCAATTTCGGCATCTATGCAGCACTCGACTGCAACAAACTGCCATGCTTGGTGCCGATGATCCCATGTCTTTGTTCACCTCCATCTTGAAAGATATTGCAGAGGAAACTATTCCTAAGACTTCGGCAGTACCGAAGCGTTTCAACAAACCATGGTTCAATGAGACATGCAAAGATGCAATCAAAGAGCGTAACAGGACCCTCGAGAGGTTCAAACGCGAACCTACCGGGGTTAACCTGAATACTTATCGCATTGCTCGGGCAAAGGCTCGTAAAACTATCAGACAGAGTAAGAAATCATCCTGGAGAAATTATGTCTCCAAATTGACTTCTCAAACATCTGTGAAACCTGTCTGGAATAGGATACGTAAAATCAAGGGCAAAGAATCCAATAATACAGTTCGCCATTTGTCTGTCAATGACACGGATGTGACGTCTCATCGTGACATTGCCAATGCTTTGGCAGACAATTTCTCTCATAACTCTTCTTCTTCTTTCAGTACAGATGCTTTTACGTCTGTCAGAAATAAAGCTGAAAAGCAACCTATTAACTTTTCATCTGAAAATGTTGAAGTATACAACAGGCACTTCTCTTTGGAGGAGTTGCAGGACGCTCTACGTAGAGCCCATGATACTTCGGTAGGACCAGATGAAATACATTATCAACTCTTAAAACATTTACCTGAATCATCCTTAATGGTTCTATTAAATATCTTTAACAAAATCTGGATTTCGGGTGACTTTCCTTCTGACTGGAGAAAAGCCATTGTCATTCCTATTCCTAAGCCTGGTAAGGATCCAACAAATCCTACCAGTTATCGCCCTATTGCTTTGACAAGTTGCATTTGTAAAACCATGGAAAGAATGATCAACCCGTAGACTTGTCTGGTATCTTGAGTCCCACAAATTGCTTACTAACGTGCAATGTGGGTTCAGGCCTAGACGTAGCACGGTCGATCATCTTGTTAGATTTGAAACGTTTTGTAGGGATGCTTTTATCCATAACCAGCATTTGGTATCGGTCTTTTTTGACCTCGAGAAAGCTTATGATACCACGTGGAAGTATGGGATTTTGAAAGACCTCCATGGCATGGGCCTAAGAGGCTGTATGCCTGGCTTTATCTCAAATTTCTTACAGAATAGGTCTTTCAAGGTACGAGTGGGATCTACGTTATCCGATTCTCACTCCCAAGAGATGGGTGTGCCTCAAGGTAGCATCCTGTCAGTAACTTTATTTTCCGTGAAAATTGACAGCATCACCCAGTATTTAAAACCTGGCGTTGATAGCTCGTTATATGTCGACGATTTTCAGATTTGCTACAGGTCGTCCAGTATGAGTATCATTGAACGTCAGTTGCAGCTTTATTTGAATAAACTTCAACAATGGGCAACTGACAATGGATTTCGATTCTCAAAGTCAAAAACAGTCTGTATGCATATCTGCCAGAAAAGAATGAATGAATGAATGAATGAATGTTTAACGACACCCCAGCACGAAAAATACATCGGCTATTGGGTGTCAAACTATGGTAATGCAAATAAATAAAGTGATGATCAACATCAATATAAAAATTCAAAAACAGTGTAAAGAACTGTGCAAAAACACAAATATCACAGAATTTTACGGATACTGAATATTACTCAAAACTTAAATTTTGTGCTGTATTGGCCATTCTCAAAGAGAATGTTACACCCCTGCACCACGGTGAGGTTACAGCACACGCAGGGGCCATTTAGATCCACAGCTGTTTCTGGACAAAACTCCGGTTCCAGTTGTGGAGGAGACCAAATTTCTGGGGGTCATTTTTGACAGGAGGCTATCTTTTGTTCCTCATTTACAGTGTGTGAAAAAGAAGGGCTTAAAGGCCCTCAATATCTTAAAGGTTATTGGCAAGACTGAATGGGGAGCAGATCGAAAGGTTATGCTCCGACTTTATAGATCTTTAGTTCGGATTATGGGTGCATTGTGTATGGGTCAGCACGTAAGTCTTACTTGCAAATGCTAGATCCTATACACAACCAGGGACTTAGGCTTTGTCTTGGTGCTTTCAAAACATCTCCTGTGGAGAGCTTGTACGGCGATGCACACGAACCTAGTTTGGGTGCTAGACGTGCAAAGCTTTCTCTGCAGTATGCTACAAAGATTAAATCAATGCCAAAACATCCTGCACACAATGCGGTGTTTGCTAATAAATATATGAAACCGAATGCGATTCGAACATTTGGTCTTCGCATTAAGCAGTTTTTATCAGTTTCCAACATTGATTTAACAGACATTTTGTAAACGCCTTCATATTTTATTTTGCCACCTTGGTGTATCAAACCACCAAAAATTGTATTCGATCTTGTGCATCTAAAAAAAGATCGCACAGATGCAGTTATTTATAAACAACATTTCATGGAAATCCAAGAGCGGTACTGTGATTACATTCCTGTTTACACAGACGGATCACGGGATGGGAATTCTGTGGCTTGTGCAACAGTGTTTCCATCAGACACAATAATTTCCATGAGATTGCCCGATTCAGCATCAATCTTTACTGCTGAAATTTGGGTAATCATTAAAGCCCTGGAACAGATTAAGGATTCATATGCATCCAAGTATATTATTTTTACAGACTCACTTTCGTGTCTTCAAGCTCTACAGTACATGAAATTGGAGCACCCGTTAGTTGGGATAGTGATACGAAAGTGTGTCTTTTTATCAATTGCCAATAAAGATGTTATACTGTGTTGGGTACCTAGCCATGTTGGTATTAGGGGTAACGAAACGGCAGATGTTGCTGCCAAGTCTGCTTTGAACTTGCCCCGTGTCCATGTTGGTGTCCCCTACAGTGATTTTAAATTTCATATTAACCAATATATCTTTTCGACTTGGCAAGATGATTGGGACGGTGCGGTTGCGAATAAGCTTCATTCTGTCAAGGCAGTCCTGGGAGAGTGGCAGTCATCCTACAGGCGATGCAGGAAGGATGAAGTAGTCTTATGCCGTGCCCGCATCGGCCATACATATTTGACGCATTCATTTATTTTAAAGAAGGACCCTCCTCCTCAGTGTGAACACTGTCAGTGTACACTGACTGTGCGGCACATTTTGGTGGAGTGTGATCATCTCAAGCCGACAAGAAATGATATATTTGGCAACAGAAATGCTTTGGAATCGTTTAAATTCCATCCAATGTTAATTGTAAAGTTTTTAAAACACTTTGACTTGTATACAAAATTTTAAGATATACTTAACTTGATTTTATATATTGTATTATACTTTACCCCCACAGCTCCTTACACTGTGGTTTTACATGAGTCAATATAAATATGTTCATATACTTACCATTTGTGACACCCAATAGCCGATATGTATTTTTGTGCTGGGGTGTCGTTAAACAAACATTCAATCAATCATGTACATTATAGTTTTTGCCCTTAAGGCCTCTCGGTGTAACTCAATGTGTGTGTCCATTGCATGTGTAGTTGTCTGTAGAGAGACCAGAGATTGTAATTAGAAATAAATGAAAAACAACCCAATGGTTCTGGCAGTCTTTCCCTGTCCATAGAGATTTTGGGTAATAAATACGACGCTCAATCTTCTGTGATGACATCCTTGTGTAAACAGCAGCTCTATGTCTTTGTGCTCCAGTACGTGATTCATCAAGTCATCCAAAATGATAAGCCCATGTCCATCAGCAAACTCTTCTATTTCTGTCTGCGTAGGTAACCCAGAATGAAACACACCATAACAATACATGATTTTCTTTGGAGGGTCTTTGACGTACATACCATTCAGGTTTATCAGAAGTCTGTACACCCACCGAGTCTTACCAGCACCCGTTGGACCTGATACACACATGCTCGAATGGTGCCAAACTCTGTGTTTCCCACGAAGAACGTGTGGGATCCACCACTGCTTCTGGACTCCACGAAATGGCACTGTCACGGGGATTCTATAATACCTGTAAAATAAAAAACGATTGTCAAAATATCTCTCCTAACTGTATATCTATTAGATCTCTCTGTAACGGTCAGTTCAAAACCGCTTTGGCTCGTCTAGGTATGATCAGAGATACGATCTTATATAAAGTATATATTATTATAGCACGTTTAGTTCACTAGAAAACACAACAAAAACACAATACACTTTGGAATCTGTATTAACCTACGCTGACAAATGTACTGCCGCAGTAGTTAATTAATAACAACAATAATAACAACCCAGAACTGATCACTTAATTAGTTAATCTCTAGGTGTCTAGTTTACACAATATGCTAATCACTTCACCGAGACACAACACCCACACGTGTGATAATTGAGAAACGCTTCCAGGGGAACTTAATTAATAAAGGAATTACAGCTCTATTCCTAACTGGTTAATTTTTAATTAACCCTAACTACTCATTCAGTAACCTTGTAACACAGAATTAATACTGGTACCTATCACAATAAAGACAATAACCTACAGTTTACCTAGGTCTTCTAGGATGACTGGCTAAGCTTTATATTACCAAATACTCGTATAATGTTAGAACAAAAAGTCTACGATTTACTTCGTCAGATGACCGAAGACACTGTCTAAAGAATATTGGTATAATACAGTATTAAAATATTTAAAGTCACATCAATCACATCAAGGTTATATACAGAGCAGAATATATATATTTACCAAAGTCCCGTCTGAACTAATATAGATCGTTCAGTGGACGACGTCCGTGATCCACTGGAGCCTTCCTAGTTCTCGATATATCTAAAACACTAGCTATTTATTATAAAATCAGAATATCGCCTGGGGGTACAAGGCGGTCCTCCCCCTATCAAGTGATATATCCCCAACTCCCAGAGACGCATTTTTCTCTTTGATCGCCAGACTTACTGACGCCTTGGTCGCCAAAATCACGGTCGTCGAAACCGCACTCGCGGAGGTATTACGTAACTACTAGCCACATGGCCTCCACAGCTGGACTAAGTGCATATTGGAATGCCCGATCGCGCGAAGGTATTACGTAACAAATCGCCCATCTGGGCTAAGTGCATTTTGGAACTGCACACGGCCTTCTAAAACAATTAATATCGCCACAGGCGAAAAGATAATTAAGAGCATGTACCGTCACAGGCACTTTTAGGTAATGTGGGTTTCACTGCTTCAAATGTCTCCTTTGTCAACCATGATACTCTGTTTTCCAAATTGTGTACTTGAGACAGATGGTTAGGAAGTCTCAACAAATTCTTGGCCAGGCATCCTGGAACTGGACAATCTTTTCTGACATGACCCATAGCAACAAATGTATCTACTAAAATAAACTACTTTGCAAATCACAACTATTTTTATAGTGTGGCCCTGATGTGGCCCTGATGTGGCCCTGTTGTGGCCCTGAGAGTGGCCCTCTAACATATAAATGTGTCCTATAATATTTCTCTCCTGTTTGCCAGAGATATAAAAGTCCCTGTTGCCCCTTGTTCACCACGTGGAGGTCGGAGAGATTCAAACAAGATATACCAAATTTGATGTTTTTATGGAGAATGTAGTGGAGGGAAAATACCAAGTTTGATGTTTCATACCGAGTTTGATTTTGGGGAACATACCAAGTTTGATGAACTATGCCTATGGGTTTTTTTTTAATAGTTTTGTTTTATCCAATAGTTTGCAGCTTCCTCTTAAACACAACTTGTTTGTGTCCAAGAGGTGAGTGGAGAGTGGGATAATGCATGGAGAATTTAGATTACTTATACACAAATTTTGAATCGCCGGCCTAAAATAACGGAGTATTGACTCCATAAATCACAAATGTATCGGACTATTTAAAAAAAAAAGTTACCGTGTGGAGACTGATACCAAGTTTGATTTTGGGGAGATAAATACCAAGTTTGATGTTACATACTAAATTTGATTAGAGGAAAAATACCAAGTTTGATGTTTCATACCGAATTTGATGATTCATACAGAACGTTAATAGCCATAAGGAAGAGTGTCCAAATTGTCTTGAATGACACGCTTGGTGTACACTATCTTGTACCTTTTCTCTTCAACTTTGTTGTAAATGTTTCTCTTCCTTTTTTCTCGTGAAATTTTGGATGGGTTCGTCACTGTAAGGGTAGCATCTCTGGTGGGTGACAAGACTATCTCGCGGATAGCTTCAAAGTTGATGAGCTGTGCATTGGCATAGTTTAAGTAAAAACCTCGCACCTTGCACACCTCTGAGCCTTTATTGGTTTTGTAGCCATAATTTTTTGGACCACCAGAAACAAATTCGGTGATAAACTGACCATCCAATTCGTCAGTCAGTTCTCCGAGATAATCTCCCAGAGGGGCCTGATAATCTCCAGGTCTTGCCACGAAAATGACCGAGTCTGTGTCGTAATACAACACATTTTCACCCAGCTGTTCCAACACACTGTATCAATCTTGCCCATGAAGTGGTAAATGTTGCCAGAAAAACATTGGTTTTTAAATCTTCTGGGATGAAGGTGGACTTGTGTTGATATTCAAGCTGCAAAATGGTTTCTGTCAACACGTGGAAATCGATGATCTCTTTGGTGGGATCTGCCAACATCTGGAAGAAAACGTCTGCATTGTTTTCGTGGATGAAGGCTGTTCAGACACAGTTTAGCCAGCGAACGAAGTCCCGGATTCTTTGTGATTTTGTTTCGGTCCAGCTGTACGCCCTCTTTGTCTCTGTACTGGCTAATATATGTGTCTTTGTCTTCCTCAGTAATACACCATTCGGGCCATCCACTGGCTTCTTGTTTCAATTTGAGAAAGGTGTTTATGTACTCGGAAAAGACACCGCCGTCACGTGTTGTTGGATTGTACTGTGTTGTTTCAGGCCAATGGTAGACCTCGTAGACTTGGTACCCCTTTTCCATGGCTTTAAGAATTTCTGGTATGCACCAGGTTCCAATGATGTTACTCTCTTCATCCGAATGATGGCATGGTGTTTGTTGTTCCTGATCCGAACAGGTTCTGCACAAAGGAAATTTGAGTTTTCCATTGTAACGGTAAGGCAGAACAGGATGGTACAGTTTTCTAGGAGGGGCAACTTTGTTGACCCAAGGGTATAGAGATGTGAAATCCACGTACTTGACTTCTTCTCGTTCCTTGACTTTGTAGTGTAACGTGCTGGCATTCGTTCTTCCTCCAAAGAATGAATCTCTGGGATTTGATTGATTGATTGATTGAATGTTTGTTTAACGACACCCCAGCACAAAAATACATATCGGCTATTGGGTGTCACAAATGGTAAGTATATGAACATATTTATATAGACTCATGTAAAACCACAGTGTAAGGAGCTGTGGGGGGGGGGGGGGGGGGGGGGGAGAGTATAATACAATATATAAAATCAAGTTAAGTATATCTTAAAATTTTGTATAGAAGTCAAAGTGTTTTAAAAACTTTACAATTAACATTGGATGGAATTTAAACGATTCCAAAACATTTCTGTTGCCAAATATATCATTTCTTGTCGGCTTGAGATGATCACACTCCACCAAAATGTGCCGCAAAGTCAGTGTACACTGACAGTGTTCACGCATAAACTACTTCATCCTTCCTGCTCGCCTGTAGGATGACTGCCACTCTCCCAGGA
>NC_054713.1:20332229-20425488 GCF_016097555.1 Gigantopelta aegis | reverse complement strand
TGAAACAGCCCTTATGGCAAACAGTTCCCCGAATACCCATATCGTTGCTACCAGGTTATAAAGAAGTGGTATCATATCAAATCGGTACTAGGCGATCCAGCCGCATTCCGAGACTACAGCCAAAAGTATACAGGAAAGCAATACATGTATGTTATAGTTACCTCATCCTTTTACGAGAGATTCGTCGAGTTAGACCACAGCTATTGCGGCCGTTGAGTGACCCGAGATCTATTACATCCTTCGCTCAACTGTCGCAATAACCCTGGTCTAACTAGACAAATCTCGAGTGATGGACGTGGTAACTACATTGTACCAAGACAGTATACCGCGTTAACCTATTCATCAAATAACTTAATAACATTAATAATAATATAAATATCACTGTCGGTGGAACTTGTAACTATAATAATATTTGTTGTACCTTATTTATAGCTACCGGCCTCGGTGGCGTCGTGGCAGGCCATCGGTCTACAGGCTGGTAGGTACTGGGTTCGGATCCCAGTCGAGGCATGGGATTTTTAATCCAGATACCGACTCCAAACCCTGAGTGAGTGCTCCGCAAGGCTCAATGGGTAGGTGTAAACCACTTGCACCGACCAGTGATCCATAACTGGTTCAACAAAGGCCATGGTTTGTGCTATCCTGCCTGTGGGAAGCGCAAATAAAAGATCCCTTGCTGACTGTCGTAAAGAAGAGTAGCCTATGTGGCGACAGCGGGTTTCCTCTAAAAACAGTGTCAGAATGACCATATGTTTGACGTCCAATAGCCGATGATAAGATTAAAAATCAATGTGCTCTAGTGGCGTCGTTAAATAAAACAAACTTTACTTTTTTTTATTTATAGCTATTCTCCCCATCGTGGGTTATGCGTGCCGAGCCTGTCTAGACAGGTCCGCCATTTTGTCTGGTTTTTTGTAATAATTGTTTGGCCGGTCTCTCCGGTTACTTCATATATTGTATGTAGGGTAAGAATTTTTAATTTGGTGTTATTATTTTTAAATTATTAGATTATGTTACAAGCGTGTTCGTTTTTTAATATGTTTTTCTTACCTTATATATTTTTAATATTGAAATGAAAAGAAATTTTAATCAAATAGGGCGGTTGCCTGCTCCTATGCCGGCGGGTGAGACTGAATGTTCTTTATTCTTTTCCCACCCGTCCGGTTTTTATACATTAAAGTTGTGACAGCGTCTTTTGAATGAAGTAACGTTTTTGTTCTCTTGGTTGACAGAGAGGCGCCTCTGGACTTCTGAATCGACTGAATACGTTTCGCTCTGCACGACTCGCCAGACGAAAAACCTTTCCTTCAACATCTCTTTTTCTACAGCACCAGCGTTGTGATTAAATCACTTTGTGTTGCTCTCCTAGTAACACCAACGCTGGACTATTACCTAATAAAGAGGGGCATCGAGACTGGGGGGCAATGCGGCTGGGGGGGGGGGGGGGGGTGTCACTGGAAATTAGTGGTAAAACGCTTAGGCGTAGGCGATTTGGCCATAGGTGTGTTAGGTATGTCCGGGGGCAACCTCCCCTCCCCCCTCCCTCCCTCCCCCATGCTGCCGTCCACGCCAACGTTGCCCCTCATTTTCTTTTTAACCCTAACCGATAACAAAACCTCCTGGGCGCGGATTGACTCTCCCCCCCCCCCCCCCTTGGCCAACATCCCCCTCTTTTTTTTTAGTCTAAGGGGCAATTAATTGTAAGGATAAATACCATAGTTCATTTTAATTTTTAGACAGCCCGATCAAAAATATTTAAAATAAAATTCTAGAGATCTGTATTATTATTATTTTTATTTGGAATGCGCATTAAAATTTAAATAGGTCCCAATTTTTATGTTTAGAGTAAAATTCAAAATTGTCTATTAAAGTTTTCTGCCCCAAGTCAGGCCACTGGTATCCAGAGACGGGACTCGGGATAGACATGCTCGAAACCTTCGTGGTATATGAGCATGTAAAAACTCTCAAGTCAAGTCAAGTCAAGTCAAGACATTGTACCACGGTCGTCAAGAAGTTTTATAATTTAGTATTAGCGGGCACATTTCACCTTACTTCGTAGTCCGAATCGGACATAGCAAATGTGTGGGTTTTTGCAATTCATTGGATCTGCCTTCGACTACTTGCTTCAATTAGCCTATATGGGGAAACATGTCGGGAATACAAATTCATTAAGATGACGATTTAGATGGCATTACAGGCGAAGATACAAGGAGAGGGTGCTACGTAACCCCTCCTTGAAATTTAAATTTCCTCTGGACAAAAATAAAATGTTTATCAGGTGAATACCATGTGGAATATACATGATATATATTTATATATATATATATATATATATATATATATATATATATATATATATTGGTGAACTTTTGGACTAGCTTGGTCATGATTTTATATTGAGTAAATTTCCCATTAGTAGCAAAGGATCTTTTATATACATCATCCTACAGGCAGGATAGCACATACCACGGCCTTTGGTATACTATTCGTGACCTGCAGTGGCTGGATAAAGAAATAGACCAATGGACCCACCTACGGGGATCGATCCTAGACCGACCGAGCATTAGGCAAGCGCTTTACCACTACCACAACGTCCCGCCCCCTACTCACTTAAATAGATTCACCCTTGTTGGCTTCCATTGTAAGATGTTGCCGACTAACAGACTTTTTGGTGATGAAAATTACATATTAAATACATTTTCTAGTTTAGAACATCAGTGTCTGTATACACAATATGTTTGTTGTTGCCTTAATGTGTGTAGTGGCCCAAACCAGATTTTACCTCACAATAATTTCGTACGTACGAAAAAAAAAAACATATTACAAAGTACAATGCAAATTGAGTGCTACAAACACTATTATATGACTGCAAACACCTTGGATATACAGACACTAGTATTATTAGTATGTCTGGCTGTCTGTCTATCCGTCCATCTGTCCCACAAGTATAATTTTTCGGACCTTTTTTCCGCATTTTGTGTATAGCTTTGTCATGTAGTTTACAGGTGGACTTTCATTCCCATTTACCCAATTTTGACAGTTACGGCCCTTCACTTTAGGAGATACGAAAATCAGTTTTTTCGGACTGTATTTTTGGAATTCTGACATTTTGTGTATAGGTTTATCATTTACTGCTACAGATCAAGTTTGATTTTCATGGCGATTAACCCATTTTTTGACAGTTATGGTCCTCGAGCGTAGGAGATAAGAAAATCTGTTGGGCCAGGTAGGGGACATACATTGCCTTAAAGTAGCAATATTCTCAAAATTATTGTTCTGGTTAATTTCTTTGAAAATGATGTCGTAAATACTTGTATAAGATGGTCGGGCGCATTTTAATCATACAAATTTTCCAAACAACATTAAATTGCCTAGAAAACGCATTTATAGTTTAACATTTTCCCGGATTCCCTCCAAAAATCGGATCATTTGCCGTCGGGAACGCAAACTATCCTTTAAAAAAATATTGGGACCCACCCCTCTTACAGCATCCAGGATTCGCACCTGACACATTTACCATTTATACGAATCATACTACCTCATTGATCGCCTCCACCAAACCTGTTCCATACCTCTATACATCGAACCTGGAAAGTACACCACGACTGGTATATCAAAGAATGTGCTATCCTGTCTGTGGGATGGTACATATATAAGATCCATTCCTACAAATGAACAAAACAATGTAGCGTGTTTCTAAGACTATATGTCAGAATTACCATTGTTTGACATCCAACAGCCGATGATTAATAAATCAATGTGTTCTAGTTGTGTCATTAAACAAAACAAACTAACGTATTCACACCTAACATATTTACTATGTATACGGCCTCATACTACCCCAGTTGTATAGGCAAAAAATCCCCGTATCTGCATACATCGAACCTGGAATGTACACCACTAGAGCACATAGATTAATCTATGTCAAACATTTCGTATATCTCATACATCGAACGTGGAAAGTACAACACTAAAGCACAGTGATTATTTTATGCCAAACACGTGGTAATCCTGACTCGTAGTCTTCAGTCATCGCGGCCAATGCATCACGATTGGCATATGAAAGGCCGTGATATGTGCTGCCCTGTCTGTTGTATGGTACATATAAAAGACCCCTAGCTAAAAAAAAAAATTTTTTAAATGTAGCGGGTTCCCTTTCTAAGACTATATGTCATAATTACCATCGTTTGACATCCAACAGCCAATGATTAATAAATCAACGTGCTCTTGTGTTGTCGTTAAACAAAACAAACTACAACGTAGACTTCAGACAATACCCGCTACATTGTTTCTATTAGCAGCAAGGAATCTTTTATATGCACTTCACCACAAACAAGACACGGCCTTTGATATACCAGTCGTGGGTCCACCAGTTGGAATGAGAAAAAAACAACCCGGAAATGGGTTTACCGAGGTGATTCGATCCTGCGACCAAAGCCCCTAAGGCAAGTGGTCTGTCGAATGAGCTAAAGTTTGTTTTGCTAAACGACACCACTAGAGCATATTAATTCATCAATCATCGGCTACTGGATGTCAAAAAGTTTGACATATCGTCTAGAGAGAAAACACGCTACATTTTTCCAATAGGAAGGGATCTTATATATATATATATATTCACCCCCACATACAGGATAGCACAAACCACGGTCTTTGATATACCAATCGTGGTGCACTGGCTGGAACGACCAATAGACCAATGAGCCCACCTACGAGGTGAACGCTTTACCACTGGGCTACGTCCAGCTATCTAGAGCTAAGACTTTGTTTTGTTCAACCTCACCACCAGAGCATATTGATTTATTAATCATCGGCAATTGGTGAATATTTTCATATGCTTACCATTTGTGACACCCAATAGCCGATGTATATTTTTGTGCTGGTGTCCTTAAACATTCATTCATTCATTCATCGGCAATTGGATGTCAAACATTTGGTAATTTTGACATGTAGTCTTAAGGATGAAACCTGTTACATTAGTAGCAAGGGATCTTTTATAAGCGCCATCCCACAGACAGGATAGCACATACTACGACCTATGATTTACCAGTCGTGGTGCAATGGCTGGAACAAGAAATATACCAAGGATCGATCCTAGACCGACTGCGCATCAGGCGAACGCTTTAACACTGGGCAACCCGCTGCTGTCATGTCATGGGTTACTCTTTTAAATTCAATTCAATTCAACTTATTTTCGTGCTTATATCCAATTAAGGTTCAAGTACGCTGTCCTGGGCACATACCTCAGCTATCTGGGCTGTCTGTCCAGAACAGTGGGTTAGTCGTTAGTTGGTTAGTGGTTAGTGAGGGAGAAGAGGGTGTAGTGGCCTTACACCTACCCACTGAGCCCTTAAGAGCTCACTCTGGGTTGGAGCCGGTACCGGGCTGTGAACCCTGTACCTACCAGCCTGTAGTCCGATGGCTTAACCACTGCATCTAAAAAGAGCAATTTTACACTAAACATGACACTTTTACTCTAATACTGCCACTTTTTTCTCTAAAAATGGCACTTTTACACTAAAAATGGCACTTTTACACTAAAAATGGCACTTTTACACTAAACATGACACTTTTACTAAAAACAAAATGCACTTGTACTCTAAAAAGAGCAATTTTACACTAAACAGGGCACTTTGACACTAAACAGGGCACTTTGACACTAAAAAGAGCACTTTTAATCCAAAAAGAGCAATTAATATTTACACTAAAGAGGGCACTTTGACTAATATTGGAACTTTTTTCTCTAAACATAGCACTTTTACATTAAAAAGGGCACTTTTACTAAAAAAAAACCCACACTTTTACTCTAAAAAGAGCAATTTTACACTAAACAGGGCACTTCTATACTAAAAAGAGCACTTTTACTTTTAAAAATGGCACTTTAAATCTAAACATGCAGGGCACTTTTACTATAAAAAGGGCATTTTTGCTCTAAAAAGGGCATGTTTAATCTAAAAAGGGCATTTATTCATTTCATCAGGTCGGGTGGGAGTTGTTTTGTTGTACCTTTCTACCCACTAGATATGGCCCCATTTCACATTACACTATTGTAGGATATTGTTGTTTCTGAAAGAAAATGTCACAAAAACATTGAAAACTGAGCTGTCTTTCAATGAAGGTGGACGTGTCTACTTGCGCTCTCGAGCTGCCCCCCCCCCCCCCCACCTGGGGGGACTGATTGCCAGCTTCGGCCCTATGCTGGAGTTT
Organism: Gigantopelta aegis; assembly: GCF_016097555.1. Classification (NCBI taxonomy): domain Eukaryota; kingdom Metazoa; phylum Mollusca; class Gastropoda; order Neomphalida; family Peltospiridae; genus Gigantopelta; species Gigantopelta aegis. Next base: position 20,419,284 of record NC_054713.1, on the reverse strand, counting down.
CGGGTCACGTATACCGGGTCACGGGCGACCGTGACTTTGGTGTACGGTGACCCGCCTCCACAGAAGAGGAAAGGGGGGACTGGAAGAGGAAGAAGAAGGAAGAAACCGGTGTTGGGGACGGCCCAGGGGGGGGACAAAGCTGGCGGCTCAACCGCCAGTGGCGCTCCCTTCTGTGACACCGCCCCCACCGAGTCCTCCGGAGAGGAAGCAACCACTCGTGGCCCCTGCATCCCCGGAACGGCCGTACACCACCCAGGACATCCAGATGTTCCAAAGGACGAGTGTGCCACCACCGACTTCGACCTCCACCCCAAAGACGACGACTCCGGTGCAGCGGTCAGTAACGACCGCTCCCGTTGAGTCGCCCCATGGACTTGTTGTTCCGGCGGCGAAAAGGAAGGCGACATCACCGACCACCCAGCCAGCCAAGACAAAGCCGCCGCCGGAATCCGCTCCCCCTGCTGACGACGAATGGACCATTGCCATCAGTGGACTTCGCCGTTACCTCCATCAGTACATGCAGGGGGACACGCTCGAACTACGCCTACTTCGGGGAGGATTTCTCAACACCAGCTGGAAACCAATGGAGGACGGCAGCAGTTTTGAGCTCCACTCCAAGATCTTCGGTGGAACCAAGGGAATAGTCGTCACGCACAGAAGAGACCAGACCTACAGGCAGTGCATCCTGTTTTGGGAACTCGACAACAGATCGATCCACAGGATGCTCAAAGCGGTCTGCGGCCCCGACTATTCCCTGGTGGTCAAACAGCTCCAACAACTTAGGAAACAGCTGCCGTCACTCCGAGACACTCCAAGCTCCCCGAAGTAGACCAACCTTACCTAGGACAGGTATCCTCCTTTTTGGGCTTAGTTGGACTTTAAATGTTTTCGATCGAGCTTCAAAATTCTTATGTTTATTGTTTTATAAATAGTCCAACGCAATTTACTTTGGCGCCCGTTCAATTGCTCAAATCACCCTAAAACCTTTTCGGCCGAGCAGTCAAACTTATTTTTGGGTTTAAATTTCTAGTCCGGACATGATGTTAGGTGCAGGTATTCTCTGTAGTTATAGGTTTTCCTAGTTAGACCCGAAGGAATCGAAATTCAGCCAGTCAGAAAACACGGCCCATTTTCGGTGTCTACTAGTCGGTCCGCGCAGTCGCTGGACGTAACTAAATACTTATTCAAAATTCTGTCCACTTCAAACTCATCCGCCCCCCCCCCCCCTTGTCCTAGACTCAGTCACTGGCAAAGGCCAGAGACTAAGCCCATAACAGGCGTGCGTGAAGCCTTCGTGGCATATATGCACGTTAAACCCCTTAACAACAAAAACATTTATAATGTCAAGTCGTGGACGCCTTGTTACGAAAAGAACATATTCAAAACTTTGTAGATATATAGCGTCTTTTAGCGAACAGGGACAGGAAAGCATGCCATAATTATAGGATATTAAACATGACCAAAGTTTCCAGGTGAATTCGTATCAAGGAAGGAAATGTTTTATTTAACGACGAACTCAACACATTTTATTCACGGTTATATGGCGTCAGACATATGGTTAAGCACCACACAGATATTAAGAGAGGAAACCCGCTGTTGCCACTTCATGGGCTACTCTTTCCGATTAACAGCAAGGGATCTTTTATATGCACCATCCCAGACAGGATAGCACATACCACAGCCTTTGTTACACCAGTTGTGGAGCACTGGTTGGAACGACAAATAGCCCAATGGGATCACCGACGGGGATCGATCCTAGACCAACCGCGCATCAAGCGAACGCTTTACCATTGGGCTATGTCCCGCCGCTAGTTCGTATCAGGTTCCCACGGAAAATATATTATAAAAAAAAAAAAAAAAAAATTGGCTTCAAGCAGGAGGTCAAGCCCCGAAACTAGGCTTCCCCTTCTGCACACACACCCGAGATAGTGTTACTACCAATTCGTCCGCAAATTTGCGAACGCATGGGTTCTATTCATACCTAACTGCATGACAAAAAGAAATGAAAAAAAAGAAAAAAAAGAAAAGAAAGAAAATATAAAATGTTCATGGGCGGATCCAAGGGGGGGGGGGACCAGGGGGACGCGTCCCCCCCCCCAAAAAAAAATTGTTCAAGTGCCCTCAAAATGTCCAAGTGCCCTTTTTGTTTGTAGAATTTTTTTTTTTTTAAGTAAACAATAATTATATTGTAGATAAATGAAATCCATATTTTCGTGTACATGCGCAAGCTTGCAGATATGTGTCTGTGTTATTGAGTCTCAATGGGGCCCCATTGAGGTTCTAACGCGAGTGACGCCAATTTACTTCATTATTGCTAGTATATTATGACGTAGAACTGTAGGAATTCATATTAATTGTAAATATCAAAACTTGTAGTAAGGTGCCCTTTTGACGAGTCAATGTGCCCTTCTTTTTTGGTCCCCCCCTAAAAATATTTCCTGGATCCGCCCATGATGTTTTACAGCTAAAAAAAGGGAATCTGACGCCTCACCCCCGATTCCTATGGCTATGCCAACCTGGTGTTATTTCGACTGACATAGAGTATTCATTGACAGAGTAGAGTATACATTGTATAAACACAGTCTTCAACACTGAAATATTCGCCCCATCTACATAATGAGTTAATTTATTCATGTTGCTTTGGAATAAAGTAGTACACTGGCTGTTCAGTTTGTAAAACTTTTTTAAAGCTGGTGGTTTATCATTGATGGCGGGAGAACAAAATGATCCACTTCATTCGGTTGTATATTATGAATCTGAGACCTGTCGACCCAAAGTCGCTCCGACTTCTTGTTCTCACAGCGTCAGTACAAGTATTGGGCCTGTTAGTGTTGTTTTTATAATGCTTGTTTTGTTATTCTTTGTTGTCGCCCTTCTTGTCATCCCTTCTTGTCATCCCTTTCGGCAATTTTAGTTTTAGCTATTTTTACAAAATGGCATTAAAGGGACACGCCCTAGTTGTTTTTCGCTGTTAGACCCATTTTCTCACAAATAAAATTGCACTTTACTTACATTTTATTATTTAGAATATACATTTCCATTCTCCTGAAGTGCATTTTTCGTATCTTAAAATCTATTTTTCGAGGGGATCTTCCCGTTTCAACGTCACAGACGTTGGTATACCACGTGACCGTTATCATTTTGGTTTGGTTTGTTTTCTCGTGCACGGTTCGCGCAATCAACATCCGATTTGTTGTCGTTTGCTTGTTCATTTGTGAGGTTTTTCTTCACAGTTCGTGAACATTTTCATTAACAATAAAGTTCAGACAAGTAAGTATCTCAATACAAAACGTTACAAACCCTTAAAACCAATAATTTTGCTAAGTCTTACGATATCTGGAGAGGAGATACAACCTTGGGGGTGGGCGTGGGGGGCACAAGCTATATTGTTACCTTTATTTATATAGAGTAGGACAAAAAAAAACACCTTACATTTTCTTCCTGGGGAGGGGAAGTGCCTCCTCACCTCTGGTTCCTACAGACTGTACTACGACGACGACGACGACGACGACGACGACTACTACTACTACTACTACTACTACTACTACTACTAATAGCAAATGTAGGCCAATTGCGGTTTATATATAAAATTTATTATTTCAAACACTGTAGTATAGTCAACATGGTCAGTGACGGACTATCATTGTCGTCTTATTCCGATTCAAGTATCATGATTACTGCAGCACCCACTTCCTCAACAGAAGCACCCATGTTGGTAAAGTAACTTCCTGTTCCAAACTCATTCCTTTCGCTGTCCAGGACAGAACAGTTGGAACCTGCCCAGGGGAGGTGAAAGGAACGCACCCAAAGTCTGTGTGCACTCTGGGTAATGTGTCGTGACATAGGCATTTCTGTGCTTCGAGCTACATCTACCGGTGACACCAGAATACTAACTTTCAAAATTATTTCAAGTAAACCGGCCTCGGTGGCGTCGTGGCAGGCCATCGGTCTACAGGCTGGTAGGTACTGGGTTCGGATCCCAGTCGAGGCATGGGATTTTTAATCCAGATACCGACTCCAAACCGTGAGTGAGTGCTCCGCAAGGCTAAATGGGTAGGTGTAAACCACTTGCACCGACCAGTGATCCATAATTGGTTCAACAAAAGCCATGGTTTGTGCTATCCTGCCTGTGGGAAGCGCAAATAAAAGATCCCTTGCTGCTAATCGGAAGAGTAGCCCATGTAGTGGCGACAGCGGGTTTCCTCTTAGAATCTGTGTGGTCCATAACCATATGTCTGACGCCATATAATCGTAAATAAAATGTGTTGAGTGCGTCGTTAAATAAAACATTTCTTTCTATTTCAAGTAATTGGGTCACGGGGATTCCCATGGTATTTATCGATATAAAACCTGCTTTTTCACTCTATTTTATAAAAACGTGATCTAAGTGTGTTACAATTTTGTAGATTAACCAAAATTAGAATTAATTTTCGCGGGCTGAAATTAGCGCGTGCGACTTTAATAAATGGAGTATAGTGGTTATGAAGATGGTTGAATAAAGTACATCTAGGGACAAATCAAATTATTTTGATTCAGGTAATACTTTGTTAGACCATTATATAGGTCAGTGGTCTGTGACAATAAGCCTTTAAACAGAACAAACTTTAAAGGGACATACCCTAGTTTTTAAACACTACGGCATATTTTTGACTATTATAACCGTTTTTTGGTAACTTGAATCATACTTTACTTAGATTTTATTGTTTAGATTATCAATTTCCGTACATTCGAAGTGTTTTTGTTTATCCTGGTGTTTTTAATATCACAAAATGCATTTCTCATATTTTTAAAAACGCACGTGCGTCTGAGAAGTAACAGTTATGGAGTCGAATTATAATCTATTTTAGGGGGTATTTCACCATTTCAAAGTCACTGACTCATGTTTCAGTCAATTGTAACTTTATCCAAATGTGTTACAGGTTTGTAGATTAACTAAACTTAGTGTTAATTTTCACGGGTTGAAACTAGGGTATGTCCCTTTAAAACATCCATCAATCCATCCATACGTACGTACTTACGTACCTACGTACCAACCCACCCACCTGCCTACATCCATACATCTATACCTACATGAATATATGCATACATAAATAGTAGATACACGCACACATGCATGTAAATACAAGGTATCTAAATATTTACACAGCATAGTTCATATTATTTCCTATGATGTGCCATTCATGAATCACTGGTTGGAATAGGAAAACTCAATAGCTTCACCAAGAGGATCAATCCTTCATCGTAGTCCATTTCAAACGAACAGATTACAACCGAGCGAAAATCCCACTAGTTTGGGCAGGCTGACTTTCAAAATATCCACATGTTTTAAAGGGTTTAACCAGATCCCCACGACTGTTATATTGAAGGATTTTGTATGTGCCGTCATTTCTATGGGAACGTGCATATAAAAGACCCTTTGCTGCCCAAATGGGACGAGCTACTCTCCGCCTAACTAAAATCCAAACTCATACGTAGCTTCATACCTTTTATTTTTAGAACGACCATCAAAATTGCGCCAAACTTCCTTCATTAAAATGCGCACCATTTCCCTTTGGCTTAATCCTACGGGACATTCCAAATTACATAGCCCATACCACTTCCCGCCTGTCACCAGCTACGGTTGGACTGCTCCCTTCATACCCCCCCCCCCCCCCTTTCCTGTCCTGGACGGAGGAACCGTTTGAGGCCGGTACTTGTACCCAGGACAGGCGTGCGCTACAACAGCTTGCTCTGAATGTGCACGTTAAACATTTCCCCCATTCCCATTCCCTAACTGGGACATCTTGAGCTTCAACAACCGTGGTCTAACTAGACGAATCTCTCGTAAAAGGATCATGCAACTACTACATAAAATAAATTGTTTTCACTGGCCTCGAAGGCGTCGTGGTTAGGCCATCGGTCTACAGGCTGGTAGCTACTGGGTTCGCACCCCAATCGAGGCATGGGATTTTTAATCCAGATACCGTCTCCAAACCCTGAGTAAGTGCTTAGCAAGGCTCAATGGGTAGGTGTAAACCACTTGCACTGACCAGTGATCCATAACTGGTTCAATAAAGGCCATGGTTTGTGCTATCCTGCCTGTGGGAAGCACAAATAAAAGATCCCTTGCTGCTAATCGGAAAGAGTAGCCTATGTAGTGGCGACAGCGGGTTTCCTCTCAAAATCTGTGTGGTCCTTAACCATATCTGACACCATATAACCGTAAATAAAATGTGTTGAGTGTGTCGTTAAATAAAACATTTCTTTCTTTCTTTCTTAAAACATGACTAAAGTTAAAAGTCTGTGTTGTTTAACGTCACCAATAAAGCACATTGATTTATCAATTATTGGCTATTGGATGTCAAACATTTTATAATTTAGACATATAGTCGTAGAGAGTAAACCTGCTACATTTTTTCATTAGTAGCAAGGGATCTTTTATATACTCTTCAAAAAAAGAAACGCAAAAGGGTACAAATGGGTTATAACTCCGATTTTATGTTTCCTACCGGTTCATGCTTTGTGAATATAAGGTCATTGCATGTCCCAAACACATTCCCACGGTTACATTCGATAAAACGCAGCTACTGTACAATAAAGTTCCAAAATGTGAATATTCGCGAAAACGCAGCCACGTGCAAACCATGTCACCACTGCACGTGCAACATAAACACCGACAGTATAAAAGTGCAGGGTGTTCGCTTGCCTGGCCTCTGTATCTGGCCGACAGTTGACAATCCAGGACATGCCACGTTTCAGTGAACCGCAGAGAAACAATGCCATCGGCCGACTAGACGCAGGCGAATCCAGAACGGCCGTTGCCAGGGCATTCCATGTGTCCCCAAGCACCATCTCCAGACTGTGGGACCGTTACCAGCAACATGGATCAACACGTGACCTCCCTAGATCCGGTCGACCACGGGTCACTACCCCCGGGCAGGACCGCTACATCCGGGTACGCCACCTTCGGGAACGATTGACTACTGCCACCTCCACAGCCGCAGCAATACCAGGTTTGCGCAGGATATCCGACCAGACAGTACGGAACCGCCTACGTGAGGTAGGAATTCGTGCCAGACGTCCAGTTCGAGGTGTCATCTTAACACCACAACACCGTCGACTCCGACTACAGTGGTGCCAGATTCATCGACAATGGCCTCAACTGCGATGGAGACAGGTGTGGTTCAGTGACGAGTCCCGATTTCTGCTCCGACGTCATGATGGAAGAGGTCGCGTGTATAGGCGTCGTGGTAAACGTTATGCGGCAAACTGCGTGCAGGAAGTGGACAGATTCGGCGGGGGTAGTGTCATGGTGTGGGCAGCCATCTCACACACTGGCAGAACTGACCTGGTCCACGTGCAGGGCAACCTGAATGCACAGGGCTACATTGACCAGATCCTCCGGCCACACATCGTTCCAGTTATGGCCAACGCCAACGCAGTGTTCCAACATGACAACGCCAGGCCTCACACAGCACGTCTCACAACGGCTTTCCTACACAACAACAACATTAATGTCCTTCCTTGGCCATCGATATCACCGGATTTGAACCCAATTGAGCATCTATGGGACGAGTTGGACCGACGCCTCCGACAGCGACAACCACAGCCCCAGACCCTGCCCGAGCTGGCAGCAGCCTTGCAGGCCGAGTGGGCCACCATCCCCCGGGACGTCATCTGTACTCTGGTTGCTTCAATGGGCAGGCGGTGCCAGGCAGTTGTCAACACACGCGGAGGCCACACCCGGTATTGACTCCAGATGACCTTGACCTTGGTGGTGTGTCCTATCACTTATTCACAATGGACTAGAGTGAATTGTGAACAATCCTGCAACATTTGGTAATTATCGGACTCACCATTCAATAATTAAATCAATTCTCCAAATGTTATGACAATGTGGTTTTGCGTTTCTTCTTTTGAAGAGTATATGTACAGCCCACATACAGGATAGCACAAAGCATGACCGTTTGATATACCAGTTGTGGTGCACTGGCTGGAACGAGAAATATACCAATGGGCCCACCAACAAGGATCGATCCTAGACTGACTGCGCATCAGGCGAACACTTTAACACTGGGCAACGTATAGGTACTTAAAGAGGAAACCCGCTGATGTCATGTCATGGGTTACGCTTTTAAATTAGAAGGGGTCTTTTTTATCCACCATCTCTGATAGAATATTACATACCATGGCCTTTGTTACATAAGTTGTGGAGCACTAGCTGAAATAGGAAATACCCGAATGGACGAACTGTTGGGGTTTTAAAATGTAACAAAGACGAGTGCTTTATCACTGGGCTACATCCCATCGCTTTTGGTGCCTTTAGGAGTTTGAACAAGTGTGTATATTTAAAACATAAACGAAACATGATATAATTATAACACAATTCATGTTTATTGATAAAACATATTAAACACACATCAAATTTTAATAATTAAAACAAAACCAATGTCAGTATAAGTAAAGGCTGTTTACCATTTGCGCAGTTTTTGTACTCGGGGGACACATTAATAAATAAATAAATAATAATTTTAAATTTATAAATAAATAATAATAATAATAATAAATAAATATAAAAAATAATAAAATAAATAAATAAATAAATAAAAATATAAAAAAAAACCAATATCAGTATAAGTAAAGGCTGTTTACCATTTGTGCAAATTAAATAAATAGATAAATAAATAAATAAATAATAATTTTAAATAAATAAATGAATAATAAGTAAATAAATAGATAAATAAATAAAATAATAATCATAAATAAATTATATGGTTATCAACAGCAGTTTTCATACGAACCGCGCTGTTAAAATAAGTCCACTCCTCGCACAGAGGAAATCGGTGTAATACAAGTTAAAGTGGTTCCCTTGTAATTATTTCATCACACGAGCGACAAAAATATACTAACCGATCAGACCAGTTTTACTTTTTAAAATGAAGACTGTTGTTATGGTCGCATGCTGGTTAGGTCCCACTACACAGATGTCATCTCAAATTGAAACCCATGTTAAATTTCACAACTTCAAATGAAGATTGCCAATAGAACGGGTTCTCGTTGGCACTAACAACATACACCAGTGCGAACATACATTATGTAAGTATTTATTTTCATTCCAAAAATGAGAACATTTCCATCTCAGTTTCTTGCTATATGACCGCATTTGGCTGTAGTACCGGTCCGAACAGGTGGTTCATAAACCGATTCAGTCTGGCTGTTTTTTTGGCGCTATACACCCATGTCCCAAAAGGTCAATGCACAATATTACAAAATAGCAAGGGCAAAATACAGCCAGAAGGCTTACCATTAAACATATATATTGCTTTAATTCTTCCCCAATTCCTAGAAGTGAATATGTGAACCACAACATATTTCACAATTAGGAACTATAGTGGACCGTGATGAATGAACTCTCACCCGGAAGTGATCTGTGTAGTGAGACCTTAGGATATAGTTATGTATCATGAAAAGTCTCGAAGACTTTGTTTCAAGATCTTGTTTCAGAGATATTTGTTTTCCCTGAGATATATTGTCAAGTCTCGAAGACTTTGTTTAAAACACCAGTTTCTAAAGATAGGGCAATGTCCAAAACAAAATATCAGATACAAAACAGAGTATTAAACAAATCACATGAGATGACAGCTGGTCACGTGGTATTGATCAACATTTCAGTTTAAATAACAATAGAATGTCATGAACAAGCGTCTGCAACTAAAGTTAGGAGATGGCCGACTGATTTTGATTAATACAAATGAAATTTTAATAATCATCTACCAATAAAAAGTACTTTTACTCTATAACTGGCACTTTTTACACTACTAAAAAGCACTTTTTACACTACTAGAAAGAGCACTTTTTACACTACTAAAACGAGCACTTTTACACTAACAATGACACTTTTACACTAACAATGACACTTTTACTCTTAATACTGCGACTTTTTTTCTCTAAAAATGGCATTTTTACTATTAAAAAAAATGCACTTGTGCTCTAAAAAGAGCAATTTTACACTAAACAGGGCACTTTGACACTAAAAATGGGACTTTGACACTAAAAAGGGAACTTTTAATCTAAAAAGAGCAATTTTACACTAAACATGATACTTTTACTCTAATACTGCCACTTTTTTGTCTAAAAATGGCACTTTTACATTAAAAAGGGCACTTTTACTTTAACCCCCCCCCCCCCCCCCTTTTTCTAAATAGAGCACTTTTTCACTAAAAATGGCACTTCTATACTAAAAAGAGCACTTTTACACTAAATAGGGCACTTTTACTCTACATACATGTAGGTCACTTTTACACTAACAATATGACACCTTTTACACTAAACATGACACTTTTACACTACAAATGACACTTTTACACTACAAATGACACCTTTACACTAAAAATTACACTTTTACACTAAAGATGACACTTTTACTGTAATACTGCCAATTATTTCTATAAAAATGGCACTTTTACTAAAAATAAAATGTACTTGTACTCTAAAAAGAGCAATTTTACACTAAAAAAGGCATTTTAATCTAAAAAGAGCACATTTACACTAAACAGGGCACCTTGACACTAAAAATGGCACTTTGACACTAAAAAGGGCACTTTTACACTGAACAGTTATGGCACTTTGACACTAAAAATGGCACTTTTACTCTAATACTGCCACTTTTTTCTCTAAAAATTGCACTTTTACATTAAAAAGGGCACTTTTACTATAAAAAAAAAAAAACACTTTTACTCTAAAAAGAGCAATTTAAAACTAAAAATGGCACCTTTTTACTAAAAATATACTATACTAAAAAGAGCACTTTTACACTAAATACAGCACTTTTACTCTAAAAATGGTACTTTTACACCATCCAACAGGCAATACAGCACTTTACACTAAAACAGCACTGGAGCACTCTTACACTCTTACACTAAAAATAGCATGTTTATTCTAAAAAGGGCACATTTACACTAAAAAGAGCACTTTTACACTAAATACAGCACTTTTACTCTAAAAATGGTACTCTTACACTAAAAATAGCATGTTTATACTAAAAAGGGCACATTTACACTAAAAAGAGAACTTTTACACTAAATACAGCACTTTTACTCTAAAAATGGTACTCTTACACTAAAAATAGCATATTTATACTAAAAAGGGCATTTTTACTCTAAAAAAGGCACATTTACACTAAAAAGAGCACTTTTACACTAAAAAAGGCACATTTACACTAAAAAGAGCACTTTTTACACTAAAAATGGCAATTCTATACGAAAAAAAGCACTTTTACTCTAAAAATGGCACTTTAAATCTAAACATGCAGGGCACTTTTACTCTAAAAAGGGCATTTATTCATTTCATCAGGTGGGGTGGGAGTTGTTGTGTTGTACCTTTCTACACACTAGATATGGCCCCATTTCACATTACACTATTGTAGGATATGGGTGTCTACAATGTTGTTTCTGAAACAAAATGTTACAAAACCATTTATAATGTCAAGTCGTGGATGCCTTAAGTTACAAAAAGAACATATTCAAGATATATATAGCGTCTTTTAGTGAACAGGGACAGGAAAGCATGCCATAATTATAGGATATTAAACATGACCCCAGTTTCCAGGTGAATTCGTATCAAGGAAGGAAATGTTTTATTTAACGACGCACTCAACACATTTTATTCACGGTTATATGGCGTTAGACATATGGTTAAGCACCACACAGATATTAAGAGAGGAAACCCGCTGTTGCCACTTCATGGGCTACTCTTTCTGATTAACAGCAAGGGATCTTTTATATGCACCATCCCATAGACAGGACAGCACATACCACAGCCTTTGTTACACCAGTTGTGGAGCACTGGCTGGAATGAGAAATAGTCCAATGGGACCACCGACGGGGATCGATCCTAGACCAACCGCGCATCAAGCAAACGTTTTACCACTGGGCTACGTCCCGCCCGTAGTTCGTATCAGGTTCCCACAGAAAATATATTTTTAAAAATTTGCTTGAAGCAGAAGGTCAGGCCCCGAAACTAGGCTTCCCCTTCTGCACACGTGCCCGAGATAGGTTCCCACAGAAAATATATTTTAAAAAAATTAAAAATTAAAAATTTGCTTGAAGCAGGAGGTCAGGCCCCGAAACTAGGCTTCCCCTTCTGCACACGCGCCCGAGATAGGTTCCCACAGAAAATATATTATTTTAAAAAATAAAAAATTTGCTTGAAGCAGGAGGTCAAGCCCCGAAACTAGGCTTCCCCTTCTGCACACGCGCCCGAGATAGGTTCCCACAGAAAATATATTTTAAAAAAAAATAAAAAATAAAAATTTGCTTGAAGCAGGAGGTCAAGCCCCGAAACTAGGCTTCCCCTTCTGCACACGCGCCCGAGATAGGTTCCCACAGAAAATATATTATAAAAAAAAAAAAATAAAATTTGCTTGAAGCAGGAGGTCAAGCCCCGAAACTAGGCTTCCCCTTCTGCACACGCGCCCGAGATAGGTTCCCACAGAAAATATATTTTAAAAAAAAAAAAATAAAAATTTGCTTGAAGCAGGAGGTCAAGCCCCGAAACTAGGCTTCCCCTTCTGCACACGCGCCCGAGATAGGTTCCCACAGAAAATATATTATAAAAAAAAGAAATTTTTTTTTTGCTTGAAGCAGGAGGTCAAGCCCCGAAACTAGGCTTCCCCTTCTGCACACGCGCCCGAGATAGGTTCCCACAGAAAATATATTTTAAAAAAAATAAAAAATAAAAATTTGCTTGAAGCAGGAGGTCAAGCCCCGAAACTAGGCTTCCCCTTCTGCACACGCGCCCGAGATAGGTTCCCACAGAAAATATATTTTTAAAAAATAAAAAATAAAAATTTGCTTGAAGCAGGAGGTCAAGCCCCGAAACTAGGCTTTTCCCCTTCTGCACACGCGCCCGAGATAGTGTTACTACCAATTCGTCCGCAAATTTTCGAATGCATGTGTTCTATTCATACCCAACTGCATGACAAAAAAAAGAGGAAAAACCCCAAACAAAATAAAACAAAAAGAAAAGAAAGAAAATATAAATGTTTTACACCTAAAAAACCAGGGAATCTGATGCCTCATCACTGACCAAAAGTCACTGACTTCTTGTTGGGCCTGTTAGTACTGTTTCCAAAATGCTTGTTTTGTTATTCTTCGTTCTCGCCCTTCTTGTTTTCTTAACGCTTTTTTTCATGTCACATGATTCCGTTTCTATCATTTGGATATCCCTTGTCATCATATTTATAGTGTCCATGATGGTTTTGTCTTTCCATTTGGTTAATTTTAACATTGTTTGTTTTCGTATTGTTTTTCTCCTCATCATTTCTTCCTGTACATTTCATATTTTTTGTTTCCATTGTTTTGTTGTTCTTTAGTCTCATCTTCCTTGCTTTCTTGACGTTTTTGTTCACTTTACATGTGTTCGTATTGTTTTCATTCTCACCATGTTGGTAAAGCTTTTTTTTATATGGCACATTTTTGTTTTCGTATTGTTTTTGCGGGGTTTCCATCTCATTTTTTGTTGTACATTTCATATTCTTTGTCTCCTCACTGTTTGAGTTAAGTTTGCCATCTCATCCTTGACATTCAACTTCTTTCTTTTGTTCTCGTTTCTTTTTGTATTCTTAATTTTTTGATTTTTCAAGCATACGATATTTGTTGTGATGTTCATCTTTGCACTATTTTTCTTGTCCGTTTTCTGTTTTATTAATGTCTTGTCCCATATCGCTTTTCACATTTTCTTTCATGTATTTTATGAATGATTTGCTTTGCACCATTCTACTGAGACATCGAGATACATCCTTCTGTTTTCTACCACGACCACTGACATGAATATTGGCTGATCGACTAATTCGTTCATGGCCATATTGACATATACTTAACTGTTTTAACAATCTGTTTGAAAAATGTACCGCTAAAAGCGAAACGAGTGTTCATGTTCAATAGATGTTTGGGTCCAAAGTTTCTAATTTATATTCCGGGTTTCCATATATATTTATGGATTAGATTTACATCCAGGAAAGTTTTCAAAAACACAGCGGTGAAATATTAGCTTTATACACACATGGCTGAAGGTTGTTGGTGAAATCTTTTCTGTAAAATAAAATCGACAGAAAGTCTGTACACACAGGTAATGTTTTGACAACAATAAGTATGGATGAATTAATGTTTAATACATCGGCTATTGGGGTCAAACTATATAATATTTAAAATCACTGTTCGGGTGCACTTCTAAGAAAGTAAATTCCTGTTCCTCAAAATACTCAAAAAAAACAATGTATATTTTAAAAAATAATAATAATCTTGAACAAAATAATATTGCTACACCTCCAATTAAATTTTATAATATTTTACTATTTTATTGTCTCAACTTTTTACAAATTACGGATTATTTCTCCCCACCCCTTTAAAAAGATTAAAATAGTGTATATTTCTGCATGCTCTGGATACCCACCCCTCTTCTAGACATCCCGGCCACCCCTCATCTTCTGGATACCTTAGGGATACACTCCCCTCTCATCCTGGACAACCCACCCATCCCACCCTTCTCCCTCTGAATACACACACCTCTACTTTTAGACACCCAACCCATCCTGCAACTCTCCCTCTGGACACTATGCCCACCTCACCCCTCTCCCTCCAAACCAATTGTGCCACTCTCCCCCCAGACCCACCACCAATCTCGATCCTCTCCCTCCAGACCCACCACTAACCTCGCCACTCTTCCTCCAGACCCACCAACCTCGCTACTCTCCCACCAGACCCACCGCCAATCTCACCACTGACCCTCCAGACCCACCACCAACCTCGACCCTCTCCCTCCAGACTCGCCACTCTCCCACCATACCCACCGCCAACCTCACCACTGACCCTCCAGACCCACCGCCAACCTCACCACTCTCCCTTCAGACCCACTGCTAACCACCAGACCCACCGCCAACCTCTCCCCTCTCCCTCCAAACCCACCACCAACCTTGACCCTCTCCCTCCAGACCCATCGCCAACCTCTCCTCACCATACCCACCTTTGACCAGACCTCCCCAAAATCGACCCTCCTCCAGACCCACCGCCAACCTCGACCCTCTCCCTCCAGACCCACCGCCAATCTCGCCACTCTCCCTTCAGACCCACTGCTAACCAGACCAGACCCACCCTCCCCCTCCAGACCAAACCTCTCCCCACCACCAACATTGCCACTCTCCCTCAGACCCAAAACCCGCCACTCTCCCTCCACCCACCGCCAACCTCAACTTTCTTCCTCCAGACCCTCTTGCCACCTCCCAGACCACCACTCTCCCTCGCCAACCACCTCGACTTTCTCCCTCCAGACCCACTGCCAACTTTGACCCTCTCCCTCCAGACCTATCCCCAAAATCGACTCTCTCCCTCCAGACCCACCGCCAACCTCGACCCTCTCCCTCCAGACCCACCGCCAATCTCGCCACTCTCCCTTCAGACCCACTGCTAACCTCCAGACCCACCGCCAACCTCGACCCTCCCCCTCCAGACCCATCGCCAACGTCAACCCTCTCCCTCCAGACCCATCGCCAACCTCGACTTTCTCCCTCCAGACCCACTGCCAACTTTGACCCTCTCCCTCCAGACCCATCCCCAACATCGACTCTCTCCCTCCAGACCCACCGCCAACCTCGACCCTCTCCCTCCAGACCCACCGCCAATCTCGCCACTCTCCCTTCAGACCCACTGCTAACCTCCAGACCCACCGCCAACCTCGACCCTCCCCCTCCAGACCCATCGCCAACGTCAACCCTCTCCCTCCAGACCCACCGCCAACCTCGACTTTCTTCCTCCAGACCCACCACCAACCTTGCCACTCTCCTTCCAGACCCACCACCAACATTGCCACTCTCCCTCCAGACCCATCACCAACCTCGCCACTCTCCCTCCAGACCCACCGCCAACCTCAACTTTCTTCCTCCAGACCCACCACCAACCTTGCCACTCTCCTTCCAGACCCACCACCAACCTTGCCACTATCCCTCCAGACCCACCGCCAACCTCGCCACTCTCCCTTCAGACCCACCACCAACCTCGACACTCTCCCTCCGGACCCACCGCCAACCTCACCACTCTCCCTCCGGACCCACCACCAACCTCGAGCCTCTCCATCCAGACCTCCCCCCGCCCACCTCGACGCCCCTTTCCCCAGACATGCCACGCTTTCTTTGACCCCTACAATCACCAAGATGACATTGAATTTGCAAAAATTGACAATTTAATCGAAAATATTTAAGCATTATATAAGGTACACGGTAAAAACATTGCAATAGTTGAAAATATACTGATGGAAAGAAATAAAGAAATACGTGGAATTGTAGACAAAATTTAATTTATGACTAGCATAGTAATGTCTGTATTTCACCGACCTCTGTGGTGTTGGTTAAGCCATCGGACATAGGGTACGTAGGTACAGAGTTCGCAGCCCGGTACCGGCTCCCACACAGAGCGAATGTGCACGACTCAATGGGTAGGTGTAAGACAACTACACCCTCTTCTCTCTCACTAACCACTAACCAACTAAACCCTTTCCTGGACAGACAGTCCAGATAGCTGAGATGTGTGCTTGAACCTTAATTGTTAAATGGTTAAATTGTGACACTGTGGATCTGGGTTTTGATTCCAATGACTATTTACTGTTACGCAGTATGTGATCCCTTATTTCTGTCCATCAGTTTAATATTATTTTACACCGTCTCAAAAGCTACCGTCATATTCGTAGGCTACAATATTAATAAGAACTGAAGTGCAAACCACAAGGAAAATCCGAGACCCCATACATGTGTATGTATTTGTAATACAAATTTCCATCCCTACTATATAAATGATACTAAGACCGGCACTCGCAAATTCTGTGCAATTTTGACCAAAAACTTCCACAACTTCTGTGATCGACAAAATGCTTTTAGGTATCATGATGATTATTTAATTTGATTACAGAAAAAATAACGTGAACCAAAATTTGTAAATATGCAACATGTTCTACTTTGGTATTTTAAGTCTTCCTCTACACAGGGTTTTGGCAGATAATCAAGTATTTCATCCATAAAACCCTCAAACAAACAAACTAATTGATAAACGGGAAAATCACACCAAAATGACAAGTGCCGGATACCGTATTTGTTGAAGCATCATGTATGCTACTAAATACTTGTAGTTGATCCTAGCGAGAACAAAACAGATTGGGTAGGTCGGCTTTAATTTTATTTTAATTATTTTTGTTTTATTATTTATTTATTTTCATTATCTCTTTTTTTTTTCTTCTTTTTTTTACTACATTCACACCTGGGGTTCAGATAAAATAATAATAATAATAATAATAATAATAACAATGTGGAAAACATTAGTGATTTCCATTATTTATGCACTCACAACATACACAGCACAAGATGAGCAACACATCGATGGCCTGCCTCTGCTGCCAGCAACTGTGTATCGGTGTTGTGGGGCGCAGTGGTGTTGCTGACAGCGAGAAAGTCACGTGCCGACCTGCAATTAGCAACCACTAAACTCAGTCACTATATGTAGACATAGAGAATAATAAACTGGACACGATGTATCTTACAACGACTGATGTATCAAATGTATCTAACGAGCGAAAGTGCGTTAGATACTTTCAGAAACCACGAGTTGTAGGATCAATCCTCTCCAGCGGGCATGAGTACATTAATTTATTTCTTACACACCCTTAAAGACCTAGAAATAGTACACGACACACCATCATCCCATGTTGTTCTTACATGTGAGGTTTGATGGTCCTGTATGCATCTGTAAAGTAAAGTAAAGTTTGTTTTATTTAACGACGCCGCTAGAGCGCATTGATTTTTTATCTTATCATCGGCTATTGGACGTCAAACATATGGTCATTCTGACACTGTTTTTAGAGGAAACCCGCTATCGCCACATAGGCTACTCTTTTTACGACAGGCAGCAAGGGATCTTTTATTTGCACTTCCCACAGGCAGGATAGCACAAACCATGGCCTTTGTTGAACCAGTTATGGATCACTGGTCGGTGCAAGTGGTTTACACCTACCCATTGAGCCTACCAGCCTGTAGACCGATGGCCTGCCACGACGCCACCGAGGCCGGTGTATGTATCTGTATGCAAGATATGGTCGGGACAAGAAAAAGTTAACAGACGGATGGACAATGCCATACCATAACAGGGTTGAAAATTAGCAGTCGCCCGGTTGCCCGTAGCGACCTTTATTGGCTATGGGCGACTATGAATTTCACAAAGGTAGTACGACCACAGATTTTAGAATATGGTGAATATGGTACCAGGTGAAAAATTAACGCACTGAAACTGAATCGAATGTGACAAAACACACCGCTATTGTGCTGGCACGAACTACAGATCTGGTAACAGCCAACATTATAGAACATGTTCTATATTTTGACAACGCCAGACTTACCACACTCAGCCTCAGCTTCTGAGATTTTGGTCCGAGACTTTAAAAAAATATAGCTCAAAACGTATTGCAAACACATCATGTTTTTGGGGGGGGGTTTGGTTTTTTTTTTAAGTTGTCGGATTAATGGACTGGATACGCCATAATTATTTAGTAGACCTACTTTTTGAAATTATTCAATGTATTAATCGTATTTAATTAGCTTATATTATTCTGGGACAAAATCAAATTTTAATATGTACTTTTAACTCACATTAACAATAAAATGTTCCATTACTACATGGATTATTTCAAAAGTCAGTTAACTGGCATGTAGGCCTAAAGACAAAATTCATATTAATTTATTAAACTGTAAACCCACATCATCTGAAATAACGTTTTTGGGGGTAAAACATTCAATGTAAATAAAAACAAAATATATTTATAAAACGGCATAGGATAAATCCAATGTAATATGAACGACAAAATCCGTAATACGAAATCAGGGCCGTATCTCTGCAGAATGCAGAGTCGATTGGGTATTTGGCAAAATAGTGGATGATTCCATGAATCTTTATCTAATGCCTCGTCTTTAGGAGGACAGCCACTCCCAAGGGGATCCTTTACTGGAGAGTTCTCCTTATTGAACCACCTCTCCACAGGTGCACAAAGAAGACAGCTATTCACAGACTAATATACTAAAACACGTGCAGTTCTACCTTTAGTCTTTGTATTGCATTATCAATTAATTCCGAGACAATGCAGGTGAAGCTGCATACCTTGGCTGTTCTAACATTTTTTTTATATCCCTGTATTAAAAATTATATTTACAGGTCGTCAAGTGAGGCAGTGGGTCAGAAAAATTGGAAAATAGGAATTTTTGTTGCCTGAAAATAGAGTTAAAATAGGAATTTTGCCCACAAAATAGGAAGAAAATAGGAATTTTTTATAAAAGTAAATGTCCCAAAATAGAGAATATTGCAGGGGTCAAGTGAGTGAGCCATCTCAAAAAACTAAATATGGAAATAGAAAATCATTAAAAAGATAATAATACAGGAAAATAAGACAATGTGTATATCATAGGAATAAAATAGGCACTTATTTTGTTTTAAGATGGCTTCCCAACACCCCTTATAGCCATCCCGATCCACCACTTTTTATTCAGACAATGCAGTGGTTGAATTTGGTTCTTTGGAGTAAGACTTTTAAAAAGAAACACAATGCAGTACGTATTCCTTTTATGCTATTGAATAATACATGTTACAAGGTCAAATTTTAACTCTGAAATGACAGGGGTGTTGACTGAAAAAAAACCACAACAAGGCATTGCTGACCCAGTGACACCATCAAAAACAGCAGCAATGGCAGTGTGTGTGTGTGTGTGTGTGTGTGTGTGTGTGTGTGTATGTGTGTGTATGTGATTGAATGTGGGTATGGACACTATTTTTTAAATTAGTTTTCTCTTGGTAGATCAACTGGATAATATAGCTGGATTTAGTAGCTGTGTGCTAACTGAATTGGTAGAAATATGTCAAAGAATTATGATACTGCAGGTGTGCACATTTAATAGAATACTTGTTACGGTAAGCAAAGCACAACCTGTAAATGAGCACTGCAGAGTCCTACTTCCTCAGACACCATGCACCAGCATATCAGAGATAACCCTAACAGCTTCAGCCTGACTTCGTACAATATAGACGTGATGAGCATTCAACAAGATCAGATATTACCAAAAAACAGAAACATATCCATAAATTCAGAAATTATAAATAAGAGGACTTTATATTGCATTGTGAAAATTAATAACTGGAAGCCTGTAACCATGCATCCCATCTGCATATTCAGATTTCAATGACTATGCCACAGATATCACAATATGCCTCATAGCAAGTCATCTGGAGCAAATGGTGTGAAGAGTAAAAATATGGTGTGGCTAAAAAAATTTTTTTAAATGAAACTGGTCAAAAGTGCCAAAAAAAAAGGGGAAAAAAAAGGAATTTTCATCAAAAAGAGGGCTAAATAGGGACTCATAAAAAAAATAGGAATAAATAGGAAAAAGTAGGATACTTGACGGCCTGTATTTAATCTGTATCATTTAATGGTAACTTTTAAAGTAACTTTTATTTATACTGGACTATTTTTTTTTTCTCTTTAAATGTGATTTGGGTTGGTATGGGTTTAAAACTTTAATAATATGTTTTCTACTATGAATTTTAACTTTATTCATTATGAAGTTACATGCCAATTCATCGGTTTCCTCGACGCAAATGGACTATATACATGGTTATTATTATATATATATGGTTATTATTCAACAAAGAACATTCTAGTTAAATTGGAGGGCTAGTTGAATTTGAGAAGGGCCAGTAAGATTTTTCTTCAACTGGCCCTGCTGGCGACCATGGTTTTGATGTTAATTTTCAACCCTGCCATAATACAACCCATCATAGATGGGCGTATAAAAAGTCATTTTAATATCAGAGGGTGGGAATTGGTGAACTGTAAAAAAGAGGAAATCTAGAGGGGTCCCAGAAATTCTTCAAATCCTAGGTTAAAATCTGTTCCATCTAACACATTTTGGAGGAAAGGACGATTAAAATGCGAGGAAAGAATGTTTCATGAGAGGAAAACAGCTGATCCGAGGAGAATTCCTACCCCTGAATATAGTATATCAGAAAAACATTATACAAAAAGCCTCAACATTAGGTTGAAAGTATAAGTTAATGACTTCATAGATGTACTAAAATGACGTCCTCAGTTTATAGTTTCTCAAGACACTTGGGTCATGACCTTGGAACAGCCAATCATAAGTCTCAGAAGTGATCTCCAACATATGTTGGAGACGATGTTGATCTACAACGGGTCATCCCATATACGGGTGTGTAAGAAATACAAATACACGTAAGAAATCGAACCCTGCATATAATTATTGATCAATACGAACAAGTAACTAAGGTATATTTATGGTATTTACGTTAAACAGCCATGAGAGTTTATCACTATAATTTATTCAATAATGTTCACAATGTACCAGTGGTTTAACATAAAAGTCGCTGCCATTTTAGGTGTTGACACTGGGAATTCGAAAGCATTAAGGCTTAACATTTTTTAACGTGCCTTAGTTTGTACACAAGAGTAACAGACAGTATAAAATAACACAAAAGCTAGAGAAAATTAATAGCATACGTACATAATAGTCAGCACTTATCCTACATGCTTCCATGCAAACACAGAAACGACGAAACACACAAGTAATGTGTCAGTTATTATATAGGATGGTGTTAACAAAATGTTTTCCAATTTTGGACACATATTGTTATTTTAAAAATTCATTATTTTTATTTGTGTATTGATATTCAAATATATATACATGTACATATACAAATATTTTACAATAATAATTATATATTTTAACAGCAGTATATACAACAGCAGCAAAACGGGAATAAAAGAGGTCTTCATTATTTTAATAGTGTGTTACAGTTTTTATTCCAAAGATTTTCATGAATCATGTTTAACAAGAATCAATGAAAAAAGGTTTAATTTTGATTAGGACTTTAGCTATGGCCCTGGTTTCAAACTTCAAACAGTGGTGATCAACATAATCACCAAATTAGTTCTTAACACCCTGATCAAGTTCTACACAACTTACTACTTTTGGAGGTAGTCGGCACTTCGTCCGCCAAACCAATAGAAGAGGGGTTGGGGCTGAAAATTGAGGTTAGAGTTTTTAATGAAACATAAAATATAGAGCATAAAAAACATACAATTTAAATTATTTGGCATTGTTGATCTGGAGTATGGACGATCATGTGATCCACACCAAATGTTAATTTGAACAAACAACCTCCTCCATTTTTTATACAATTTGTTTCTAGTTAGCAGCGTAGAGATACATGGGGAAAATACATCATGTAAATAGTGTGAAATGTGAATAGTGCAGAAAACAAAACTACCTGTCCCATGAGATATACCACATGTCCTTGTATATTTTGTAACGTTTTTTTTCTCTCTCCGCATTCATCACATGACATGAGTTAGAAATCAGTATCTAGGAGTCGACTAGAAGAATCTTTATTGCATCACAAAATAAGATTGTGAACTTATCAATAAAATCTTCAATGTAGTCAGTGAGTCATAAATCTTAGTAAAACCCCCAAAACAAAACAAAACCACACAATCAAATGACAACAATCAACTGATGAATATTATGTTCAATAAGATGAACACTAGTACTCTCGGCATTGATGAATGGAGGTCAAAAGTTGTTGGTGTAGGTTGTGATGGTGCGAATATATTATATCTGATGTGTTAATACATATTAAATTGCATGCACTACTGAAGCAGTTTAAACACACACAATGGCATACATTGATTGCCGCAACTGACCAAATATGAATTATACATGCAAAATATTGACCATGAAATATGTAAATAAACACATGATTGTATGCCTTTATACTAAAAATAAGCCTAAAAGCAGAAAAATATAGGTTGTCAAATAAGAGAAATAACTACATACAATTGATCAGACAGAACATTAATATTGTACCAACAATAACTTCAGCTCCATATTATTCCAAAGATCATAACAAGTTCACACCATAGACTTCTAAACATGTTTTCATGATGTGGTTATATTAATAAACACAAGTTTATGCTTCGTCGGAAAGTTATAAAAATTAAATTATTTGGCAGGTAATTGATGTGGGTTTTTTACTGGATGTCACATGTTATTGTTTTCAATAGGTGCTGGCATTGACAACTTCTAATCTATGGTGCGAAATTGTCAGTCTATGTTACCCTAATTAAATTATTTTGCTGTCTACTTTCAATCTTGCTGATTCAACTATTTATACAGATGGAAGTATGATGTATGTAGGTCTTTTGCCGTTTACATTTGCTACTCTGCCAATTACTTCCGAATTCTACTGAAATCACTGCATGTTTTTTTATTGATTAAGAAGGGTTGTTTTGTGAGAAAATACTTATGTAAATATACGCCGCCACTGGCCCTTTTCTAGTCCAGCAGATGACAGCAATTGACCAATGACAGCGCGCTACATAAAGCCATGGCTTGCCATAAGAAGTATCGCGATTGATCTGTTGTGTTATGGCATTTTAACGCATGCTTTATTGGTAGTTACCGAAATATCAACTTCCGACATTGGGACATAATCAACAAGATCGTGTTCACGCTGAATAAATGCGAAAAATTTGCGATATTTACCATAGTTGTGTTAACCAGCCGGCACATTTTTACCATTACATTAACTTGGAGTTAAGGCTTCAAATGCTTAATAAGCCTTGGTTTCTGTCTACATATATATTGCATGTGTCAGTCTTATTGTTGGATACCGGCACTTAAACAAGCACACAATAGCAGTGAAGTGAGAACAGACGGTTAATTGCATTATATTAACAATTTTTTTCAGAAAAAAAGAAGAAGAGAAAAACCCTCCACCACCCCAAACAAACCAACCATAAGTTTGATTAGTACTATGGCCCTGGGGCCAAATTCACAAACCTCTCTTAGGCTCTGTTAGACAACAAAGCATCCTCTTTGGAAGTCTTTTAGCATTGCACTGCGAGATGGCAAAGTTGCGAGAGTTTAGTGAATTAGGCCCCTGGTTTCAAACTTTATAGACGTGATCAACATAATCACCAAATTAGTTTCTAAAGTAGCGACTCAACTTACTTTCCTCTTCTATGGCTGGCAGACGTGCGACTCTCTCAGGCAGGCCATCCATGTGTTGAGCTTTCTCTAAGGAGTTCAATTGCCTGAAAAATTAAATTACAGACTTGATATTCGGGCAAATGCACTAACCTTAAACATGAGACCTTTTTTAGTTTTTACCATGTATTTCCATCATTCTACCCCCAAAATTAGTTGTAATCCATGTAAAAATGTATAGTGATTCGTTTCGAACCCTATATAGCTGTTTGGTAGTAATACTAATATGAATAAATGTTGTTATCCAGATTCGCACATTTTCGTTTAATTCGGGCAAAAGCCCCTTGCCCTCCCCCTCACCACAAATGGTAGCCTGTACGCCTATGGCGAATACGATACTGTGTACAAGTGTGTATGTCAAATCTGTTTGTGTAAATCAAATCACTGATACAAACTATAATACAATATATAATCAATTTGGTGTGAGAATATAATATTCTATGGATCTCTGATCTGAAATAAAATGTTTCATTATTACTGTTGATCTTGATATATACATGTAAATTCAACATCCTCAGTGCTCTACAAAGCGAGTAAAATACTCGCCATGGTGACTAAAAAAATTCCCTGGCGTCTAAAAAATAAAATCACATTCGCCAGTTGGCGACTGTCCAATAATATTACTTTAATCTGTAAAAAAAACTGGACATCGGAAAATACAGTGGACTAGTATCAGTTTATCTTCTATAAAACGTCTTTTCTATCGGTAATTTGTTTGAAAAATAAAAGTTTGAGACAAATTATATCGGACTATGACCAACAACTTTCCAGTATTCAAGAGTAAACATGTCAAAGGGACAGACCCTAGTTTCAGCCCATGAAAATTAACACTACGGTCTCACTACACAGATGTCATCTGCCATTGAAACCCATGTTAAACTGCCCAACTTCAAGCAAAGATTGCCCATAGAACGGGTTCTCGTTGGCACTAACAACATACACCATTGCGAACATACATTATATAAGCATTTATTTTGACTCCAAAATTGTGAACATTTCCGTCTCAGTTTTTTGCTATATGACCGCATCTGGCTGTAGTACCGGTCCGAACAGGTGGTTCATTAACCGATTCACTCCGGCTGTCACTTGCACTATATACCCATGTCCCAAAAGGTCGATGCACAATATTACAAAATAACATGGGCAAAATACAGCCAGAAGGCTTACCATTAAACATACATATTGTTTTAATTCTTCACCATTTCCTAGAAGTGAATATGTGAACCATAACATGTGTCACAATTAGGAACTATAGTGGACCGTGATCAATGAACTCTCACCCGGAAGTCATTTGTGTAGTGAAACCTAAGTTTAGTTAATCTACAAACGTGTAACACATTTGAATAAAGTTACAATTGACGTTGAAATGGTGAAATACCCTCTAAAATAGACTAAAACTCGACTCCATAACTGTTATCTCTCAGACGCACGTGCGTTTTTAAAAATATGATAAATGCATTTTGTGATATTAAAAACACCAGGATGACCAAGAACACTTTGAATGTATGGAAATGGATAATTTAAACAATAAAATATAAGTAAAGTATGATTTCAGTTATCAAAAAATGCCTCTAATAGACAAAAATATGCCGTAGTCTTTTAAAACTAGGGCATATCCCTTTATGGAAGGTACTACTTCGTTAGGTTGTTATCTCCCTTAACTTGAATTTCAAGCGTTTGGAAATAATTCGGTTGCAGTTCAGTTTTGGACCAAGTCGGTCCTGTCCCATTTAGAGCCTGATTTTATTTATGTATTAAAATGAGATTGTTAAGTCATTGTGTGTCTTTACTTGTCTGTTTGAAACTCAAATGTTAATTATTTTAAATGTTCGACTTATATACGTGTTGTGCTGCGCTCCAGTCGTCTCGTGCTTATCGTCATAATGGGTCCTTCCACTGTAACGACTTCTCCACTCGTGAATATCGTTTTAATCACGTCGGAAGTCATGATCACCAGTGGGGGATGAAAACATGTTTCTATTTTCATGACTCGACTTCAGACGGCTTTAAAGACACAACTATTTACAAAACAGTATTTAGGATTTACAAGGCAGTATGTGACGAAAATAAATATTTAAACCAAAATTAAGGTAGCCGATTGATAACTACTAGTAACACGTTGAAACCTGGTAATTATTATCACAATGCTTTTATTTAACTTTTAATGAGTACTGCAATTTAAATGCATATCTTAGCAGTGCCATTAAAATATTAATTCACTTAATTTTGTTTAATAAAATTATTGGGTTCGGAATTTGCTAATGATAGTTAATAGTCATTCACTGTTTTAGTGGAATTGGACACAAACAATTGTAATTACTATTTAACAACTAGGAATTACCCCTTCATGAGTTCGTTCGAATGCGGTCCTAATAACAATTACAACATTAGTAATGTGCTGTAAAATGGCACTAAAAGCACGTGGCTTATATATTAGCTGGCTACTAAATATAAGTGGCTGGCGACTAAAATGGCCGTACTGCGTGCCAAGCATTTTGTTACTGGCCATGGAAGAGTACCGGTACACTCCGGGTGACCCATTAGGAATGGATGCTCCACATCTAACACCCGCTCACCAGGTGTGGTGGGCTTGGGTCAACATGGTCCAGTGTCAACTCATGGGGGGGGCGGCGTTGATCCCGTGACGCCGTCTTGAGTGCCCCAGGGTGGTCCCGTAACCGCCGTCCTTACTGTGGTACCATTTGAACTTGCTTCGTAGAGCACTGATCCTCCGATTTTTACTCCTTTTTTTTGGAGGGGGAGGGGTCAATAACAACCCGATATTGGTATTTTTTAAGGAATAAATGGTTTACGGGTTTGTAAATTTTTCTATTAAGACACTTACTTATTTAAACTACAACAAATCTGATGTTAATTGCACAAACCTTGCTCTAGAAAACAAACGTCAAACAAAAGAGAATAGTGGACTGCCATCATTTGTGGAATCCGTGGACCGTGATCGTAACAATTTCTGATTGTCAGCTCCAATATATTTAACTGGATACTTACCGCTGAAGGCCCTCCCTTCTAATGACTTTTCTAATCCACTTCTTTCGCAAACGGTGTGTGTATGCATAATACTCCTGTAGTAAAAATAATGATAATGACAGTTAATAGTAATAAAAACAAACATTCTGAAGCTAAAGCAATAAATGTTGCCTACTGGGTCAAATAAATGTTCATATCTTCTAAATTCAGTGGCCGTACCTATCTGAAAACTGGGTACATTGCCATGAACGTTACTCTTTCTCTGTAACAATATGCTTTATACAAAATTTCATCTCAATATCTTCAGGCATTGCACAAAAAAATAAAATAATAATAAAAGCCCATAAAACACATTTTCGTATCTCCTCAGTTCAAGGGTCATAACCCTGTCAAAATGGGTAAATCGCTATAAATTTTACACTTAATCTGTAACAGTACATGATAAAGCTATACATAAAATTTCAGCTTAGTATCTCAAGGTATTGTGAAAACAAAAATATCCAGACAACTATATGTGGGACAGACGGACGTACAGACAGAAGGACGGTGATGAAATCTATAGTCTCGTCCGGTTGGACCGGTTGGGGACTAATAATAAATCCGAAGAACATGATTACATTACTGATTATTATTGTAATAATGTAATAATAAACAAAACATACTGAACACTTTTTTTTTCTTACCATACGTTTTAGGAGTAGCTTTGATGTTTGCCTACCAGTAACATTGAGTATGTTTTTCAGGCATGTTCATTACACACTTTTGAACTTACACATTTAACTATGTGCAGCAAGTTTTTTGGGGGTTTTTTAACGACACAAGTAGAGTACATTGATTTATTAATCATCGGCTATTGGATATCAAACATTTGGTAATTCTAATATATTAGAGAGGAAACCCGTTACATTTTCCCATTATAAGGGATCTTTTGTATGCACCATACCACAGACAGGATAGCTCATACCACGGCCTGTGTTATACCAGTTGTGCTGCACTGGCTAGAGCGAGTAATAGCCCACTGGGCCCACCGACGGGGATAAATCCCTGACTGACTGCACATCAAGCGAGTGCTTTAAATTACCACTGGGCCATGTCCCACACTATATGCGCCAAGATACATCTAACACATAGTGGTAAGGTTTTGCAACAACACTATTACTGTTACCGATAGCTGATAGCTAATCATATCGGTAACAGCTAGTACTAATCGTTTTGCTAGTCTTTTAATCGTAAAGAGCGGGAAACAAACTATGTCCCATTTCTAGTGACGTCACAATCTACACTCAAAGTTTATTCGCATTTCTCTCAAACTGTTTACTGTATTTACTTTTAATAGAGCAGTTAATACCACACGTCCTGTGACTGGTGATAAAAGTGTGTGTATGTTGTACAAAAAATTAGTTTCATCTGGGCAAAAAAATTATTCAATTTTATTTCATCTAGTACCACTGTGTCAAGTAACCGTGTGCTTGAACCTGTAAAAAAAAAAGTACTCACACTAGGGTAGTCGTAGACGCTACCTGTACATCTCTGTAAGTAGCAGCTTCACCCCCACCCCATTTTTTTCTAATTCAACTTTAATGGTGAGGGATGGTACTGTTTATATCCGTGGTGTATATGTCGATTAATACGCTGCATGTACAAGTTTTAGCCACATGTTACTATTGTCGTCTATGGGATTTCATTTGGTTGTATACACCCATTAGGCTATTTCATGTTAATACCATCCAGGGTTTATGGTTAGGAAAATGATGACAGACAAACAAAAGAAACATTTGACATATTAAAGTGCTGAAGGGGCGGGACATATCCTCGTCGCAAAGGTTAGGACTCTCTACACAGTTGACACCTGGGTGGGAGTTCCACTACAGTTCCTAATTGTGACATTGGTTGTTGACTTGTTGTTCATATATTCACTTTTAGTAACTGGGGAAGAATTAAAACAATTGGCTTTTTCAATTGCAAGCCTTCTTACTGGATTTCGCCCATGTTATTTTGTAATATTGTGCACCAATTTTTGGGGACATGGGTGTATAGTGGAAGAGCCGGTGGTTGTGAATGGATTACTGAACAAGTTGTTTGGACAGGTACAACAGCCAGATGCGGTCATATAGCTAAAGATGGAGACCGAAATGTTGGAAATTTTGGATGGAAAATAAATGCTTATATAATGTCTGTTCACAAATGTTTATGTTGTTAGTGCCAATGAGAACCCGTTCTATTGCCAATCTTCATTTAAAGTTGGTCAATTTAACATGGATTGTAATGGTAGATGACATCTGTGTAATAAAGTAAAGTTTGTTCTATTTAACGACGCCACTAGAGCACTTTGATTTTTTTATCTTATCATCGGCTATTGGACGTCAAACATATGGTCATTCTGACACTGTTTTTCAAGGAAACCCGCTTTTGCCACATAGGCTACTCTTTTATGACAGTCAGCAAGGGATCTTTTATTTGCGCAGGATACCGCAAATCATGGCCTTTGTTAAAACACTTATGGATCACTGGTCAGTGCAAGTGGTTTACACCTACCCATTGAGCCTTGCGGAGCACTCATCATACCTCAAAATCTGGAAAAATATCCACCCGGTACCCCCCTCCCCTAACCCTAACCCTAACCTTAACCCCAACCCCAACCCCAACCCCAACCCCAACCCCAACCCCAACCCTAACCCCTAACCCTAACTAAAAATAATAATGGAGGGGACCGGGCGGATATTATACCCAAAATCTTTGTGTGTAGCCAATAAATTGGTTTAATACATATTTTAAGTTCACTGGGTCCTGCATGGATTCAGTATAAGAAAATACGTACCGGCGAAGGCTGCCGTCTTGGAACTCTAAAATGTTAAAAAAATATTGGCATTTAGTTTCAAACGTCTAGCAACTTTCGATAATAAAAATGAAGAAAACAGGCTATTGCCTGCTAATTGACTTAATATTAACATTTTTGGAAGAAAAAAAAAGAGAGAAAAAAGATAGACGATTTCAGTATGCATAGTAACACCATCAGCTCACTTTTATAAATCAATGTGTACGTAGTGCGTAATGCGTGGTGCGTAAACAACAGTTTGTACAGAAATCAATTGAAGCGCTTCCATGTGTATGCAATGCGTGATGCGTGTAGCTTAATGCGTTTATTCCCGAACTCCTCGGTGATAGTTCCAAAACGCACCACGCAGACAATACGGACACAGAAACTGAGAAAGCAAAGAAATCAGGCATGCCTTCACAGTGTTCAAGATTAAAAATTCTGGACAGTATCCCAGTTGGATACTAAAATTTCCAAATCTGGTATCCCACCTGAGAATTTAGTATCCCACTTAAATGAAATTCATAAATAACATCGTAACAAACTTGGACGACAATGTTCTCATTCCCAGTCTATGGCTACGCCGCAATCAAAATCGTGGAATTTGTGATATTCGCAATCAAACGGAATCGGCAAAAAGATTTGCTGCATCTATTTTTGAGTAATATTGACATAAATTGATATTTAGCAGTAATCTATAAGTGTTTCTGACATTACTAATGATAAACCTACCTGTATCAATTTCTGCAGATGTGGAATCAATACCTCAAATAAAATTTGAAGGGAGAAAACATCCAACAAAAACAATAGCGACTTAGCGGTTCCCAGTCTATTGCTACGCCTCTATTTCTCCAGTGTAGCATTAGACTGGGTACAAGTTGGGGGGAGGGAAAGTGGGGAGGATATTGTTATGGCATAGCATTAGACTGGGTACGAGCTCGAAAATACTTTTACTTAACTTACAAGTAAATGACGACTTTCAATGTTTAAGTGAAAACTAAAAACGCAGGATTAAAAAAAAAAAAAAAAATCATTATACGGCATCCCGGTGGGATACT
This sequence comes from Gigantopelta aegis, assembly GCF_016097555.1. Classification (NCBI taxonomy): domain Eukaryota; kingdom Metazoa; phylum Mollusca; class Gastropoda; order Neomphalida; family Peltospiridae; genus Gigantopelta; species Gigantopelta aegis. The sequence goes on along the minus strand of NC_054713.1, from coordinate 20,388,302 downwards.
GGGTTCTTGAAGTCTGGTATCCAAAATTAAATTCTGGGATATCGGGATACCGTTAATCTCGAACATTGCTTCATTGCAAAAAAGAAAAATATATACTCTTCCAAAAAAAAAACGTATGCTAGACAATTTTCTCATTAATTTTACAACCATTTCATCGACTTAATAAGACCTTTACGAACTCTAAATTTCATATGGTGATTGTTATAGATATGATGCGTTCATTTACCACAAACAAACGTTACTTAACGATAACATTACTGGGAACTGTGTCGTTGAAGTCAGTATCTGTTATGACCGCCACGGGCCTGAATAACTGCATGCACACTTTCCACACGTAATTTGCAAGCAAATTTTATGAAACTCAATGTGCTGAACACTTCAAAGTAATTAAAATTGTGCGTTTTGGCAATAGATTGTATTCTCGAATCAAATAACAGTAACATTTTAGAGATTAAATACTATTTCAACAAGTAACTTCAAAAATAATTGATATTCCTAAAAACAGTATCACCTATGCGGTTTTTTTTGGGGAGAGTATATTGTAGACAAAAACCAATAACATCCAACTAAAATATAAATGTGTCTGGACTGCTTATGTATCATGCATTTTAGTATACTTTGGAATACTGTAGGTGTCCTTTTTAAAAGTTACACCCCTCCCCCTATAAAAATCACGCAAACACCACAGATATATTACATGTTTTATGTTGCATGTGTTATATAATTATAATTCCAAGTATTTTACATTTATGTTATGTATAATGTTTAAAAGGGTAGATAATAACTTAGAATCCTGTTTGTAATCTTCTTCCAAAAGGACAAACCAGCTTCACGCATATGAATATATACACATACATGGAAACAGTCAAAACGCAGTACGCACTACTCACTACGCATTACGCATCACGAGCACATAGAAAAAAACTTGGTAAATATGCGATGCAGCTTTTTACAGACTGTTAATGGATTGTGAAGATAAAGAATAAAGGACAACATTTCAACATTGGACGTAAGCTGTACGGGAGAACATGTTATGTAGGTGAACTGTCGCGCCACCTAGAAGCGGAAGATTAAAGAAAGAAAGAAATGTATTATTTAACGACGCACTCAACACATTTTATTTACGGTTATATGACGTCAGACATGGTTAAGAAACCATATAGATATTGAGAGGAAACCCGCTGTCGCCACTTCGTGGGCTACTCTCTTCGATTAGCAGCAAGGAATCTTTATATGCACCATCCCAGATAGAATAGCACATACCACGGCCTTTGATATACCAGTCGTGGTGCGCTGGTTGGAACGAAAAATACCCCCCAATATCTGATGCTGGACATAAAGTTATCTAAATTTGATAGAAAACAAAAAGTGGACCTTTGCTAAAAAAAAAATCTTTCTTTTTTTCTTTTCTTTTTTTTTTGGGGGGGGGGAGGTATACACCCGTCGCACCCCCTCGCTGCGTACTAGTCTGTTATTATTGGTAATAATAATTTAAAAAAAAAAAATAACAACAATAATAATAATAACTAAATAATTACATAAATAAACCTGAAATAAAAGCGACAAGAAAACTAAACAAATTTTAAAATAAAAAATAATGATCAATAAATTAATTAAAAAATAATAATAATACAATATATATATATGTAAACCAAAAAACGACAACTGATCTTTGAATTTTATTTTATTACTATTTATAATTATTATTTTATCAAATTATTATTATTATTTAGTTCAATTTTGTTTCTTAGTTTATTATTATTATTATTTTAATAAATATAATATAAATTAATATATTTTTTCTAAGTTCGGCGTTATTTATGTCTATACCTGCACGCTCTGAAAATACTCCTCACGAATTGTCTTACTCTCTCCATTATTATCACGAGTTAAATCAACGTCATAACCATTGTTTATCCGGACAACAGACTACGTAACTAACGGCGTTCAAGCGATGTCACTGTCACGTGGTTTTTAAATTGTGACACTCAGTTTAAGAGCGGGAAGGGTGTAACCAGGGTATTTACACACACACACACACACACACACGCACATACACCGCCACCAGCCCCTTCCAATACTTTGCTGCCTACGGTAATTTTGTTTATCATAGGTGTCGGAGATGGGGGGGGGGGGGAGGGGGGACAACTCTGAAACTGGGAGCAACAATATGCATAATATGAACTCGCATTTAATAACTGCCCCCCCCCCCCCCACACTTTCCTACGCCTATATTTATTTCTTTATTTATCATTAGTATTATATATATTGTTTAGTATTATATATTTATTTAATTATAAACATCGATCACAGAAATGAAAATAATGACTGGGTTCTTTACCGGATGATTACTTGTAATTAATAAATAAAAGACTGAACAAACACAATTTGAAAGGTAATAAAAACGATCGATATTTATTTACAAATGACAACTAAAGAAGGCATGTTATACATGATACACAAAATAGAAGAAGAATAAATAATAAAATGGTATGTTTATTTCCCAAAAATTGTTACTCAATTAAACCCCGAACGTTCTTGGAAGTTAATCCGACTTTAAAACAAAATATATCTATAATTCACAATTATTTGACATACACACTTGTACACAGTATCGTATTCGCCATAGGCGTACAGGCTACCATTTGAAATTGGACAATTTAACATGGGTTTCAATGGCAGATGACATCTGTGTAGTAAGACCAAAGGCGTTAACTGCAGTAAAAAAAAGAAAAAAAAAAAGAAAAAAAAAGGGAATTCGCCATTTAAAAGTTCCGGTCCCTATTGCACAATTATAACCAAAGAATCGAAAACTGGGAAGAATCCCAAGTGTTCTGGAACACTTCTTTTAACAGATCGTGTAGCGCAAGAGACAGCCGGAGTGAATCGGTTAATGAACAACCTGTTCGGACCAGTACTGTAGCAAAAAAATGAGACGAAAATGTTCTCAATTTTGGAGTCAAAATAAATGCTTCCATAATGTATGTTCGCAATGGTGTATGTTGTTAGTGCCAACGAGAACCCGTTCTATGGGCAATCTTCGCTTGAAGTTGGGCAGTTTAACATGGGTTTCAATGGCAGATGACATCTGTGTAGTGAGACCTTAGTGTTAATTTTCATGGGCTGAAACTAGGCTCTGTCCCTCTAACATGTTTACTCTTGAATACTGGAAAGTTGTTGGTCATAGTCCGATATAACTTGTCTCAAACTTTTATTTTTCAAACAAATTACCGATAGAAAACACGTTTTATAGAAGATAAACTGCTACTGGTCCACTGTATTTTCCGATGTCCAGTTTTGTTTACAGATTAAAGTAAAATTATTGGACAGTCGCCAACTGGCGAATGTGATTTTATTTTTTAGACGCCAGGGAATTTTTTTAGTCACCATGGCGAGTATTTTACTCGCTTTGTAGAGCACTGAGGATGTTGAATTTACATGTATATATCAAGATCAACAGTAATAATGAAACATTTTATTTCAGATCAGAGATCCATAGAATATTATATTCTCACACCAAATTGATTATATATTGTATTATAGTTTGTATCAGTGATTTACACAAACAGATTTGACATACACACTTGTACACAGTATCGTATTCGCCATAGGCGTACAGGCTACCATTTGAAATTGGACAATTTAACATGGGTTTCAATGGCAGATGACATCTGTGTAGTAAGACCAAAGGCGCTAACTGCAGTAAAAAAAAAAAAAAAAAAAAAAAAAGAAGGGAATTCGCCATTTAAAAGTTCCGGTCCCTATTGCACATATGTGCGATACAAAATAAATTTATCACACGGTTTCAAAATGTCTTTATCACAATAGTAAGATTGAATATTATGTAATAAACACCCGTATACATCCGCATATTATTTAAGTATGAACATGTTTATATTTACGCTGAAATATATAAAGTTCATAAGTGTCCAGAGGCATGTGGTTGTAAAGTCAGTCAGGAATATCCAGAAATCCAGATTTATTATTTTAATATTAAAATATATCTAGTTAGAATTAATATCACAATAAGACACATCCACTCGGAATTAACATCACGTTAAAGCACATCCATTTGGAATTAACATCGTGTTATCAGTCTCCATAGTGTAACTTTTTTTTTATCGGACTTTGTTGGATCACAGTTTCAAATACACTTTTGTTTATTTTTTTCGTAAATAGTCCGATATTTTTCTGATTTATGGAGTCAATACTCTTTTTTTAGGACAGTGATTCAAAATTGTATAGGTATTCTAAATTCTCCATGCATTATCCCACTCTCCACTCACCTCTTGGACACAAAACAAGTTGTGTTTAAGGGGAAATTGCAAACTAATTTTTTGGATTAAAAAACAAACAAAAACAACCCACAATAACATTGGTATAGTTCATCAAACTCGGTATTCCCCAAATCAAATTTGGCATCAAACATCAAACTCGGTATGAAACATCAAACTCGGTAAATGAATCATGGTACATTCAATCAAATTTGGTATATCCTACTCAATCTCCTACCTCTCCGATTGTGAGTAGGAGGCAACAGTTCTGACTGGCTAACAGGAGAGTACCATATTTATGTTGTTGTTGATAATAATAGACACTTAGGGACACATTCAGGGTCACACATTCAGGGCCACAGGGCCACACTCAGGGCCACAGGGCCACACACTTAGGGCTACAGGGCCACACACTCAGGGCCACACACTCAGGGCCACACACAGGGCCACACACTCAGGGCCACAGGACAACACACTCAGGGCCACAGGGCCACACACTCAGGGTCACAGGCCCACACTCAGGGCCACACACAGGGTCACACACTCAGGGCTACAGGGCCACACATTCAGGGACACAGGGCCACACACTCAGGGCCACAGGGCCACACACTCAGGGTCACAGGGCCACAGTCAGGGCCACAGTCAGGACCACAGGACCACACTCAGGGCCACACACTCAGGGCCACAGGGCCACACACTCAGGGCCACACTCAGGGCTATAGGGCCACACAGTCAGGGCCACAGGGCCACACTCAGGGCCACAAGGCCACACACTCAGGGCCACACTCGGGGCCACAGGGCCACACTCAGGGTCACAGGGCCACACTCAGGGTCACGGCCACACGCAAGGTCACAGGGCTATACTCAGGGGTCACAGGGCCACACTCAGGGCCATTCCAGATCATTCTATAAATACAAGTCATTCACCAAACATTATATCATTTGTGTAAAGTTGCTTGTAGAGATTGGTCGTGCCAGAAAAGATTGTCCTGTTCCTGGATGCGAAGCAAAGAATTTGTTACGATTTCCTAATCATCTGTCTCAAGTGCACAATTGGAAAACAGAGTACCATGGCTGCCAAATGAAGAATTTGAAGAAGTGAAACCCACTTTACCCATGAGTGCCATTTCGTGGAGTCCCGAAGCGACGATCGATCCCACACGACCTTAGTGGGAAACTTAGAGTCTGGCTCCATTCGAACCTTACTCCAGCATGTGCATGTCTGGTCCGACGGGTACGCGAAAGACTCGATGGATGTACAGACTCCTGAAGAACCTGAACGGCATGTACATCAAAGACCCACCAAACAAAATCATGTACTGTTATGGAGTGTACCAGTCACTATACGACGATATGGAAAAGACCGTGCCTCATCTGATGTTTCATTCGGGATTACCTACACAGATGGAAATAGAAGAGTTTGCCGATGGACACCATGGAATGATAGTTTTAGATGATCTCAAGTCTTGGAACAAAAAGACGTAGAACTGCTGTTTACTCAAGAATGTCACCACAGACAACTGAGCATCGTATTCATCACGCAGAATCTCTATAGACAGGGAAAGTCTGCCAGAACCATTGCTCTCAACACCTGGTACGTTCGACGTAGACGTTCCCACCGAGATGTTGTGATGTTTCCCGTTTGAAGGTGGCCAGTTCCAACCACTGTTGCATCGTCAGAGAAACACCTTTCTTGGTGGGAAAATGTTTTCCATGGTCCTCGTCGAATTGACGAAGGTGAATGGCAATGTCCCCCTTCCACAGTTTAGCCACGATGTAGACGTTACCGCCAAGATCTAGTTTGCATCTCGTTTCGTTTTCTTCGTTCTTGACAAGTAGTGTTTCTGGTATATCTCGATGCCATTTTCTTCTTTCCAAGTAGAGCACAACCAGATGCAGGAACATAAGTATCATTCATCAACGGTATATGTCTTCTCTCTAGCAGTGTCGCTGAGCGAATGACAAGCATCCTGAATCTGGGGTTTTTATAGGCCCCCAAGGTAGCGTCCCCACGCTATCTCGAAGTCAAGACGTGTCTGAACACGTTCTGGGATGACTCATGGTGTTCCCACGTCATGACCGTATATGGGCACGTTTCAAACGCCTTGGAATTTTGACACACACGTCAAAACGATTAAACCCATCTTGCCATCTGATTAATGACTTCCGCCCCATCTGTTTAGACCCCCGATGGTTAACACTGATAAAATCCACGCTATCTTGCCATCTAATAGCCATTAACGACTTCCTCGCCATCTGTTTCCTGCACATCAAAAGAACAGCTGTCACAGTCAGATACCCCCCCCCCCCCCCGCCCTGTCATTCGACACCACTCTATGGGTCATTAACGACTTCCGCACCATCTGTTTCCTGTACATCAAAGGACCCCCGACGGTTAACACACCCATAAATCTGGTCGACATCCGGTGTTTCCTGAGACACAGGTCAGGTTCCCACGCCCAGCCCACAGCTGTCCAAGGCATTAACCCAGTTAGGTCTATGTACTCGAAGTAGGTCAAGGTTAGCCAATCAGAAGAGGCCACGCCCAGGTCACGTGACTTAGCTCGTTTGCATATTTTGGTACCCAAGTGACGCACCTACTACTTACATGCATACACACACACATACATAAATACATACACAAAAACACACACACATGCACACACACGAACACACGCGCGCGCGCGCGCGCACACACACACACACACACACACACACACACACACACACACACACACACACACACACATATATATATATATATATATATATATATATATATATACAATCAAACTTCGATAACTCCATCTTCGATCTCTCGAAAAATGTCTATCTCTCGACCTGTCATTTTCTTAATCTTTCTCCGATCGGACTTCCATTCCTCGGAATCCTAGTCTGTTGGACTTGTATTCCTAGAAATTTAAGTCCGTGGGACGTGCATTCTGGGGAATGTAAGTCCGTTGGACTTTTATTCCTGGTACTCCTAGTCCACAGGACTTTCTATCGTAGTATTCCTAGTCCTCTGGAATTTATTTTCGATATTTTGCTTATTACATATATATGATTCCTGAAAATCCTTGAAATAAAACTTTGAAAACTGTACTTAGTTCTTGTAGTTAGTACTCACAACTAGTACTATAATGACCAGTTACTACAATATAAAAATAACAGGAATAATCAGCATGAAAAATTTACTTTTATTGATGAACAATTAAAAATAGCATCAAAACACTTATAATTAATTATCACTGACTGCCTTATGGCAGTTTTGACCATAAAAAGCATAAGAGATGAGTTGGGGAAAATAACAGTAAACCAACCAATTCAAACAACTACAACAAAAAACCTACAGCGGTTAAGCCAACAGCGACAGTCACAGCAGGCTGTACATATGGTGACAAACTAAAAGCTTTAGATAACCAAGAGGTCAACCAACTAAAAATAGTTATCAAAACTCTAGTCTCTGAAATAGCCCTAACTAATAGCCTTAACTCAACAAATTAAATCGAAATAGCAAACTTTAACTTAAACTTCGAGCCTGGGCCATGGGAGACAAGTCTCCATACGCCCCTGCTATTAATTTAAACATAGGCAAAAAGGGCCTTAGCGTTCTCCAATGGAACGCTAAAGGCCTCCATTCAATGGGACATGGTGCCGAACTCATTCAACTCATTAGCACTAGCAACATCAAGCCAGATATAATTTGCCTACACGAAACTTGGCTAGGGACTGGCACCAGTAAAAATAGCAATAAAAAATCCAAAGTATTCAAACGTTCAGGATACACAACTTATTATACAAATAGAGATAATAGCACTAGAGGTGGACTAGCCACTCTAATTAAAAATACTATACCACATACCGAAATTAAATATGATTCCACTAGTAACAACTAAGAAGTCCTAGGACTTATATACTAAATGATAAGATACCAATTGACGTCATCAATGTTTACAGCCTGCCGGGAACAGCCCACAATGAACTAACTTTAAGAGATTATAATAAGCTCATAAACCTAAACAATAATCAAAATATCAAAAGTTGGGTGCACCTCGAACTTTGACCCAACCGGAAGTTATTTGGTTTAGTACTACCTATACTGATAAGATACATTTTTCAAAAAGTGTCCAGCTATGTGTCTTTATGACAACCAGGGTCTGGTGTATTCTGACATAAACTGACAACCTCACTGAAACTGTTGTTTCTACAGTGCAACTTAATATAATGTACACCTCAAAAGGCATATATATTGCACACAGCTTTGTACAAATGCAATATGTCATATTAAACAACAAAATGTTTTAAAATAAAACTCCTGAAGATATTTATTTTCATTTGGGTGTGTGTACTCAGGTATATATGTAGAGACAACAAAGATAGTCAGATTACGTCTACCCCTTTAAAGAATTCCAATAAAACACATGTACTTGATTGACCCCTAGATTATGAAGACCGTAACAGGCACATCAAAGAAATATCAGTATTTAAAAAAATGCACTGTCTGAGGAAGGAAACACCAGCATGACTGTACCTGTATGAAGTAATGACTTAATGTCCGAACATTAGTGTTGGGAGGAAATCCTGTATGTTGGATGTGGGTGTCTTCAAGTTACCAGGTGTGGGAATTTCAAATCCATCGGCCATGCTGATTTTCATAATGAATCATCAAAACCATTGCCAGCCACCAATATTCCTGACTATATTTTATTTATAGCCTACTGTAGTTGGAGGTTTTAATAGTTGTGATATCTGGAATTATCATGCAGCTTTCACACATTTAGTTTTGATTAATTACTGAAAAAAGCTATTTTTAAATGACAAAATTATCCGAACATCTATTTTCTTGCATTATTTTCTAATCCAGATGAATACAATATGTATATTGGATGTATTCCTACAATCTGTAATCCAGCATTTTATTTAGCTAGTAACATTAGGTAATACAGCTTTAACAATAAAATAAATTATCAACTTAATCCAAGGCAGATAATCAAATCTGAAGAAAAAAAAAGGTTCTGAATCTAGTATAAACTCAAAATGCTCTTCATGAGAGCTAACTAAGTGATTATTAAGAAAACAAATTGATCTGGAGATCTAAATGTGTTTAACAACCTTATTGTTATGTATACATAAGAACAGAAGGCAAAATAGTGACAACAAATTTAATTATGTTTTTGGTAAAGTTTTTCTTCAAATTTACTTTAAATTTTGCATAAAACTACACAGTTGTCTAAAATATACCTTAGCACCCTATAAATATCTCAAAATGACAATAAAAATCAAGTTCTTTACCAATTTGAGTTTTTAGAATTTCATACATGAAAAATTAACTTTGTTAATGGAAACTAAAGACATTAACCCACTATTGGCACATGCTATTTTTAATATAAAAATAAATTGCTATTAAAATCTTAGTTCAGGTTGCCTATATATAAGACCATATTTAAGAGCAGTTGTATATAGCAAGTCAAATACCATGTAAAAAGAAATAATTGAAATCTTTACAGTATGAATTATAGGCCAAAACCAACTTTTCCTCAGTGCTAACTTTGATTCAAACTCCATTCAGAGCCATGTACAGAGATTTTTGTCATGGTCACGGTCATTGTGAACTTACATGATCGAGTGATGGCAAATTAATCATCCAGTATAATTTAATTAAATAAAATGACAAAATCATAATATTTTTTTATTATGCACTGAATATGTGCTATAGGGTGTATACTACCAAATCAAATCCCATAGATGACAATAGTAGCATATGTGGCTAAAACTCCTACCTGCAGCGTATCAATCGACATAAACCCCACCGATATAAATACTACCACCCCTCACACTTAAAGTGAATCAGAAAAAATTGGGGGGTCAAGCTGCTCGTTTCTGAGATAACGGGTAGCGTCTATGACTACCCTAGTTCCGCACCAAATTCAAGTACTTTTTTTTACAGGTACCCCATACATGTTTCAAGCACAAGGCTACTTGACACATTGGTACTAGATGAAATAAAATTGCATTTTTGTTTTACCCAGATGAAACTATTATTTTTTACAACCAACACACTCACATTTATAACCAATCACAGGACTTGTGGTGTTCTCTTCTCTATCAAAAGTTGGGTGCACCTCGAACTTTGACCCAGCCGGAAGTTATTTGGTTTAGTACTACCTAAATAGCGGGAAAGAAATCTTTCGTATGTGTCCATTAAATTTAACAAATTATAGCCAATGAATTAATTTTTAAAGGGACACACCCTAGTTTTTAAACACTACGGCATATTTTGTACTATTGTAGCCGTTTTTGATAACTGAAATCATACTTTACTTAGATTTTATGGTTTAGATTATCAATTTTCGTACATTCGAAGTGTTTTTGGTCATACTGGTGTTTTAATATCACAAAATGCATTTCTCATATTTTTAAAAACGCACATGCGTCTGAGAAGTAACAGTTATGGAGTAGAGTGTTAAGGTCGATTTTTAGAGGGTATTTTACCATTTTAAAGTCATAGACTCATGTATTACTCAATTGTAACGCTATCCAAATGTGTTACAGGTTTGTAGATTAACAAAACATATTGTTAATTTTCACAGGTTGAAACTAGGGTTTGTCCCTTTAAAGTCTGGATACATTACAGACAAAATATAACTCAGTTATCAAAGATTTGCTACACATTTTTTATTAGTGTTATGCACTCTAGTGGTGTCGTTAAACAAAAACAAACTGAAGACTTATATATCAAGCTAACTTGCACACCGTGTATGATCGTATACAGGTCGTTCCAACCAGTGCACCACGAATGGTATATCAAAGGCCGTGGTATGTACTACCCTGTGTGTGGGATGGTGCATATAAAAGATTCCTTGCTACTAATGAAAATATATAGCGGGTTCCTCTCTCAGACTATATGTCACAATTACCAAATGTTTGACTTCCAATAGCCGATGATTAATAAATCAATGTTCTCTAGTGGTGTCGTTAAACAAAACAAACTTTACTTTTAAGCGGTTACTTGCTAGATAATCTACCAAAACAATTATTTCGTCGGAAAGACATATGAAATGATAGATCTTCAAATAAAACAAAATCTATCACGTTTGCTCGTCAAAATTTACTAAATATTTATATTGACATGGATGTCAAACATTGCAAGTAAATGACCCTTAAATTATATCAAATATATCGAGTAAATTATACTATACAAAATGTTGTAGTTTTATAAATATTTGTCTAAATCCCCAAACAACGGTGTACTGCGTATTTCAATTGTATTGTCTAGTAGTGTACTGTTAATTGAAAGGAGGGTGTCCTGCGTCTTGCTTTTCAAAAATGAGGTACTTTGGGCCTTTTTTAATGTAAATCTCTTGAATAACCCTTTATTTATTTATGGTGAAGTGTATATTCGTTTGTTTTATGAACTGCATTATACTATAGTTTCAAACATATAGAATACTAGACGAGCTTGCCTGTCATACCATTTTTATGAAATCAGTGAACAGTTTTGGTATCTGGCGAGTGAAAGCGAGTCGGATACCAACACTGTTCACAAGTTTCATAAAAAAAATGGATTGGCGGGCAAGCGAGTATAGTATTTTATTTATTGCAAACCATCTTCAAACAAGCCGCAATGCAGAAGTAAGCAGATGTCGAGATCTCCTACACATTATTTTTCTACGAAGTGGGGCAGAATGTGATCTACGTCACGCTCACGTCACGCCAATATTACACCAGTTAGATATTGAGTGATTGTTATGACATGAGCAATATCTTACACTGGTGTGTAATAAAATGCGATATGTACCACCTGACATATATGTAAAATATTTATAAACAACAACGGATATTGCAAATTACAAGTGCTTCTACAACAGATCCAGGGATAGAGTGAAGCAGAGCTACCTGCGCGACAAAGACGTGAAAATCAAAGTTTGGACTTAATTATTGTAAAGGACATACACGGGACTCCGTTTACTTTAATTGTCAAGGACATACACACGTGTAATCAACACGCGAACTTTTAGTTGTACTGCACAGGCTACATGTTAAAGGGACATTCCTGAATTTGCTGCATTGTAAAATGTTGCCGACTAAGAAAATATTTCTACGATTAAACTTACATATTAAATATATTTTATTGTTTAGAATATGTTGGGGTTTTTTTTGTACGTACGAAATTATTTGTAAGAAAAATCCAAATTGGACTTGTTTTAATAAGTCTTCAAATAATTTCGTACGTACGAAACAAATATTTTTCTAGGAAATAAAATGCGATTTAACCTAGTACAAATATTAGAACGATCAGAAACATGTTTTATATTATACCACTAATATTTTGTGCAGAAAACTATATTTGATAGTCGATAACATCTTTAAAATGGCAGCAAACTCAGGAATGTCCCTTTAAGATGCCGTTAGATGTATTGTTTACAAAAACGAAATTACAGCACTCAGACTGTGGTCAGTAAAGAAACATATAACAACATGAGAACAGAGATGAATGAGATTTACTGCACAAGGAAATGTATGCTATTTTAATATACATTTTATATTGTTTTCATTTTTATACACATTATTGGTTTCCTTTAGACTACATTTATAAGAAAATGTATGATTTATAGAAAATACGATTATTTCTAGACAAACGTAATTAATTGTTTTCATTTTCAATATGAAATTAGTTCCAACTTTATTGAATAAAACATTCTTCTTCAAGTTTATCAAATGTAGTCTTTCATCCACGTCTTCCAACGCAGGTCTGTTCTATTTTATGTAGCAGTTGTTTAAATTCATCCCAGCATCTTCCACCACCGTCACTGCTCCTCGGGGGTGGTACCCCATGGCTGCGCCTCTTCCAAACTCCTTTTGGATTACACGTTTCCTGCAATGAGACATTTGTTTTTAAATCGTAAGCTAATCATTTTAGCAATTCAGTGGATAGTGTTTGTGTGCGTGCGTGCATGAATGCCTGCGTGCGTGTGTGTGTGTGTGTGTGTGCAGGGCGATCAAGAGAATGAAATAGAGAGAGAGAGAGATGAGAGAGAGAGAGAGAGAGAGAGAGAAGCGAGAGAGATAGTCCCTTTCAAGACAATGATGTATTTTGCACACTATATATATATATTTATGTATGATAATCTTGGACTTTTTCTTCTTCATTTTGATGCCTTAAATATATGGAGAATATGCTAGCTATGAATGACGATTATTTTAGGAAACGTTTCATAAGGTGCTTCACGGTATAACCCACCTGTAAATCAGTGTACCTTTTCCTACAGTGATACGTGGAATTAACATGTTTTGTCATTATTAGTATATACCTTTAATATCAATTACCACTGTTTAGTGTGCATTGTCTTTGAATATCGATTGTAGGCGATATTTCATAATTTGTTTCAGTATCAAATGAATCAATATGCAGTATACTTAAAATTTGCTAAATTGCAACATGCAGTACACACAATCTTAATTCGCAGTTCACCACAATTTTGGGTTTTTAACAAATAAAATGAAAAAAACTTACACAGTGAATTTCATATAGTCTAAGGATCATTAATGTGTAAGTTGTAGGATCGATGCCGCTATGATTATTTAGTAAATACACCTTTTAATGGAAGAATTGCCAACGTGAAGATTGTGTATTACACATGATCTGTCATTTCAAATGGCCTTCTAACGAATGGATTTTATTAGCAAATTATCTAGCTAGTAATCGCATAGCATTGGTTCAACTCATATATATACAAGATCAAAGAAAACGGAAAATAACTTACCTCGATGCATTGGTGTTTTGCCTTTTCCCCACATCGGAGCTCGCAATATCCCGTGTACGATGATGCACGGTGTTATAAGTGGCGTTTGCGAGTCCAAGCGCCAGCAGGATACAGAACAGAGTCAAGATCAGCCGCATGGTGTCGCTTCTTCGTAGTGAAGTAACGAACGGTTAGTACTTCCGATTTTTATAGAAACTTGAAGTTTTGTGTTCACGGTGAAACGTGTTCACATTATTACAAGATGGCTGATTTTGATTAAACAAACAATTAAATTATTAATATGTAATTACAGGTATACTTAGTAAGTGCACGGTCTAGCAGTTGCATAAATCAGAACACAAAGTTTCCAATCTTCACGTTTAGAGTAATTAAATTGTATCGTTGCAGTGTAATGGGAAACGAGGTAACAGGTTGATTATGTTATCTCCGAGCTGGTACACGCCAGTCGTGGGAAGAACGTAGGCTACGGGCTACATTGGGTCCGCGTGCACTCTATAAAAAACTCTACCACTTTGTGTATGTGTGGGAGGGGTGTGCTGGGGGTGTTGGTTTTGTTTTGGGGTTTTTGTGTGGGGTTTTTTTTGTTGTTGTTGTTGTTGTGTTGTTGTTGTTGTATGGGGTTTCAGGGGTATGGAGTTGGATTTCTTTTTTCTGGAAAATGAACCATTCACCATCCCACAGACAGGATAGTACATACCACGGCCTTTGTTGCACCAGTTGTGGAGCACTGTCTGGAACGAGAAATAGCCCAATGGGCCCACCGACAAGGAATTGAAATAATGTATACCCCCTATGTAATATAACAAATAATATTTATCATATATAACACTGCATTTATCAGGTTAAAACAATGTTTAAAGAATACTAACTCAGTAACACCATTGTTTGCATCTGGAAACACATTATATTTAGAAACAGTGTTGGCCACACTATCTGAACGCCGAAAGGCCAAAATAGTATGTACTGTGTTCAAAATAATGAATGGTATGGCTCCTGACTTCTTAGTCAGCAGCGTACCGCCTGGGGTTGAACAACGTGTTCACTGTTATAGTCTGAGGAACCAAACCGATATATCTATTCGTTTTGCTTGTAAAAATGTGTTAAAAATGTAATTTATATATTCAGCAATCGATATTTGGAATAATCTGAAAGCAGGAATACGACATTGTGAACGACGTTCAATCTTTTAAAGGGACATTCCTGAGTTTGCTGCATTGTAAGATGTTTCCTACTAATAAAATATTTCTACGATTAAACTTAAATATTAAATATATTTTCTTGTTTAGAATATCAGTGTCTGTATATTCAATGTGTTTCTGATCGTCTTAATATTTTTAAGAAGCCCACAATGGATTTTGTCTTCAAATGATTTCGTACAAACGAATAAAATTATTTTAGGGAAATAAAATGAAGTTTATGCTGGTACAAATATTAGAACGATCAGAAACACGTTTAATATACAGCCACTAATATGTTGTGCGGGAAAATATATTTGATATGTAATTACAATCGTTAAAAAGTCTCTGTTAGTCGATAACATCTAACAAATTGCAGCAAACTCAGGAATGTCCCTTAAATGATTACACATATAGTATTATATATATATATATATATATATATATACTCTCTCTCTCTCTCTCTCTCTCTCTCTCTCTCTCTCTCTCTCTCTCTCTCTCTCTCTCTCTCTCTCTCACACACACACACACACACACATATACATACATACATATATATATATATATATATATATATATATATATATATATATATATATATATATATATATTATTATTATTATTATTATTATTTTAATGCAATTCATTACAAATGTTTTGACAGAATAAACAGAACTTTGGTTTTTAACAACTATCTGTGATCTTGAATGAAATTCAAATTAAAGGTGGGTTTTTTTTTTTTTAAAACACTACTAGAGCACATTGATTAATTAATCATCGACTATTGGATGTCAAACATTTGGTAATTAATTAATCATCGACTATTGTATGTCAAACATTTGGTAATTCATCAGAGGCAACCTGCTACATTTTTCCATTAGCAGCATGGGATCTTTTATATGCATTTTCCTACAAACAGGAAAACACATGCCATGACCTTTGGCCGGTTGTGATGCACTGGTTGGAACGAGAAAACCTCAAATCAGTTGAATGTATCCACTGAAGTAGTTCGATCCTGCGTGGGTAAGCACCTCAGGCGAGCGTTCAACCGTCTGAGTTAAATCCCGCCTGTTGAGAAATGCATTTTGTGATATTAAAAACACCAGGATGACCAAAAACACTTCGAATGTACGGAAATTGGTAGTCTAAACCATAAAATCTAAGTAAAATATGATTTTAGTTATCAAAAACAGCTATAATAGTCAAAAATATGCCTTAGGGTTTAAAGGGATATTCCTGAGTGTGTTACATTATAAGATGTTTCCGACTAATAAAATATTTCTACGATTAAATATGTTTTCTTGTTTAGAATATCGGTGTCTGTACAATGTATATTCAATGTGTTTCTGGTCATCTTAAAATTTGTAAGAAGCCCAGACTGTATTTTGTCTTCAAATAATTTCCTGCGTGCGAAAAAAATAATATTTTAGGAAATAAAATGAAATTTAACCTAGTAAAAATATTAGAACGATCAGAAACACATTTAATATACAGCCACTAATATTTTATGCAGAAAAATATATTTGATATATAGTTGCAATCGTTAAAAAGGCTATGTTAGTCGGTAATACCTTAAAAGTTGCAGCAACCTTGGGAATGTCCCTTTCAAAACTAGGGTATGTCCCTTTAACAACTGGGGGGGGGGGGGGGGAGGAGGGACGTTGCCCAGTGGTAAAACATTCGCTCGATGCGCGATCGGTCTGGGATCGATCCCTGTCGGTGGGCCCATTGGGCTATTTTTCGTTCCATCCAGCGCACCACGACTGGTATTTCAAAGGCCGCGATATGTACTACCCTGTATGTGGGATGGTGCATATAAAACATCCCTTGCTGCTAATCGAAAAGAGTACCTCATGAAGTGGCGACAGCGGGTTTCCTCTCTCAATATCTGTGTGGTCCTTAACCATATGTCTGACGCCATATAACCATAAACAAAATATGTTGAGTGCGTCGTTAAATAAAACATTTCCTTCCTTTAACAACTGTTGATAATAAAAACAATTGTCATTAATCAGGGCCATACCACTTTTCAAAGAAACAGAAACAGAAAATGTTTTATTTAACGACGCACTCAACACATACTTTTTTACAATATATAAGTGTACATTTATAAAAGATCGATCCTTGTTGTTAAAGGAATATTCCTGAGTTTGCTGCATTGTAAGATGTTTCCGACTAATAAAATATTTCTACGATTAAACTTACATATTAAAGGTCCATGTTTATCAAAAACATAATTCACTATTGTTTGGTATTTGCGTATACCCTTTACAATATATATGAAATATCAATAAAATATATATTTTTAAATGAACCCTTTTTAATATACTCGCAATAAAAAGTCGCGTTTTTCCCATCGGTGGCCAAAACGCATGTCGAATGCAAGAGCTAAGTCACGTGACCCCGTGACGCGCTAACCGGCATAACACGAAAGCGTGATTCGCAGCCTTTCAGACATTTTACTGGGAAGGTTTAACACGTGTATTATTAAAACGCGAAAATTGTATTCTATTGAATTGAATTGTATGGGTGGAATATTCTTTTGGAGATAGGGGGATGAGGCGGGGAGGGTACCAGAGCAGGGGCGGCAGTGTAAAATATAGTGGTACGGTTCGAAGTTGCCAGATTCTTCTTACAAATTCAATTGAGAAGGACATTTTCACAGATACAACAAATATAACCCACAAAAGTGCCTCTGTGAAAAGTAACCTACGCCAGTGGAGGGTACTAAACCTAGAACGATAAAAAAAACATGGGGCTTCTATTTCATAATTAAATATTGCGCGCGCACGCGCGCGTGTGTGTGTGTGTTTGTGTGTGTGTGTGTGTGTGTGTATACACACACACACACACAAACACACAGTTTGTATATATACAGTTTGTGTGTGTGTGTGTGTGTGTGTGTGTGTGTGTTTGTGTGTGTGTATATATTGATTCACGTAATATAAAAGAAATAACGAAAATGATAATTTGTGCACACAGGCTAAATATTGAAGATGGTAGGTACAAAAATATCGAGAGAACACAAAGAGAATGTACATTATATAATATTATTCAGTGTCCACGATACGAAACGATAAGAAATAGATTTATTAAGAAATACTACTCCAAGAACCCCAGTGCCTTTAAACTAATACAGCTATTGTCAACTACAAACAATAAGGAGATAAATAACCTTGGCAAATACTTACTACAGGCGAACAAAATGAGGGATATGCTATTACTATAAAGAACTTAATATATCTATTATTGTGTGACCCATATCGCTGATATGGGTTTATATATAGAAATAGATGGATTGTTTTTGTCGGTATATGTGTATGTATTTATGTAAGTCATTCTCCACCATTGTTCCGCACTATTGTACATAATATTGTATTTCATTATTATAATGCTGATAAGTTGCAAACGTAACGCAATAAAGAACGTGAACTTGTCTGCCAGTGGTCACCTTTCAAACAATGGCGGCATTTCCCCAGTAATTAGGACACCACATAAAGTGTTATGAAATAATTGTGCGTCATTGAAAGCTTAATAAACAATGAACAACACCTGTAGTAACGGGTGTAGGTAGCAAGATAAATCGTATTATATTTGTATGTGTTCATACCTGCATTGCATCATACCAATCTGTCTAAAACAATAAATTCAGATCTCTGTTTTATGTGACATTAATCAATAAAATAGTGTTATTTATTCTGCTTGTTGTTTTAAATGCGTTCTGGTCTGAACACATATTTGTTATTACAGTCAAATGTTAATATCCCACTTTCAAAAGTCGGGACTGAATTTGTGTCCTCCTTCCCACAGGTAGGTAGGTAGGTAACTAGGTTAACGTGCTTATATACCACTACTTCACCAATCGAGATACCATTCAAGTAGATGTACAAATGTTATGAGACCAAAATGTCCAAACTAGAATATCACTGTTTATATATTCAACGTGTTTCTGGTCGTTTAAATATTTGTAAGAAGCCTAAACTGGATTCTGTCTTCAAATAATTTCGTACATACGAAAAACTAAAATTAAGAAATAAAATGAAATATAACCCAGTACAAATATTAGAACGATCAGAAACACGTTTAATATACAGCCACTAATATTTTATGCTAAAAAATATATTTGATATGTAATTACAATCGTTAAAAAGTCTCTGTTAGTCGATCACATATTCAAAATGGCAGCAAACTCAGGAATGTCCCTTTAATGGATACAAAACTGAATGTGTGTATATATCCTCTGCAGACATCGTGTCAGGAATTCCACTAGCATATAATTAATTAATGTGCTCTATAGTGATGTTGTTACAATCTTCACGCTAAATTTAGATTTTGATATAGCAAATAATTAAACAATTCGGCCGTAGACAGGTAGACTAAGTTTAGCTATTGTTACTGTATAAAACAGTTTTATAACAGGTGTATATTCTGAGAACTCATACTGTTTTTAATATTCACACAACATTTATCTTTTATTACAGTACTATAGATACATTATATATATATATACATAGAACTCATACTGGTTTCAAACTGCACGCTACGTTTAGCTCCAATTTGATACGTAATTATTAAACCACTGTGTAATTGTGGATATTAGTAGCTAATTGTAGCGTGTAGTGTTAATTGTTGCAGTATTATGAGACAAGTGATTAACATATCGATTATTTTAGAACCATACACCTTCATGTTTTCATGCTTACATCCAATTAAGGTTCAAGCCGGTATACAGTTTCTAATATACACGCTAGATGTATTCGCTGTTAAAGAACAATAGCTTATGATAATTATGGAAGACATCACCGAGGTCGGTATACAGTTTCTAATATACACGCTAGGTGACCGGACACCAAAAGACATGTAGTGTGTAATGGATTAAGTTAGCGTCAAAGACCGCATTACTCTAACGCCCGGCTCGCTGCGAGGCACCGGTCAGCTGCGCGTCTTAGGTTTGGGGTGAAAACAGAAGTGGGCGGGATTATGCATAGATCTGAACGAAAGCGAGGCAATACGTCATCGGTGAGAGTTACCAAGCAATACCGGTACACGTGTTGATTCTTTGGTTGTGCCTTTTAGTCGTTGTCTTTTTTTTTTGTCTCCAGGTTTATCGGAAATTTAATTTACAAGATAATTAGTGTTATTATATACTGTCGACGTAATTATATGATGGTTAACTGCGCAGTGTTTAACTGCAAGAGTAACAGCAATGCATCCCACGAAACGGCCAACATCATGGTTTCGATTTCCAAAAAAAAGAAAGTTGTTTTAAAACATGGACGCATTATTGTCGTCGAACGGGCTTTACACCAACTAAATACAGCAGGTTATGGTACATTTACAATGTGAAAATTAAAACAAGTATGTACTTAAGATATACATTAAATAATGGTATTGCAATTTGTTCACATACGAATATTTAAACTTCACATTTATTTACCTATAATTACCAAATTAATTTTCACCGACAGCCCATAACGACTCCATACTAACGTCTCTTTATCTAGTTGGTTTGTTAACCTTATAACAAAACACCTTCAAAATGTGAATTATTACGTTAGTTAACAATGTTTATAGTCAGTTCAGTATGTTGTCATTAAAATTAAAATGCTAACACTTTAGCAAGAACAACATATGTACTGTGGCCAGAAGGAATGATGGTTAATTAGTTTTAAAGCTAATGTCGATTATTAAAGCATAATAAAATTGTACTTTTCAATGCTTTCTGTACATCATATTAAAAATACTCTACACCAAATAATTATTTTAATACCTACCTGGGTTTCTGCCAGAGGGTGCGGAGGGTAAACTTAAATGTATGTACTAAAAAATCTCTGAAATTAATATATATATATATATATATATATATATAATGTTTAATTTTTTCGATAGAATATAGTAACATCATTGCTGTTTAAAATTTATAAAAGTGCATGAAATAAAATGTTCAATAAAAAAAACATTTCAAACCTATAACCACCCAATATACTCCTTTGAATATATTTAGTTTTTAAAGGCCCGTAGGAACGACTTGGGGGGGGGGGGGGGGCACTGACGGACCGGGTATAAACTCTACAGCAGATTTTGGTTACAATGACATAAATTAATGTGATAAAGAAAAGCTTACAAGTGGGGGGCACTCGTCCCCCCCCCCCCCCCCCCCAGTTCCTACGGGCCTGTTTTATTACGTACCCTCAAATTATTTTCTGGCAGAAAACCTGGTACCTTTGGCAGAGGTTGAAACAATTGGTCGTCTAATTTTCGACTGTTACCATAAAATAATATAATTAATCACTTTTGGCATCTAGCAATTTAAAGCAAAATTAACAATAGTTACCACATGGAATAAGCATCATATATTATTTTGTTTTACCTGTAATATATTTTACCTGTAATATATTTTCATCAGGACTTCCTTCTTCCTCCATGAATGATTAAAGAAAATAACACTGGATATTTGTAAAAAAAAAAAAATGTATTCCAATATATAACAAATGTGTTTTATGTCAGTATGTGGAGCAAACTACCTGAAACAGTTGGTTTGAAATCATGATTACAAAATCCTAAATAAAAGGAACTGGTTCCTAACCTCACCCTCTACATATTATCTATATTTGTATAGGCCTGTAGGTAACGATATTTGAAGGGGGGGGGGGGATACAGTCTCTAGTGAGGGATACAAACTAGATTTTTATCTTTATATCATCTTTATTTATGCAAAGTAGTGAAAACTTAAAACATAGATTTTCATCCTAGAGTGTGTGATGGAGAACAAGCCCCTAGGCCCGCCCCTCCCCAGTTCCTACGGGTCTGTTGTATTTTATATTAATAAATGCAAAGACTACATAATAATATTGTCTATAAGACATATTAGTTGTAAACTGATTGTCAGTATGTGGCAACAGTATAATATTTTCCAACATTTCTGTGTTTCTGTACCCGGCTGTGGACAGTTTCGGCAGACTGGTAACACATTTTCTTAATAATTAAAAATACACGGTTTAACCAAACACATTAAAACTTGGAGGGTAACTAGTTAAGAGAACAAAGTTTTTTGTTAAAATTATTATATCTTGCTTTGGTGAGGAGGGGACGCTTTTTGCAAATTTGCGAAATCGGCCTATGGAATATCCACTGACGTGTCATATTTACATCTATGCTGAACAAGATTTAAGATGAAATATTATTAAATTTTGTGTGCTTTTCTTCTAATTAGGTCCATTTGCTTCAGTTTACATTAAAAATGGCATAAAAAAATTATGTTTTTAAAAATGCTTGTATGCTAGTCTATGACCGTGTGGCTTCCTGTCTTCGTCGGCAGTTGATTTATCTGAATTTTCGTCTAAGACAACATTTCCAGGATTAGGGACAAAGTCTCTGATAAGTGGTTCAAACTGATACGGTTGATGCCATTAGCACAAGCTGGACACAGTTCTTCGTCACTTGAATCGCTAAGTTCGTCCATGCTGCTTGGTAGTTTCTTCAGTTTTCCTCTCATCGATGACGTCACGGGTCTAGCTCATCAATTGTCGACAGTTTCCGGCAAACATCGGAGATCGGCGAAAAAACAAAACCCAACCAAGACTGGCACGCTTAACTTAGTCAATTTAAGCTAGGTTCATACTTCTCTGCCGACACTGGTCTCCGTCGTAATTGTGTTCATACTCAGTTCGCTTTCCTCAAGCTCGCCGTTCAACAGACGAATTTTGGAATTTTCACGTGCGTTTTTTTACGGCTGACAATTCATACTTTACATGTTGTCGTGATCCGCGCTATAAATGGTTTCATCATCAATATATATATATATATATATATATATATATATATATATATATATATATATATATATATATATATATATATATGCATATTTGCACGGTTTCTATTTTTGTCATAATTATGACAACAGATCATGTATATAACTACATGGTACTGATAATGGCCTACCAAATTTCTATGGATGTGTTAAAAACATATTATCCATAGTGTTTAATTGAATTTTTTTTTTTTTAACCTACATGTAATATTTCTAAGACATGTGAATGCTTACTGACATTTTAATATACTTTTACATACCTAAATAACTTAACATGTATGTTTATTGACATAGATGTGTAAAGTTTGTCATTTCAAAGGATTTTAGGTAAGCAGTATACATAATATTATACAAAAACAATTATTTATGCAGGAAAATAAGGTGTGATTGGGGCGTCAACAGTAGATTCTCACTAACTACAATGTAGTTTCATAAGAAAGGGGCTTAAGTTATAATTCAAGACTGAACTGTAAAATAGATTTTAGATTTGGTATACCTGGATAGGTTCCCATCTGTTTCTCTATGTTTTACATGGTCGGATAGGAAACTCAGTAGGTCGTAGTATTTCCATTTGTGTTTTTTAATGGCAGGATCACCACGTTGGACCATTTACATTTGGTGTATTTATCCCATAAATACTTTCCCTCCACGATCTTTATTTTCAAAAATACTGCCAACTGCAATCTACGATTGTTCTGTCCGTCCATGGCCCCTGTATTGTGGTAAACTGGTATCATACAGGTTTGGATACTTACGAACTTCGTTAATGTGAGACCGGCATCGGTGGCGTCGTGGCAGGCCATCGGTCTACAGGTTGGTAGGTACTGGGTTCGGATCCCAGTCGAGGCATGGGATTTTTAATCCAGATACCGACTCCAAACCCAGAGTGAGTGCTCCGCAAGGCTCAATGGGTAGGTGTAAACCACTTGCACCGACCAGTGATCCATAACTGGTTCAACAAAGGCCATGGTTTGTGCTATCCTGCCTGTGGGAAGCGCAAATAAAAGATCCCTTGCTGCTAATCGGAAGAGTTGCCCATGTAGTGGCGACAGCGGGTTTCCCCTCAAAATCTGTGTGGTCCTTAACCATATGTCTGACGCCATATAACCGTAAATAAAATGTGTTGAGTGCGTCGTTAAATAAAACATTTCTTTCTTTCGTTAATGAGAAGTTCGTCTTCTAATGAAGAAAGGGGAGCTTTTTTAACGCCAGCCATCTTTATTTTTACCTCAACAAAGCAGACACGCAATGCGCAAAAACATAAATAAAATTCATCTCGGGCGGATTGGAAACGGATTACCCGTGCGAACGCTAAAAACATGTCAGTTTCACTCACTTCGCTACGTCATCATGCGTGCGCCTTCAGTGCGAGTTTGTTCGACGGATTTTTGTTGTCGGCAACCTTGCGGCGACGTAAATTTCCGTTCCGTATGGAGGTCGGCGAGATAAGTATGAATCAATGGGGAGCGCGGTAGTTACGTGTTGTGGTTTATGACGGCAAACAATTCATTACGCCGTATATATGGTTTGGTGTCCGGTCTCCTTTAAAGAACAATAGCTATATGATAATTATGGAAGACATGAAACGAACTACTAGTACATATATTCCCAGCAAGCATGCATCGTTGGTCCGATGTTGGCGAATGGTCGGACATGAGCGGCTACCATCGGCAAAGTTTTCTTGTAGCGGCCCGAAGTTGGCCCGATGTTAGCCCGACGTCAGCGCAATGATGTCTGCGACTACATCGACACGTTTGTCATCAGCTATAGGGTATTGCACCATACACAAAAAAAATTGCAGATTTTTTTTAAAAATTTTTTAAGTTAACTTTGAAACAAAATTAATTACTCTTATCAGTACTGTATGATTTTCGTAACCCTAACCCTAAACCTAACCCATAACCCCCCCCACACACACACACACACACACACACACACACACTGTTGACTGGTTGCATTCAATTCCATAGCGCAATACCCAAAAAAAAATATATATATATATATACTCTTCAAAAGAAGAAACGCAAAACCACATTGTCGTAACATTTGGAGAATTGATTTAATTATTGAATGGTGAGTCCGCTATTTACCAAAATGGCAGGATTGTTCACAATTCCGCCCACCCAAATGTGAGTAAGTGAGTAGGACCCCACCACCAAGGTCAAGGTCATCTGGAGTCAATACCGGGTGTGGCCTCCGGCGTGTGTTGACTAACTGCCTGTAGTGGGCCGCCTGCCCCCTTGAAGGACCAGAGTACGGATGACGTACAGTTGCGGGGGATGGTGGCCCACTCGGCCTGCTCTATGCTGCCAGCTCGGGCAGGGTCTGGGGCTGTGGTTGTCGCTGTCGGAGGCGTCGGTCCAATGGCGTCCCATAGATGCACAATTGGGTTCAAATCCGGTGTATGTCGATGGCCAAGGAAGGACATTAATGTCCACGTTCTTTAGGAAAAATACTGCCGTCTGATGTTCTGACGTGCATGTGAGGCCTGGCGTTGTCATGTTGGAACACTGCGTTGGCGTTTACCATAACTGGAACGATGTGTGGCCGGAGGATCGGTGGTCAATGTGGCAGGCTGTCGGTCTAGGTTGCCCTGTACTGGGTTCGGATCCCAGTCGAGGCATGGGATTTTTAATCCAGATACCGACTGGAAACCAGAGTGAGTGCTCCGCAAGGCTCAATGGGTAGGTGTACACCACTGACACTACCCCCGCCGAATCTGTCCACTTCCTGCACGCAGTTTGCCGCATAACGTTCACCACGACGCGCAAATACACGCGACATCTTCCATCATGACGTCGGAGCAGAAATCGGGACTCGTCACTGACACCACACCTTCCTCTCCATCGCAATTGAGGCCATTGTCGATATGTCTGGCACCACTGCAGTCGTGAGTCGACGGTGTTGTGGTGTTAAATATGACACCTCGAACTGGACGTCTGAGCACGAATTCCTACCTCACGTAGGCGGTTCCGTACGGTCTGGTCGGATATCCTGCGCAAACCTGGTATTGCTGCGGCTGTGGAGGTGGCAGTAGTCAATCGTTCCCGAAAAAGGCGTACCCGGATGTAGCGGTCCTGCCTGGGGGTAGTGACCCGTGGTCGACCGCTAAAGGGAGGTCACGTGTTGATCACTGTTGCTGGTAACGGTCCCACAGTCTGGAGATGGTGCTTGGGGACACATGGAATGCCCTGGCAACGGCCGCTTTGGATTCGCCTGCGTCTAGTCGGCCGATGGCATTGTTTCTCTGCGGTTCACTGAGACGTGGCATGTCCTGGATTGTTAGCCTGTCGGCCAGATACAGAGGCCAGGCAAGCGAACACCCTGCACTTTTATACTGTCGGTGTTCATGTTGCACGTGCAGACAACGCACATGCAGTGGTGACATGGTTTGCACGTGGCTGCGTTTTTGCGAATATTCACATTTTGGACTTTATCAGTACAGTAGCTGCGTTTTATCGAATGTAACCGTGGGAATGTGTTTGGGACACACAATGACCACATATTCACAACACATGAACCGGTAGGAAACATAAAATCGGAGTTATAACCCATTTGTACCCTTTTGCGTTTCTTTTTTGAAGAGTATATATATATGTATGTATATATATGTAATATGTATATACATACATAAAGAGAGAGAGAGAGAGAGAGAGAGAGAGAGAGAGAGAGAGAGAGAGAGAGAGAGAGAGAGGGGGGAGCCAGAGAGAGAGAGAGAGAGAGAGAGATCTGTGTCGCCTTTTAAAAATAGTCAACCTGCATTTTACACAAGTACCGATGAATGGTGAAGAACTTGAGGAACACCTATTCATAGTTTGACTTCGCCGTGCCAGTCACCGTAAGACGAAATCTGTGTCGCCTTTTAAAAATAGTGACAACCTGCATTTTACACAATTACCGATGAATGGTGAAGAACTTGAGGAACACCTATTCATAGATATTAAATAAGTGTAAAGTGTTTGAGAGTTCGAACTGACACTGGTGCCACAAAAGCATGCGACAGGCTTACAGATAGGCGGTGTACCTCGGACAACACCCGTGTCTGGCACTAAAAGTAGGCCTACACGTGCTACTGATTGTTGAAGCGTGTAACTTTAATTCTATTGTCA
Organism: Gigantopelta aegis; assembly: GCF_016097555.1. Lineage (NCBI taxonomy): Eukaryota > Metazoa > Mollusca > Gastropoda > Neomphalida > Peltospiridae > Gigantopelta > Gigantopelta aegis. Next base: position 20,361,167 of record NC_054713.1, on the reverse strand, counting down.
GGCCTGTGTGCTGAAAATTGTACAAGGGTTGGGATCATATTTTATTTAGGTGGGTTGGGTCATGCTCCACTGGAGAATACATTGAAAGATAATATTTGTTTAGAGCAGCAGACATTAATGTAAATGCACGCCATAGTCGCCAAAATGCCGACCACTGTAAATTCTATACAAATGTTATTTCAAACAAAATGCGACAAGGTGTAGCAAATAAGCGATCTTCACACCGTCACGGTTACTAGTAAACATTTACTAGCCACTATTAAAAATCCACTAGCCCTTCTTTACTTTAAGTTAATACAATTTTGCTAAATAATAGTAATAATCAGATATGTCACCTAAAGAGGGAGAGAGAGCTTAAAACCACTAACAGTTGGGGGTTGGGGTAGGGGCAGAATATTGACATTTACAAAACAGATTTAACTGCAACATTTGACCCAAAAATATTTCAGTAGCCGTCGGCCATGGCAATAGTAGTTATTTACCATCCCAACATTGAATATCACTAGCCATGGGAGTGGGGCTACCATAATCTAGAAGCCATGTACTAATACCCATTCAGTCCGACATCTCCACCGTGTATCAAATAACAAATTGAGACTGTGAATCTAAGCTTGACATTGGTAGATTAATCGAATCTAGGAAAAAAAGGTCACAGGTAAAATGTCACAACTTTTAATTAAAAAATATATTAGTCAATGAAAGACAGATCAAACACATTTTGTCATTGAGAGTTTTTGTCAATCTTCTTTGTTTTCAATGTTGGTGGTTTAAGCGAATGTTCCACCCGATGCCACAGAGAAATTCTGCCACAATCTTGTGGTCCTCAAGACGATCGACACACAAGTTGCGAAGGAGCTCTTGCAGCTGCACATAGCGTCGACGAACCTGTCGTCGAGGTGGGTTTCCAACCGCATCCTGCTTGATGATGGTGCTCACTGTCGCCTGCTCACGTTTTAACCATTCAATAACCCGCCAGGTTGAAGGGTGGTAGTAGCCCACCTGGTTGAAGAACATGTTGTTTCTACCTACACACAAGTTGTTCGTACGATAATTATTGTTCATGGTGTCATCATGAACGTTTCACAGGACAGGAGCGAACATCATGTTATATAAAAATTGTGACTTTTTTTTCCGTGTGATTTTTTTCTATGACTTTTTTCCTGACTTTTATCCAGCCATCGATTAATCTGCTAGGACAATACTCTGCATGGAGCAGTAATTAAATGGAAAGAGAAAAAGAAATTGTGAGACAATGAATTCCAAACGGTTAAATTAAAATTAAACTGTATTGGGTTCTTTTTTTAGATTAAAAATTCAAGTCTCCCTCCTGTTAAAAAAATCACCCTCTCAAAAGTTTGAGAGAAGTGACTTCGCTCATTGATTTTGACCTCGCGTGAGGCCTGTGCACACACACGCACACGCACACACAGACACGCACACACAGACACGCACGCGCGCACGCACACGCACACACACTCGCACGCACGCACACACACACACACACACGCACTCGCTCGCACGCACGCGCACACACACACTCGCACGCGCACACACACACACGCACACGCACACAGACACCCACACTCGCACACGCACACGCACGCACACACTCACACGCACACACACACTCACACGCACACACACACACACACACACACACACACACACAGGGCTTCACCGATGGCAGTTGATGGCAAAACATTTCTGGACCTGGGGAGGTTCGAACATGAACCAAGTGGACCTTTTTCTATTTTGTTTTTGCATCACCCGAAACTCCATGTTTATAAACATGTATGCTTTAGTACTGAAAGCGGACCATTTTTTGAAAATAGAATTTAAAGGTCCTTGACAGATGGTCGGGATAAGTTTGCATTTTTCGTTTATTCTGTAATATTGTATTGTTTGACCAAAACTATGGGGCCCGGGCCCCTTGGGACCCCGCCTGAATCCGCGCCTGTTCAGGTGCTGATTAGACTCGGTGAAAGGAAAAAAAAAGAAAGAAGTGTTTTATTTAACGACGCACTCAACACATTTTATTTACGGTTATATGGCGTCAGACATATGGTTAAGGACCACACAGATTTTTTTTAGAGGAAACCCGCTGTCGCCACATAGGCTACTCTTTTACGACAGGCAGCAAGGGATCTTTTATTTGCGCTTCCCACAGGCAGGATAGCACAAACCATGGCCTTTGCTGAACCAGTTATGGATCACTGGTCGGTGCAAGTGGTTTACACCTACCCATTGAGCCTTGCGGAGCACTCACTCAGGGTTTGGAGTCGGTATCTGGATTAAAAATTCCATGCCTCGACTGGGATCCGAACCCAGTACCTACCAGCCTGTAGACCGATGGCCTGCCACGACGCCACCGAGGCCGGTGCCGGTGAAAGGAAGTAAACATTGAGATGGTGCCTCCGCCTGAATCCGCGCCTGTTCAGGTGCTGATTAGACTCGGTGAAAGGAAGTAAACATTGAGAGGGGACCGACTGACAGATCGAGCTTCTACTTCCCCATAAAACAAATTGAAAACTATTATTATGGGCCTAAAAAAAAAGTTCTGCATTCAAATTTATTATATAAAATACGGGTAAACATAATAGTTTTTAAATGCATTTTCACAATGTATAATTTCTTTAAAAGGCCGTCCTATATTCCTCAATAGCCGATGATTAATAAATCAATGTGCCCTAGTGGTGTCGTTAAAGATTCATTCATTTCAACTTATTTTCGTGCTTATATCCAATTAAGGTTCAAGCACGCTGTCCTGGGCACACACCTCAGCTATCTGGGCTGTCTGTCGAGGACAGTAGGTTAGTTGTTAGTTGGTTAGTGGTTAGTGAGAGAGAAGAGGGTGTAGTGGCCTTACACCTACCCATTGAGCCCTTAAGAACTCGCTCTGGGTTGGAGCCGGTACCGGGCTGCGAACCTGTACCTACCAGCCTGTAGTCCGATGGCTTAACCACTACGCCACCGCGTTAAAGATAGCTGCTTCCATGGGCGTTACTTGGTGGGGGACATTCCCCCACCCATCGTTTTGGAATGGGGGGGGACCAACGAGCAAATATAACACCCCCCCCCCCCCCCACACACACACTTTTTAAGAGGGAAAACAGGTTTATTTTATTAGAGCCAAAACGTCATTGCGTTCCTTTAAAGGCGCTCTATTACGGATTTAGTGGGCCTTATTTCTCTAAACATGGATTATAAATGGAAATTACATTCATTTGGAATACCAAACCTAGTTATTGTATGATCCAAAACATATTAATTGAACTACGATTGAGGGAATTCTATGACACGCTTTATTTGTAAAATTTGGAAGTCTTCTTGTCAAAAGTCATTAAAAAATACGGCAAAAACACTCGTAGTGATGAGGCTGTATATACGACAACCATATAATATATTTTAGAATTTTATATAAACGACCGCCGTGTATAGAGACTTGGCAAATGAGGACCGGCTATATAATAAAATAATTTTAAAAACATATATTATTTCATGACGAAAATAAGGCGCGTGTGCATGGAATTTAGCAGGAGAGAGAGTCTAGACGGTTACAACGCTATAGTGCTTGGTTCGAAAACGGATAACATGTTTTCCAGCGTCACAAATGTTTTTCGTTAAACGTTTGCAAATTATTTTGACTGATTCGCAAAGTGGTTTAATGTACAGCGTATTAAAACCCCCAAACATAAAAAACCAACAACAAAAAAATAAAAAAATAAAAAAATAAAAATAAAAAAAATAAAAACCAACAACAAACAAACAGTATAGGAGCCTACTGTTGCATGTTTTTCCGTCCAAAGGTTGACTTAATTATTACTTAACCCAGTTGAATCCAGTTCTACGTGCAGGGACAAGTTCAAGTCTGCCATTTGTGCGTGTGTGCACGCACGTTAATCTTGCATTTTTATAGTCCCCCCCCCCCCCCCGATAAAACACCGCCCCCTCCATCCCAAAAAGGTAGTAGTAGGCTAATAATAATAAGTTAATAATAATAATAATAATAATAATAATACACTATTTTTATTATTATTATTATTATTATTATTATTACATGCATTATAATGTTGGTAAAACCATGTCGTGGTGGGGTGGGTGGGGGGGGGGGGGGCGGTTGTTACAGAAACATTACATAAATTTAGAGGGAGCCCGGGAGTGGTCTCAGCGTTACTGGTAGTAGTAGGGATGGCACTTGAGCCTCAAGATATGCAAATGAGCTAGGTCACGTGACCTGGGCGTGGCCTCTTCAGATTGGCTGACCTCTAAGCGTGGGGTGTGACGTCACGGGGACGCTAACCGTGACTTACTTCGAGTACATAGTCCTCTGGGTTAATGACTTGGACAGCTGTGGGATGGGCGTGGAAACCTGACCTCTGTGTCAGGAAACACCGGATGTCGGTAAAATATATGGGTGTGTCAATATATATATTGTTTTGCGATAAGTCCATGTTATATATTATTATAATATTTATAGATCAGGGAAATAACTGCACAGAGTACTTCCCTAGAGTACTAGCCCTGACCATTTAATATAAATTTTACCAAAATGAGTAAATACAGTGGTCGATCTAGGATCGATCCCTGTCGGTGGTCCAATTGGCTATATCCAACCAGTGCCACTGGTATGTCAAGGGTCGTGGTATGTCATCCTGTGCACACGTCCCTTGCTACTATAATGTAGCTGTTACAAATATCAACTGACATCCAATCACAAATCTAGTCATGGAGTAAAACACACAAAAAACAAACGCAATGGGGTTTGGGGTTTTTTCATTTTATTTCTAAATGACAAATCGCAAACTACACATATATAAAGTGGACACACATTGGGTTACATCGATAGGCCTAAAGGGCGACAACTACACACACACACACACACACACACACACACACACACACACACACATATATATATATATATATAATGGACACACATTGGGTTACAGGGGGAGACATGTGAATAATATGAGTGTTCATTTCTCTTCATCTTCGTCCTAATCATCAGTATCATCACCATCGGTATCGTCGTCGTCTAGTTCGTCCAAATATTCGCCTATAGGTCAGGAAACGAAAGTACGTGTCTTTAAATAACTTCCATTGTAAAGTCTTCATGTTTCTTTCGATGGCATCTTGGGACATGTTTTTTTCTTCTCAGTGTTTCCTCTTGCTTTCGATATAATCATGATTGATGTCGAATTCACGCTCGATCATCAAATGTACGCCTTCGTTTTCCAGATCAGACGACGGCTCCTCTTCTTCATTTCGCTCCTCGCACGTTTTAAATCGCAGATGTCGCTGCAAGTCACTCCCGTCTTTAAAGACCAGACCACACGTATCGCAAGACTGCATCTTTTTGACTTTTTTCAGATAGGGCTCTACCTCGACTTCTTCTTCTCCGTCGTCACATTGGTAGGCGGGTATGCCTGGTAGTTTTCTCTTGAATGTGTTTCCTTGCATGATTTGCACGTAGAGCTCTTTATCCGACAATGGTTGACTCTTCTGAGACATTCGCCGTTATGTTCGTGCTTTTATACCATTCGGACGGCCCCGTCTCTAAACCATTAGAAGGCGCCAATGTTCGGGCGTGGTCGGTTTCAAGCCCACCAAGAGATGTCCGTAGGGCCTGTGGGTAGCTTCCTCAAACCGTTGCATCAAATGACGAATATTTCTAGGATACATCTGCTGTGCGTGCCAAGGTTAGGACTTGTTGCTTGTCGATGGGGTTGTTGAACAGTGCCAAGTAATGACAGTTTCTTCTTTGCGTCGGGTCCTTGCTGTTATAGAGGTTCTGGTTGATGGCAATCACAGAGAGGTTTCTGTGGTGATTTCCTTCCATGAACAGGTCGGTGATGCGTGGGTCTTTTCCAGCTGTAGACATCAGGTCGTCCAACACGATGAGATTTCTGACTCTGGGATCCAAATAACGATCCTTTTCCAAATTCTCGGGTATGCCTTGAACAAATTTCACTCGAGCAACCATTTTGATCGTATCATAGAGGGGTTGCCATCATTTGTAAAGCCAGATGATGCATTGAGGAGGCGGGTAGATTTTACCATCTCTTAGCAGTTTGTGCAACAAAAATGTTTTTCCACACAACGTAGGTCCAGACACGATCATGGTGAACGGATGTAACAATCGTAGGGGCTGTTGCTGCTGCTGCTGCTTCTGCTGCTGTTGCTGCTGCTGTTGCTGCTGCTGCTACTGGGAAGGCTTATTTTCAGATTCCAAGAGTCCATGTTTATTTCGTACGTGCCGAGTTAGGTCGTAAATGTGACACTGATTCATGATATTGACTGTTGAAGTGTTCGACGTGAACTGGTGATACTGAAACTGCCATGCCCCCTTTTATAGTCTTCTCAGAAAAGCTTGTGCTGTTTTTGCCCAGTCTGATCTCGTCGTTTCTGTTCAACGCCACTCTGTTCTCGTTTCCGTTTCTGCTCGGCCTTGGCTTGCTCTACGACATTTTGCGTTGGGGAGACCATGACGACTTTAGATGTCGGAGACTTGTTCTGTTCCTCTTTTTCTTTTTTCCACGTGGGATCGTAGAGTTCTAGACATTGATCCACGCTGAAAATCATCTGACTTTTCCCACCACGTTGCACTGGAAAATGTGGCTGAAGTTTGCCTTGGGCTTGCAACTTGTAAAAGTGGGTCCATTTGTTCGCGTCGGGAACGTACAACTTGTACTGATCTGACATGTTGCTACTTTGAAGGTTCTAACTGAAATGACGATGTTACCCATTACACTTTTATTTATACCTTCTACAATTTCGCGCATGCACACAAAGATGTAGTTTGTGAGATACGTATGACCCGTGGCCCCATCCCAAAGCATAGCTCGTGCACGGCTCAGGACCACTCTCGGGGTCACTCTCAGGGCTACAGGGCCACACACAGGGCCACATGGCTACACTCAGGGCCACACACACAGGGCCACACTCAGAGCCACACGCAAGGCCACGGGACCGCACTCAGGGCCACACGCAGGACCACAGGACCACACCCAGGGCCACACTCAGGGACACACACACACACAACAGGGTCACCCTTACATTAATAACAAACAAAACGTTTTATTCACATGTTTATTTTACAAAACGAAAAGTAGCACACATGTGTATAATGTCTGAACACATTGTTAATGTAGGAACATCTCGGGGACAGCCTGTAATGTTCCATCACTGGATCGTCTGACTTCTGTCATCCGTAGGTGAGTAGTCCACAACAGTAACATACGACGGCATTGTTGTCCCCCGTATAGAAGAAACCGGCCTTGGCGAGTTCCCTCGGTCTCTGACTCATCTGGAGGGGCTACCGACCAAATGTGTAGAGACGTCTGTAGAATCCTCTCATTTCGGGACGATGGCAGAACAAGTAATGTCTCGAAAGGCCATCCCATTTGTCACTGGCGTCGTAGGCATCATCGTAGGGAGCCGAGTCTGTTTTATATTCTCGAGCAGCATCTGTCTGATCCATGGGTTCTTCGTCCACGGGTTCACGGATATCCATGGGTTCTTCATCCATGATTTCATCAGGTTCACGAGCAGCGTCCGTTTGATCCGTGTCATTTTCTTCTGGTTTGGTAGCCACTCTTTTGCATTTGATCGTGTGTCTTTCGGAACATTTGCATACCAAGACATCGTCACCGTTACTACAACTGCTGTTACTGCTGCTGTCCATTCTAGAATATCCCGATGCCATCTCTGGAGTGCACGTCTTCACTCTACATCGGTCGACTGACGAATGTCTGAGCATGTCCAAACACGTCCTGGGTTTTTGCCGTGACGTCACCGAGCATGTCTGGACACGTCTAATATGTCGGGTTGCATTCCAAAGACTCTATGGCACCCATCAGATTCTGATGATCTTGGTGACATGGTATAACGTCTCTCAGTTCCGGCACAAAGTCGTAGATAGTGTCAAAGCATTTCTGGAGCTCTTTCCACTGTTCGGCAGTCAGTCGAACGCCGCGACGGGAGGGTTTCAGTTCTTGGTCACAATACCACCACTGACGAATATCCACGCTGGCATAACTACATTCGACGTAGACGTTCCCACCGAGATGTTGTGATGTTTCCCGTTTGAAGGTGACCAGATCCAACCACTGTTTCATCATTAGAAAAAAGCCTTTCTTGTTGGGAAAATATTTTCCACGGTCCTCGTCGAACTGACGAACGTGAATGGCACAGTTTAGCCACGAGGTAGACGTTACCGCCAAGGTCTAGTTTGCATCTCTTTTCGTTTTCTTCGTTTTTGACAAGGCCCTCTGTAGTGTTTCTGTCATATCTCGATGCCATTTAATATATAATATTATATATCGTATGTACCATCAACGGTATATGTCTTCTCTCTAGCAGTGTTGCTGAGCGAATGGCAAGCGTCCTGAATTTGTGGCTTTTATAGGCCCCACGGTAGCGTCCCCACGCTATCTCGAGGTCAAGACGTTTCTGAACACGTTCTGGGGTGACTCATGGCGTTCCCACGCCATTACCACATATGGGCACGTTTCAAACGCCTTGAATTTTCTACTCCCCGTTGACTCACATCTGATTGACACACACGTCAAAACGATTAAACCCATCTAATTAAAAACTTCCACCCCATCTGTTTCCTGTACATCAAAGGGTCCCCGATGGTTAACACACCCATAAATCTGGTCGACATCCGGTGTTTCCTGACAGAGTTCAGGTTCCCACGACCATCCCACAGTTGTCCAAGTCATTAACCCAGAGGTCTATGTACTCGACGTAGGTCAAGGTTTGCGTCCCCGTGACGTTACACCCCACACTTAGAGGTCAGCCAATCACAAGCGGCCACGCCCAGATCATGTGACCTAGCTCATTTGCATATCTTGAGGCTCAAGTGCCATCCCTACTACTACTGGTATAAAAAAAAAACCATCAATTTTCCGCATTTGAAATATGCCTAAATACAGCAAAATAACCTTTTAGTCATGTTTATTTGCGGTAAAATTAACGTTTTAAAAAAAGTTATGTATGGAGCCTCAAAATTGCAAACAGTGAAAAATTACGTTCATGCCCTGTTGTTAGTGTGTGTACTGTCTGAAGTGTCGCGAGTAACTATAAACTGAGGACGTCATGACCCAAGTGTCCCGAGTAACTATAAACTGAGGACGTCATGACCCAAGTGTCCCGAGTAACTATAAACTGAGGACGTCATGACCCAAGTGTCCAAAGTAACTATAAACTGAGGACGTCATGACCCAAGTGTTCCGAGTAACTATAAACTGAGGACGTCATGACCCAAGTGTCCCGAGTAACTATAAACTGAGGACGTCATGGCCCAAGTGTCCCGAGTAACTATAAACTGAGGACGTCATGACCCAAGTGTCCCGAGTAATTATAAACTGAGGACGTCATTTTGACAATGGTGTTTTGCCCATAATTCTCCATTAATACTGAGTGAGCTTTTGTCTAGTGTACCCTCCCCCACCCTTCCGTAAGTGGGGTTATGTCTTAGATTCACCTCCGTTTACATGGTATGCAAGCACATTACAATTTTATGTTCTCAGTTAATTTGTAGCTGTTTATCACAATTAAATGTCGAAATAGCATAATATGGCAGTGTAACTTTGATACTGCACCTTTACTAAGTTTGAAGTTTGTTTTGTTTAACACTCCTGGAGCACATTGATTAATTAAGGAATCTTTTATATGCATTTTCCCACAGACAGGAAAGCACATACCATGGCCTTTGTCCAGTTATGGTGCACTGGTTGGAATGAGAGAAAAAAAATGAGCTGAATGGATCCACTGAGGTGGTTCGATCCTGTGATGCAAGCACCTCAAGCGAGCACTCAACCGACTGAGCTAAATCCTATCCCATTCACCTTTAATAAAGTTACAAGTGTATATTTGCTTGAATTCTTGTTTTACTCATAAAATGCCACCTAAATTTCAAACTTATTGCTTAGATTACAAAACCATATTCATATAGGATAAAACAAGCATTCAGGCCAAACACATTTTCATATATCCTAAATTCAAGGGCCATAACTATGTAAAAAAGAAAGAAAGTAAATCGCCATGAAAGTTAAACTTGATCTGTAACAGTATGTGATAAAGCTATACACAAAACGTCATCTCAATATATTCAGGCATTGCAAAAAGATAGATTTTTTTTTTTTTAAATCAAATTTTCATATTCTAAGTTCAAGGGCCATAACTGTAAAAAAATGGGTAAATTGCCATGAAGGTCAAACATTATCTAACAAATTGCCATGAAGGTCAAACATTATCTGCAACAAATTGCCATGAAGGTCAAACATTATCTAACAAATTGCCATGAAGGTCAAACATTATCTAACAAATTGCCATGAAGGTCAAACATTATCTGCAACAAATTGCCATGAAGGTCAAACATTATCTAACAAATTGCCATGAAGGTCAAACATTATCTAACAAATTGCCATGAAGGTCAAACATTATCTGCAACAAATTGCCATGAAGGTCAAACATTATCTGCAACAAACTGCCATGAAGGTCAAACATTATCTAACAAATTGCCATGAAGGTCAAACATTATCTAACAAATTGCCATGAAGGTCAAACATTATCTAACAAATTGCCATGAAGGTCAAACATTATCTAACAAATTGCCATGAAGGTCAAACATTATCTAACAAATTGCCATGAAGGTCAAACATTATCTAACAAATTGCCATGAAGGTCAAACATTATCTAACAAATTGCCATGAAGGTCAAACATTATCTAACAAATTGTCATGAAGGTCAAACATTATCTAACAAATTGCCATGAAGGTCAAACATTATCTAACAAATTGCCCTGAAGGTCAAACATTATCTGCAACAAATTGCCATGAAGGTCAAACATTATCTAACAAATTGCCATGAAGGTCAAACATTATCTAACAAATTGCCATGAAGGTCAAACATTATTTAACAAATTGCCATGAAGGTCAAACATTATCTAACAAATTGCCATGAAGGTCAAACATTATCTGCAACAAATTGCCATGAAGGTCAAACATTATCTAACAAATTGCCATGAAGGTCAAACATTATCTAACAAATTGCCATGAAGGTCAAACATTATCTGCAACAAATTGCCATGAAGGTCAAACATTATCTAACAAATTGTCATGAAGGTCAAACATTATCTAACAAATTGCCATGAAGGTCAAACATTATCTGCAACAAATTGCCATGAAGGTCAAACATTATCTAACAAATTGCCATGAAGGTCAAACATGATCTGCAACAAATTGCCAACAATACATGGTAAAACTATACACAAACTGTCAGCTCAATATCTCAAGGCATTGTGAGAAAACAAAACATCTGTAAAACTATATGTGGGACGGATGGACACACAGACAGGACTGAGATGAAACTATATGTGGGACGGATGGACATACAGACAGGACTGAGATGAAACTATATGTGGGACGGATGGACATACAGACAGGACTGAGATGAAACTATATGTGGGACGGATGGACATACACACAGGACTGAGATGAAACTATATGTGGGACGGATGGACACACAGACAGGACTGAGATGAAACTATATGTGGGACGGATGGACATACACACAGGACTGAGATGAAACTATATGTGGGACGGATGGACACACAGACAGGACTGAGATGAAACTATATGTGGGACGGATGGACACACAGACAGGACTGAGATGAAACTATATGTGGGACGGATGGACACACAGACAGGACTGAGATGAAACTATATGTGGGACGGATGGACATACACACAGGACTGAGATGAAACTATATGTGGGACGGATGGACATACACACAGGACTGAGATGAAACTATATGTGGGACGGATGGACACACAGATAGGACTGAGATGAAACTATATGTGGGACGGATGGACATACACACAGGACTGAGATGAAACTATATGTGGGACGGATGGACACACAGACAGGACTGAGATGAAACTATATGTGGGACGGATGGACATACAGACAGGACTGAGATGAAACTATATGTGGGACGGATGGACATACACACAGGACTGAGATGAAACTATATGTGGGACGGATGGACACACAGACAGGACTGAGATGAAACTATATGTGGGACGGATGGACACACAGACAGGACTGAGATGAAACTATATGTGGGACGGATGGACATACACACAGGACTGAGATGAAACTATATGTGGGACGGATGGACACACAGACAGGACTGAGATGAAACTATATGTGGGACGGATGGACACACAGACAGGACTGAGATGAAACTATATGTGGGACGGATGGACACACAGACAGGACTGAGATGAAACTATATGTGGGACGGTGGGACGGATGGACACACAGACAGGACTGAGATGAAACTATATGTGGGACGGATGGACATACAGACAGGACTGAGATGAAATATATAGTGACTAAGTCCCCTCTGGTTATACTGGTAGGGGACTAATAAATAGGCCACTAAATTGATAATACATTCTGCCACCAGAGAGATATTATTAATGTGTTTAGGCCATTTATGACTGGTGTGAAATCACATTATTTCATGGTGGTCTAAATTTCATGTAATTTGTGGACTATGTAGTGTGGTTAATGAATTTAAGAACACAACAAAACTATATTGCATAATATATACATACAATATGAATTCCTGATACTACTTTTTTAATCCATGAATTTAAGTACCCAATGAAACAGTAGTATCATATAATATGAATTCATGATACAACCTTTTCAATCCACAAATTTAAGTACCCAACGAAAAGGTTGGGGTTTTCAGAAAAAAAACACTGAAAAATTTAGAAAGTAAAATTTATGAACATATCATTTTTATTACATGCAATTACATTTTTAGGACACACTTCACATATCAAAATTAATTGTAAAAATAAAATTTATATAACAAAATATTAATAAAAATGATTGGTGTGATGTAAACAAATACTACTACTGTACAATTTATCTGAGAAATCAACTATACATGTACATGTTTCTCACAATAAAAAAATCACCAGAGACAGGAAAAAGTAAATTGATTAATTGTAGGTCGAGGTATTCACTGCATTCTGCATTCTGTGGGTCCGAACATAGGCCACCCCACCCCACCCCCCAAAAAAGTGGCACCGAAAATTCTAAATTTCTGTACAAAAAATTACCAATACACTGTAAATACAGTGTATACAATATTATTTAATTACATGATATACATATATGTCTGTTCTAATGCATTAATTTAATGTTGGTGTAGTGTGTCATACAGTGGCCTGAAAACATACTCCAAAGTATGATTTTCTAGCACTAATTTTCCAAATACACTGTAAATATACAATATTATTTAATTACATGACATATACATGTATGTCTGTTTTAATACATTAATTTAATATAATTTTCACAATCTCATCAGACCCTGGTGAAATATCCTGGATACATCCCTGTTATATCAAAGAAAGGTGTCTTTCCAGCCCTAATAGTAGTACCCAAAGTTGTGTCAAGTTTTGGGCAGGATCTAGTGTGGGTTGGGTGGAGTGGGGTCAAGGGGCAGTTACATACCGGTACCTAAATTACTTTCCAGCTCGAATAAATTACTCTGCTACAAAAATGTATACTCTATGGTGAAGGACAATAGTGGTGTAGAACCCCAAGTGGTGTAACGTTTAGGGCAGGATCTAGTGTGGGTTGGGTGGAGTGGGATTAAGGGAACAGTTACATACATAAATTACATTCCAGCCTACATACATTACTCTGCTATACCCACAGTGGTGTAACGTTTAGGCAGGATCTAGTATGGGTTGTTGGAGTTACATACATAAATTACATTCCAGCCCACATACATTACTCTGCTATACCCACAGTGGTGTAATGTTTAGGCAGGATCTAGTATGGGTTGTTGGAGTTACATACATAAATTACATTCCAGCCCACATACATTACTCTGCTATACCCACAGTGGTGTAACGTTTAGGGCAGGATCTAGTGTTGGTTGGGTGGAGTGGGATTAAGGGAGCAGTTACATACATAAATTACTTTCCAGCCCACATACATTACTCTGCTATACCCACAGTGGTATAACGTTTAGGGCAGGATCTAGTATGGGTTGTTGGAGTTACATACATAAATTACTCTCCAGCCCACATACATTACTCTGCTATACCCACAGTGGTGTAACGTTTAGGGCAGGATCTAGTATGGGTTGGTGGAGTTACATACATAAATTACATTCCAGCCCACATACATTACTCTGCTATACCCACAGTGGTGTAACGTTTAGGGCAGGATCTAGTATGGGTTGGTGGAGTTACATACATAAATTACTCTCCAGCCCACATACATTACTCTGCTATACCCACAGTGGTGTAATGTTTAGGGCAGGATCTAGTATGGGTTGTTGGAGTTACATACATAAATTACATTCCAGCCCACATACATTACTCTGCTATACCCACAGTGGTGTAATGTTTAGGGCCTGATCTAGTATGGGTTGTTGGAGTTACATACATAAATTACATTCCAGCCCACATACATTACTCTGCTATACCCACAGTGGTGTAACGTTTAGGGCAGGATCTAGTATGGGTTGTTGGAGTTACATACATAAATTACATTCCAGCCCACATACATTACTCTGCTATACCCACAGTGGTGTAACGTTTAGGGCAGGATCTAGTATGGGTTGGGTGGAGTGGGGTTAAGGGAGCAGTTACATACATAAATTACATTCCAGCCCACATACATTACTCTGCTATACCCACAGTGGTGTAATGTTTAGGGCCTGATCTAGTATGGGTTGTTGGAGTTACATACATAAATTACATTCCAGCCCACATAGATTACTCTGCTATACCCACAGTGGTGTAATGTTTAGGGCAGGATCTAGTATGGGTTGTTGGAGTGGAGTTAAGGGAGCAGTTACATACATAAATTACATTCCAGCCCACATACATTACTCTGCTATACCCACAGTGGTGTAATGTTTAGGGTAGGATCTAGTATGGGTTGTTGGAGTTACATACATAAATTACATTCCAGCCCACATACATTACTCTGCTATACCCACAGTGGTGTAACGTTTAGGGCAGGATCTAGTATGGGTTGGTGGATTTACATACATAAATTACATTCCAGCCCACATACATTACTCTGCTATACCCACAGTGGTGTAATGTTTAGGGCCTGATCTAGTATGGGTTGTTGGAGTTACATACATAAATTACATTCCAGCCCACATACATTACTCTGCTATACTCACAGTGGTGTAATGTTTAGGGCAGGATCTAGTATGGGTTGTTGGAGTTACATACATAAATTACATTCCAGCCCACATACATTACTCTGCTATACCCACAGTGGTGTAATGTTTAGGGCAGGATCTAGTATGGGTTGTTGGAGTTACATACATAAATTACATTCCAGCCCACATACATTACTCTGCTATACCCACAGTGGTGTAACGTTTAGGGCAGGATCTAGTATGGGTTGGTGGAGTTACATACATAAATTACATTCCAGCCCACATACATTACTCTGCTATACCCACAGTGGTGTAACGTTTAGGGCAGGATCTAGTGTGGGTTGGGTGGAGTGGGGTTAAGGGAGCAGTTACATAAATTACTTTCCAGCCCACATAGTAGTACCCAAAGTGGTGTGAAGTTTAGGGCAGGATCTAGTGTGGGTTGGGTGGAGTGGGGTTAAGGGGGCAGTTACATACATAAATTACTTTCCAGCCCACATAGTAGTACCCAAAGTGGTGTCAAGTTTAGGGCAGGATCTAGTGTGGGTTGGGTGGAGTGGGATTAAGGGGGCAGTTACATAAATTACTTTCCAGCCCACATAGTAGTACCCAAAGTGGTGTCAAGTTTAGGGCAGGATCTAGTGTGGGTTGGGTGGAGTGGGATTAAGGGGGCAGTTACATAAATTACTTTCCAGCCCACATAGTAGTACCCAAAGTGGTGTCAAGTTTAGGGCAGGATCTAGTGTGGGTTGGGTGGAGTGGGATTAAGGGGGCAGTTACATAAATTACTTTCCAGCCCACATAGTAGTACCCAAAGTGGTGTCAAGTTTAGGGCAGGATCTAGTGTGGTTTGGGTGGAGTGGGATTAAGGGGGCAGTTACATAAATTACTTTCCAGCCCACATAGTAGTACCCAAAGTGGTGTGAAGTTTAGGGCAGGATCTAGTGTGGGTTGGGTGGAGTGGGATTAAGGGGGCAGTTACATAAATTACTTTCCAGCCCACATAGTAGTACCCAAAGTGGTGTCAAGTTTAGGGCAGGATCTAGTGTGGGTTGGGTGGAGTGGGGTTAAGGGGCAGTTACATACATAAATTACTTTCCAGCTCACATAAATTACTCTGCTATACTATATGGTGAAGGACAATAGTGGTGTATAGTACCCAAAGTGGGTTGGGTGGAGTGGTGACAAAGGGATAGTGCATATACAATTTTTACACATTATTAGAAGACTGATTTGATGCAGAATCTGTACAACACTGGAGTAGAAACCCGTTTTAACATCTTCGGTTTTGTGCCGTTTATTTTCATATGTAATACATATATCGACACAGCACACAGGTAGTTGGCTGTTGCTACCGACAACTCGCAAACACTCAAAGTTTTCCTTTCAACCCTATCAGTGGTCCTCTCCACTCTTCACCTGAAAAAAGGAAATGAAAAATACTTGTTTAACGACACAGCCTCCTATTTTTGTAGGTGAGGGGAGCAGGCTGAAAATGCCCGAATCTGGATAACAACATTTGTTCATATTAGCATTATTGCCAAATGACTATATATTGCTGCAAACGAATCACTACACATTTTTACATAGATTACAACTAATATGAGTAGAAAGATCGAAATGTCTGAAAGCATATCTATCTTTTTTGTGTCCAAATTGTTTCTTCCCCAACCCACCAGGATGAAGCAAATCTTCAAATTCGGACAAATAAGATAGAGATATGCTTGTCTGAAACTTTTCCCCCATGTATTTCGATCTATCTAATCACATATTAGTTGTCGATGATAACATTAACTCTACTACCAACTGTGAAAATCCATCACATCTTAGGGGCGGCATGTTATCAAGTGGTAAAGTGTCCTCTCGATGCGCGGTCGGTCTGGGATTGATCCCCATCAGTGTGCCTACTGGGCTATTTCTCATATATCAAAGGTCATGGTATGTACTACCCTGTCTGTGGGATGGTGCATATAAAAGATCCCTTGCTGCTAATCGTAAAGAGTAGCTTATGAAGTGACGACAGCGGGTTTCCTCTCTCAATATCTGTGTGGTCCTTAACCATATTCCTGACACCATATAACCGTAAATAAAATGTGTTGAGTGCGTCGTTAAATAAAAAATATTTCCTTTTATTTCCATCACATCTTGAGCAAGCATTCTACCAATGGGAAATATCTCAACCTGCCAGTCTATCTCCAACAATTGACAGATGATCCTTACAGACTTACCTCTCCCCCCCCCCCCACACACACACACCCCATTTAATTTTTGGACTTAATAGATAATTTCAAAATTATCTATTAAGTAAGTAAGTCTTGTCCCAAGTCAGGCCCCCAATCTTATTGGAGGTCGGACTCGAGATGGGCGTGTTCGAAACCCTAGTGGTAAAACTGTGGTATATGAGCACGTAAAACTAGCTATTAACTACCTACAGACTTACCAAGAATCATAGCTAATATGGGAAACCGGTCACAACCGAATATCATCTTCTTTTTACCATCAATGTGGACAACAATTGTAGGTGCTCCAAACGCCTGTAATAAACAATCCAGTACAACTCATAATACAGTAAAAACCCTCCGATATGATCTGTGGAACCAAGTAAAAAGTCTGGTTTTAAGGGCTATTTGCTTTAGAGTGATTATATTCTGTACCGATATTAAAAAAAGTTTAGTTTTGAGGAAATTCTGG
Organism: Gigantopelta aegis; assembly: GCF_016097555.1. Taxonomy (NCBI): domain Eukaryota; kingdom Metazoa; phylum Mollusca; class Gastropoda; order Neomphalida; family Peltospiridae; genus Gigantopelta; species Gigantopelta aegis. The sequence goes on along the minus strand of NC_054713.1, from coordinate 20,343,253 downwards.
TAAGGTCCAGTTTTGAGGGGTTTCACTAAATTAAATTCATCCTGCCTTTAAAATACAGAACTGCTACTGAATGTTTTTGCCAAAGTTTACACTAATTTTAAGGCCTTTTTCCATGAGGCTGATTTTTGTCGCGCTACTTTTTGCCACGCGTGTTAATAACAGCCACGCAGACAATCCATTCCCCATGAAGCAGATAGTTTGTGCAGATTTTAGGGAAAACGCATGTTGACAACCAAAATGGCAATGTCAAAGCACCTCCAGTTGAAACTATTACTTGCTCATTGGGAAGAGTCTAATGTTGAAGACATGTTCTTGGCTTTAGTTCTCAAGAAGAAAATAATGCTTAACAAAAGAAAACATAGATTTTGGGTCCACAATATCATCAAAGAAAGAAAGAAATATGGTGTCTTTTACCACTTGGTTAAACATCTCGAGCTTGACGGTGACAAATACCATGATTATTTCCGGATGTCCCCCCATGATATGGAGACAGTATTGGGATACCCCAACGTTAATGATGTAATTATAACATTTTCTAGCTGACCACGCAGACAAGCGGAGAAAAATAGCCTCTACTAGCAATTTTTTTTCGCACGGTCATTAATCAGCGCGGCAATCTGCTTGCATGGAAACGTATGTATAGTAGATAGTGATAGCGATTTTTTACAAAAGCAGCATGAGTTTGGCGCCGAAAGTTTGGAATAATACGCTCCATGGAAAAGGGCCTTTAGGCTAGAAATTCCCCAATCCAATGTAAACGTACAGCAGTTTTCTACTCACTATACCCACACCCTTTTCTCTACCCCTTCTCCTTTTAATCCTGTTTGTTTTACTATGTAAGTCTGTGGTATTTAATGGCTGATTGTGATATACTAAAAGCCAATCACGTTTATTTAAATTTTAGGCAGGTATTGTCGTGTAGTGTCATGTAAGAAAGTGACAAATACAGTGGCAGCCAAGAATGTCCGCAATTACCCGAATCTCCCCATAGGCATAAGTAAAGTTCTAGGTTACCCCATTATCCAGTGCTTCCTGGGTGTACTGCTTAAGTCGATCTTTTACATCCTGGTCCTTGATATGGCTCAGACTTTCGTTGATGATGTCATCACTGATACCAGCTGCCCGTCCTGCCTAGTGAAAATTATATCATTTCGTATAGCACTGGTATAGACTTTCCATAGTACAGATATGAAGAGTTCAGATGCAAAAACCAATAAATCCATTCTAGTAACTTTCTGCAAAAGAGGGTTTTATTGTTATGCTTTCTATGTGAAACACATCAAGTCCACAATGGGCGATCTTAACTTGAAATAAGTAAAGTAACTGAATGACAGAACTAAAAAAAACGAGTATAAAAATCAGAACATAACGCCTTGAACTGATTAATAATAGTACAATTTGGTTTTTGGATAAAAAAAAGTATTGGTTTTAGCACCTGAATTCTTTACCAATCAAATACACACCTGCCAATCAGGAATCAAAGGTAGAAGCAACTAACAGCATAGACCAATTAACTAAGAAAACACTCCGTGTATCATTTCAGTACGTAGGTTAATGCATGGGCAAAACATTGTTAATTGTTTTGACTTGTTGTGTAGCCACTTTGACAATGGTATTTTATTTTGTATTGAAAAATAATATATATAGTGCTGGATATACTTACTGTTGGCTTACTGGGATGTGTATTATTACAGAACATTGCAATGTATGACTATTTATCATCCCGCAAAAACCAGGTAGATTGTGTTTCTCTAGTTCTAAGGCTCATTCCTGATGTGACGCGTTAAGTATTACGTAACCACCAGCTCGCCAGAGGGCGTACTCACTGAGATGGTACAAAATGGCTGCGCCCGTTATATATAATAGTCGTCACATTTAACCGTTTTATTAATTAACTATACGATTATACGTGTTGATATTAAGCAATAATGTGCATTATATATCGTTGAATATGCATACCAGGCCAAATGCCTTAATTGTCCTCTCCTTTAAGGCAGTAACCAGTCATTCCCTATATACACATAAACATATACACATATACTTATATATACACATATGAGACCAATAAGGGCAAATGTACTTTTAAAATACTGCCCTGAGTTTACTGCTAATGTTAAAAAATGCCAATTAATAGGGGGGTTTTAACGACTAAAAGTATTACACATTAAATACATTTTCCTGTTTAGAATATCAGTATGCAAAGCAGAACTTTGATATTTTGTACAAACCAGTTTATGTATATCATCTATTTAGTGTAATATTTTCATTTTGATACAAAAATGTTTGTTTTGTTTAACAACACCACTAGAGCATGCACATTGATTTCTTAACCATTGGCTATTGAATGTCAAATATTGATAATTTTGACATAGTCTTAGACAGGAAACCTGCTATATTTTTCCATATGTATTCCATATTATTTCTTTAAACTTCTGTTAGTTTTGCCTCCAACATTTCAGGATTCCCTTTTTAAGATCTTTGATGTATGTATGATCACTGTCAACTTTCTAGTATGTACAGTAAATAATGAGGGTTTTTTTTAACTGGTTTAGCATTTTCTGACATTACATTTTGTACCATGCACCATTTTAAACATAAACCATGTATCAAAATAAACATTTCTGTCATCATTACACAACATAATAAACAGGTTTTGTCCCAAATGTCAATGTTCTGCCATGCATACTTTTTTCGCTATTCAACTAAACAAAATTAATCAATGCCTGTGCTTATAAGTCTCAATCTTTAAAGACGTCAAAAGCATACAATTTGTATGGCGTTGTCATGACATTACTGTCTCCGACTCAATTAGTCTTGAGTCTAGACTCTAAACATTGTATGGGCGAGGCATAGCCTAGTGGTACAGCGCTCACTCAATGTGCGGTCGGTGTGGGATCGATCCCTGTCGGAGGGCCCATCAATTGGGCTAATTCTCGTTCCAGCCAGTGCACCACGACTGGTATATCAAAGGCCATGGTATGTACTACCCTGTCTGTGGGATGGTGCATATAAAACATCCCTTGCTGGTAATCAAAAAGAGTAGTCCATGAAGTGGCGACAGTTGGTTTCCTTTCTCAATATCTGTGTAGTCCTTAACCATATGTCTGATGCCATATAACCGTAAATACAAAGTGTTGAGTGCGTCGTTAAATAAAACATTTCTCTCTTTCTAAACATTGTATAAGCACCAGGCCTGGTTTGTTTGTTAATTACCCGATATTTCACATGCATTTCTCATCTACCTCCCAACAATTTTGTGCATACAAAAAATATTTAATTATTGATTAGCAATTTAAATGAAGTTGAAGTACTACAGACATTACAATGCCTATTATCCATATAATATTCAACGTGACCAACATTAAAGGGAACATTTTGTTTTCAACATTTTTATTAGCAATGTTTCTAGTCAATTTAAAATTTATTAGCAACTACTTTTTAATGTTTTACAATTGCAGGGTTTCTAGATTATGGTAGCCCCACTCCCATGGCTAGTGATATTCAATGTTGGGCTAGTAAATAACTACTATTGCCATGCCAGACAGGGCTTCTAGATTATGGTAGCCCCACTCCCATGGCTAGTGATATTCAATGTTGGGCTAGTAAATAACTACTATTGCCATGCCAGACAGGGCTTCTAGATTGTGGTAGCCCCACTCCCATGGCTAGTGATATTCAATGTTGGGCTAGTAAATAACTACTATTGCCATGCCAGACAGGGCTTCTAGATTGTGGTAGCCCCACTCCCATGGCTAGTGATATTCAATGTTGGGCTAGTAAATAACTACTATTGTCATGCCAGACAGGGCTTCTAGATTGTGGTAGCCCCACTCCCATGGCTAGTGATATTCAATGTTGGGCTAGTAAATAACTACTATTGTCATGCCAGACAGGGCTTCTAGATTGTGGTAGCCCCACTCCCATGGCTAGTGATATTCAATGTTGGGCTAGTAAATAACTACTATTGCCATGCCAGACAGGGCTTCTAGATTGTGGTAGCCCCACTCCCATGGCTAGTGATATTCAATGTTGGGCTAGTAAATAACTACTATTGCCATGCCAGACAGGGCTTCTAGATTGTGGTAGCCCCACTCCCATGGCTAGTGATATTCAATGTTGGGCTAGTAAATAACTACTATTGTCATGCCAGACAGGGCTTCTAGATTATGGTAGCCCCACTCCCATGGCTAGTGATATTCAATGTTGGGCTAGTAAATAACTACTATTGTCATGCCAGACAGGGCTTCTAGATTATGGTAGCCCCACTCCCATGGCTAGTGATATTCAATGTTGGGCTAGTAAATAACTACTATTGTCATGCCAGACAGGGCTTCTAGATTGTGGTAGCCCCACTTCCATGGCTAGTGATATTCAATGTTGGGCTAGTAAATAACTACTATTGCCATGCCAGACAGGGCTTCTAGATTGTGGTAGCCCCACTCCCATGGCTAGTGATATTCAATGTTGGGCTAGTAAATAACTACTATTGTCATGCCAGACAGGGCTTCTAGATTGTGGTAGCCCCACTCCCATGGCTAGTGATATTCAATGTTGGGCTAGTAAATAACTACTATTGCCATGCCAGACAGGGCTTCTAGATTGTGGTAGCCCCACTCCCATGGCTAGTGATATTCAATGTTGGGCTAGTAAATAACTACTATTGCCATGCCAGACAGGGCTTCTAGATTATGGTAGCCCCACTCCCATGGCTAGTGATATTCAATGTTGGGCTAGTAAATAACTACTATTGCCATGCCAGACAGGGCTTCTAGATTGTGGTAGCCCCACTCCCATGGCTAGTGATATTCAATGTTGGGCTAGTAAATAACTACTATTGCCATGCCATGACAGGGCTTCTAGATTGTGGTAGCCCCACTCCCATGGCTAGTGATATTCAATGTTGGGCTAGTAAATAACTACTATTGCCATGCCAGACAGGGCTTCTAGATTGTGGTAGCCCCACTCCCATGGCTAGTGATATTCAATGTTGGGCTAGTAAATAACTACTATTGCCATGCCAGACAGGGCTTCTAGATTATGGTAGCCCCACTCCCATGGCTAGTGATATTCAATGTTGGGCTAGTAAATAACTACTATTGCCATGCCTGACAGGGCTTCTAGATTATGGTAGCCCCACTCCCATGGCTAGTGATATTCAATGTTGGGCTAGTAAATAACTACTATTGCCATGCCCGACAGCTATTGCAGGGTTTCTAGATTATGGTAGCCCCACTCCCATGGCTAGTGATATTCAATGTTGGGCTAGTAAATAACTACTATTGCCATGCCCGACAGCTATTGCAGGGTTTCTAGATTATGGTAGCCCCACTCCCATGGCTAGTGATATTCAATGTTGGGTTAGTAAATAACTACTATTGCCATGCCTGACAGGGCTTCTAGATTATGGCAGCCCCACTCCCATGGCTAGTGATATTCAATGTTGGGCTAGTAAATAACTACTATTGCCATGCCTGACAGGGCTTCTAGATTATGGCAGCCCCACTCCCATGGCTAGTGATATTCAATGTTGGGCTAGTAAATAACTACTATTGCCATGCCTGACAGGGCTTCTAGATTATGGCAGCCCCACTCCCATGGCTAGTGATATTCAATGTTGGGCTAGTAAATAACTACTATTGCCATGCCTGACAGGGCTTCTAGATTATGGTAGCCCCATTCCCATGGCTAGTGATATTCAATGTTGGGCTAGTAAATAACTACTATTGCCATGCCCGACAGCTATTGCAGGGTTTCTAGATTATGGTAGCCCCACTCCCATGGCTAGTGATATTCAATGTTGGGCTAGTAAATAACTACTATTGCCATGCCCGACAGCTATTGCAGGGTTTCTAGATTATGGTAGCCCCACTCCCATGGCTAGTGATATTCAATGCTGGGCTAGTAAATAACTACTATTGCCATGCCTGACAGGGCTTCTAGATTATGGTAGCCCCACTCCCATGGCTAGTGATATTCAATGTTGGGCTAGTAAATAACTACTATTGCCATGCTAGACAGGGCTTCTAGATTATGGTAGCCCCAACCCCATGGCTAGTGATATTCAATGTTGGGTTAGTAAATAACTACTATTGCCATGCCAGACAGGGCTTCTAGATTATGGTAGCCCCACTCCCATGGCTAGTGATATTCAATGCTGGGCTAGTAAATAACTACTATTGCCATGCCTGACAGGGCTTCTAGATTATGGTAGCCCCACTCCCATGGCTAGTGATATTCAATGTTGGGCTAGTAAATAACTACTATTGCCATGCCAGACAGGGCTTCTAGATTATGGTAGCCCCACTCCCATGGCTAGTGATATTCAATGTTGGGCTAGTAAATAACTACTATTGCCATGCTAGACAAGGCTTCTAGATTATGGTAGCCCCACTCCCATGGCTAGTGATATTCAATGTTGGGCTAGTAAATAACTACTATTGCCATGCTAGACAGGGCTTCTAGATTATGGTAGCCCCACTCCCATGGCTAGTGATATTCAATGCTGGGCTAGTAAATAACTACTATTGCCATACCTGACAGGGCTTCTAGATTATGGTAGCCCCACTCCCATGGCTAGTGATATTCAATGTTGGGCTAGTAAATAACTACTATTGCCATGCTAGACAGGGCTTCTAGATTATGGTAGCCCCACTCCCATGGCTAGTGATATTCAATGCTGGGCTAGTAAATAACTACTATTGCCATGCCTGACAGGGCTTCTAGATTATGGTAGCCCCACTCCCATGGCTAGTGATATTCAATGTTGGGCTAGTAAATAACTACTATTGCCATGCTAGACAGGGCTTCTAGATTATGGTAGCCCCACTCCCATGGCTAGTGATATTCAATGCTGGGCTAGTAAATAACTACTATTGCCATGCCTGACAGGGCTTCTAGATTATGGTAGCCCCACTCCCATGGCTAGTGATATTCAATGTTGGGCTAGTAAATAACTACTATTGCCATGCTAGACAGGGCTTCTAGATTATGGTAGCCCCACTCCCATGGCTAGTGATATTCAATGTTGGGCTAGTAAATAACTACTATTGCCATGCCAGACAGGGTTTCTAGATTATGGTAGCCCCACTCCCATGGCTAGTGATATTCAATGTTGGGCTAGTAAATAACTACTATTGCCATGCCTGACAGGGCTTCTAGATTATGGCAGCCCCACACACATGGCTAGTGATATTCAATGTTGGGCTAGTAAATAACTACTATTACCATGCCAGACAGGGCTTCTAGATTATGGTGGCCCCACTCCCATGGCTAGTGATATTCAATGTTGGGCTAGTAAATAACTATTATTGCCATGCCCAACAGCTAGTGAAAACCAAGTTGTAAAATGCTGCATTTAAGTCTATTTTGTAAATATGAATATCCTGCCCATCCCCCACCCCTCCCAGCCTTAATGTTTTTAAGCTCTATATCCCTCTTAAGGCGACATATCCAATTATTTCTATTAATAAAATTGTATTAACTTAAAGTAAAGTAGGGCTGGTGAATTTTTAATCGTGGCTAGTAAATGTTTTAAATCACTGATCCCATGGCATGGCTAGTGGATTTTATAAAAATTCTAGAAGCCCTGAATTGTGTAGTTATATCTCTGAAAATTGTGTAGCAAATCGCGACAAGATACTGAACAAAATGTTCCCTGCATATTAAACTAATTTCACTGTGACTGATGTTACACATTACCAAGACCTGTATGGTTCGTATGCTCATAAGAATGTGGATAATTGTAGATGATTCCTAAGTTAAGATCTCAACTAAGCTTGAAAATCATAAAATTAATACAATAAAGGACACTATTTATTGTGAATCAATTGATGTAAAAGGTTTTCAATTGTAAATTTACACAAACCTCTCTAAAACTTTCTTCTTTTGTAATATCTTGATCCTGGAATAAGAAAAAGTTAAATTCAGTGAATCACTGTCTTTTAAAATTATAAACAAAAAATCATATGGTCAGAATCTTAAAAAACATTTTCTCAGTGGGCATTTAAGTACATGTAGGGATACATTTCTACAGAGCATTATGCATTGTTTGTCATTTAAACGATAAGTCCTAAAATACTTGACACAAAAAAACACCAATATTGATAGCACTACTCTAACCTCTTTTTTTTTCTCTTTTTTTTAAAAAGTATTTGGGATTCCTCAACTGTGAATGTCATCCATTAATTAAAACATTTATCTGAAGTGCATACATCTACATAATATGCACATGTATGTTAATGAATTCACAAACGAACTAATTTGAGAAACACATCAATCTATTTTCAAATAACTTCACAAAAGTTACTCTTTTTTTTTTGTGAAATAAAAACCTCAATTATCCAGGCCTCTCAAAGTTTAGTTCAGCACGACCCAAGCAGGGCTCACCCTGTACATTGCAAAATTAGTCAATTGCTAATTTTTAAACAAAGTGGCTACAATATTTAGTCTTTGGTTAATAAAATATTCCTTAAATTGACCACATTTTAATCATTTTCCAGGAAATACTATTCTACATTTGGCCAAACAAAAATTCCTTCCAGTGTGAGCCATATGCTATGCATCTTCCCTAACACAATCAATTTAGGGCATCATTTATATTTGTCACACAAATTCAAATATATTACAAGAAAAAATCACTCCCAACTGTATTCACGATGTGAGTAGACGTGTCTATGTGTGCTCTCGAGTTGCCCCCCCCCCCACCTGGAGGGACTGATAGCCAGTTTTGGGGCCTCTACTGGAGTTCCGGGTTACCTATACCGGGACATGGGCGACCGTGTCTCCAAAGGAGAGGAACGGAGTGAGTGGAAGAGGAAGGAGGAAGAAGAAAGGCATGCCAGAGATGGCTCAGGGGACATTAAAGCTGGCGGCTCAACCGCCAGCGGCGGTCCCTTCCGCATCGCCGCCCCCACCGACTTCACCGAAGAGGACGCGACTGCCATCGGCACCAGCATCCCCAGACAAGCCATACTCAAGCCTGGACGTTGCGATGTGCCAGGCTCCAAGGGCGGTACCACCGACCTCCAATCCACGGGTGCCGGCACCAGGACTTGTTGTTGCGCCACAGAAGCGGACAAGATGAACAAAGAACTTCATCAGTACATGCAGGGGGACACTACCGAACTGACCAACCTTCGCGGTGGACACCTCAAAACAGACTGAAGACCCCTGGAAGACGGCAGCGAGTACGAACTGCACAACAAGGTGTTCGGCACTCACCACACCGTAGTCGTCACACACAAGAGGCAGTAGACCTACAAATAAGCCATACTCTACAGCAAGTTGAACAACCGGAATCTACATAAGATGATCCGAGCGGTCTGCGGCCCCGACTACGGTACGGTAGTTCATACCCTGCATCAATGCCAGCATCTTCTGCCGAACCTCCGGGAGTCTCCAGTTTCACCGACGTAGTCAACCTTACCTAGGACAGGTGACCTCCTTTTTTTGGGCTTAGTTGGACTTTAAATTTTTTCGCTGTGGCTCAAAATATTTATGTTTAGTTTTTTATAAATAGTCCAACGCACTTTACTTTGGCGCCCATTCAATTGCTCAAATAACGTTAAAACCTTTTAGGCCAAGCATTCAAAAATACTTTTGGTTTTAATTTCTTAGTCCGGACATGGTTAGGATGCAGGTTATTCTCCATAGGACTTAGGCTTTTTTTACCTTTTACTAAATCTTTTATTCCAAATTCCGTCCACTTCAAACTTACCCCCACCCCCCCACCCCCACCCCCCACCCCCCACCCCCCTCCTGTCCCGACTTAGTCACTGGCGAAAGTTAGAGATTAAGCCCATGATAGGCGTGCGTGAAGCCTTCGTGGTATATATGCACGTGAAAAATTTTACCGAACCGAACATAAAAAAATGTGTTATATCAATTTTTTTATGCATACGTGTACCTAAATAGTTCAATAAGTATTCCACTCATAAAGGCCTGTTGTAATCGTAATTACATTGTTTCCAATGACCTTACTTAGGTTGTCGAGCACACCCTTATGAAACAGTAGGACAAAAGTAGGAATGAAAATATATACAAAGTAGGACAAAAGTAGGAAAACAGAAGGACAAAAGTAGGACTTAAACAGTACGTAGCAACATTATTCATGCTCATACTGAGAAAAAGAATGTGTTAAATCCAAAAAGTGATACTATTTAGAAAACACTTTTAAAATGTTCGTGGTGCTCAGTTGGTACCTGTATTTTTTGTTCTATCCAAAATTATATAATTTGAATCTTATGTAATGGTCACATTATACAGTTATTTCAAATTAGTGTACACTGTATTAATCAATATACATATTTACATGCAGAGTAATTAATGCTGATGCATAGTAAAACAGATTAACATGATTCATTTACATTTTCCACAATATATTATAGATTCTGAAGTAATATATGACACATTGTACATTATAATCATGTTAATCATTGGAAAACTTGTTAGCTTTCAGGGTGTAATTTTAATATGCTGAAATAATATGGTGCCACAAATTGGGTATTATCTTGCTGGACCCCAAAACCCCTTTTTTAAATTTGACATGATTTGTTCACCAAAGGTCCTTTAAAAGAAGAATAGCCACATTTGGGACCCCTTTTCGTATCATGGCGTGTTACTTTGTCCAGTGATAAGTGAGCGAAAATTGGGAAAGGGATATTTCTGTGACCCCAAAAAACCACCCAGGTCCTTTTTAACAAAGTGGAATTGTATGAAAAGTCAAATTGGTTTTGCTTAATTCAAGAGACATGAAAAACTGGTATTTAAAAAATTTGTTAACAAAAAAAATGTCAAGGCCGGGAATGGTTGTTCATTTCGGAAAAAAATTTTTTTGTAATTTGAGCAATTTTTGTTGTTTTAAAGCTTTTATTAAGGAAATAGACCAAATTTTTTTAAAATCGATGCTTTTGTGTTATATTAACCTGTATGACAAAAATTTCAGTATTGGTTATTTCTTTTCGACCGGGTTGAAAAAAAAAATCTCCTCAAAACTTTGTGAGAAAGGCTTGGCCATTAATTTGTTC
>NC_054713.1:20251144-20332029 GCF_016097555.1 Gigantopelta aegis | reverse complement strand
TCAATGTGCGTCGGTGTGATAGATCCCGGTCGGAGGCCCATACAATTGGGCTAATCTCGTTCCAGACAGTGCACCACGACGGGTATATCAAAGGCCATGTAGTTACACCCGTTGGGGATGGTGCATATAAAATCAGCCTTGCTGGTAATCAAAAAGATGTCGTTCCTGATTGGACTAAGTGGCCGACAGTTGGTTTTTCCCTTTCTCAATTATCTGTGGTAGTCCGTTAACCATATGTCTATGCCATATAACCGTAAATACAAAGTGTGAGTGCGTCGTTAAATAAAACATTTCTCTCTTTCTAAACATTGTATAAGCACCAGGCCTGGTTTGTTTGTTAATTACCCGATATTTCACATGCATTTTCATCTATCTACCTCCCAACATTTTTGTGCATACACAAAATATTAATTATGATTAGCAATTTAAATGAAGTTGAAGTACTACAGACATTACAATGCCTATTATCCATATAATATTCAAAGTGACCAACATTGAAAGGGAACATTTTGTTTTCAACATTTTTATTAGCAAATGTTTCTAGGTCAATTTAAAATTTATTAGCAACTACTTTTTAAGTTTTACAATTGCAGGGTTTCTAGATTATGGTAGCCCCACTCCCATGGCTAGTGATATTCAATGTTGGGCTAGTAAAATAACTACTATTGCCATGCCAGACAGGGCTTTCTAGATTATGGTAGCCCCACTCCCATGGCTAGTGATATTCAATGTTGGCTAGTAAATAATACTATTGCCATGCCAGACAGGGCTTCTAGATTGTGGTAGCCCCACTCCCATGGCTAGTGATATTCAATGTTTGTGGGCTAGTAAATAACTACTATTGCCATGCCAGACAGGGCTTCTAGATTGTGGTAGCCCCCACTCCATGGCTAGTGATATTCAATGGTGGGCTAGTAAATAACTATACTATTGTCATGGCAGACAGGGCTTCTAGATTGTGGTAGCCCCACTCCCATGGCTAGTGATATTCAATGTTGGGCTAGTAAATAACTACTATTGTCATGCCAGACAGGGGCTTCTAGATTGTGGTAGCCCCACTCCCATGGCTAGTGATATTCAATGTTGGGCGTAGTAAATAACTACTATTGCCATGCCAGACAGGGCTTCCAGATTGTGGTAGCCCCACTCCCATGGCTAGTGCTATATTCAATGTTGGCTAGTAAATAACTACTATTGCCATGCCAGACAGGGCTTCTAGATTATGGTAGCCCCACTCCCATGGCTAGTGATATTCAATGTTGGGCTAGTAAATAACTACTATTGCCATGCTAGACAGGGCTTCTAGATTATGGTAGCCCCACTCCCATGGCTAGTGATATTCAATGCTGGGCTAGTAAATAACTACTATTGCCATACCTGACAGGGCTTATAGATTATGGGAGCCCCACTCCCATGGCTAGTGATATTCAATGTTGGGCTAGTAAATAACTACTATTGCCATGCTAGACAGGGCTTCTAGATATGGTAGCCCCACTCCCATGGCTAGTGATGAATTCAATGTTGGGGCTAGTAAATAACTACTACTCTTGCCATGCTAGACAGGGCTTCTAGATTATGGTAGCCCCACTCCCATGGCTAGTGATATTTCAATGTTGGGCTAGTAAGATAACTACTATGCCCCATGCCAGACAGGGTTTCTAGATCGTATGGGAGCCCCACTCCCATGGCTAGTGATATTCAATGTTGGGGCTAGTAAATAACCTACTATTGCCATGCCTGACAGGGCTTCTAGATTATGGCAGCCCCACACACATGGCTAGTGATATTCACTGGTTGGGCTAGTAAAGTAACTACTACTGTTACCATGCCCGAGACAGGGCTTCTAGATTAATGGTGGCCCCACTCCATGTGCTAGTGATATTCAATGGTTGGGCTAGTAAATAACTTATTATTGCCGTATGCACAACAGCTAGTGAAAACCAAGTTGTAAAATTCTGCATTAAGTCGATTTTGTAAATATGAATATCCTGCCCATCCACCACCCCTCCCAGCCTTAATGTTTTTTAAGCTCTATATCCCTCTTAAGGCGATCCTATTCAATTATTCGGATTAATAAAATTGTATTAACCTTAAAGTAAAGTAGGGCTTGGGTGAATTTTTTAATCGTGGCTAGTAAATGTTTTAAATCACTGATCCCATGGCCATGGGCTAGTGGATTGTTATAAAATCCTAGAAGCCCTGAATTGTTTAGTTATATCTCATGAAAAATTGTGTAGCAAATCCGCGACAAGATTAACCTGAACAAAATGTTCCCATGCATATTAAACTAATTTCACCTGGAGACTGGATGTAGACACATTTACCAAGACCGGTCTGGTTCGATGCTCATCAGAATGGGATAAGATTGTAGATCGATTCCTAAGTTAAGATCTCAACTAAGCTTGAAAATCATAAAATTAATACAATAAAGGACACTATTTATTGTGCAATCAATTGATGTAAAAGGTTTTTCAATGTAAATTACAGACACACCTCTCTAAAACTTTCTTTCTCACTTTGTAATTCTTGATCCCTGGAATAGAATAAAGTTAAATTCAGTGACTCACTGTACTTTTAAAATTAATAAACAAAAATCATATAGGTCAGAATCTTAAAAAACATTTTCTCAGTGGGCATTTACAGTACATGGTAGGAGATACATTTCTAACAGAGCGATTATGCATTGTGTTTGTCATTTAAACGATAAGTCCTAAATAATACTTGACACTAAAAAAACCCCAATATTGCTAGCACTACTCGAACCTCTTTTTTTCTCAATTTTTTTTTTTAAAAAAGTATTTGGGATTCCTCACACATTGTGAAGTCATCCATTAATCTAAAACAATTATCTGAAGTGAAAACCTTTAATGCGGAAGTGCATACTCGACATAATATGCCCATTTACCTGTTAATTGAATATCATCAACATAAACGATCCTAAGCTAATTTAAGGGAGACACACAGCCTCAATCTAATTCAACAAATTAGACTCTCACCAAAGTTTCCTGTTTTTTTTTTTGATGAAATTAGAAAACCTCAGGATACCAGGCCTCTCTCACAGTTTAAGTTCAGTCACGACACCCAAGCAGGGCTCACCCGGTACATTGGCGGGAAGGAAAGTCAGTGCTACATCTTAATTTTAAACATAAGTTGGCTCACAAATTATGTATCATTAGTCTCTCTTCGTCTGGGTGCTCTCATTAACATATCCTTTGACCATCTTACTTTGAACCAAGTTTTTTACTTCGCCTTGCCGCTGGAAATACTATTCGACATTGCTAAAAAAACAAACAAACACACTGCGGTCACCTTCAGTGGTGAGCGCGTTATGCTGTAGTGATCTTCCCTAACACCATCACATTTAGGGCATCGACCCCGTAATTTGTCACACACAACGTATCCCCATATATCCTGCACAATAAAAATCCAATCACTCCCAACTGTAAAGTTCACGATCGGTTGAAGAGGTAGACTTGTAGTCGATGTGTGTCTTTCGAGTGGCCCCTCCCCCCACCTTGAGGGACTGATAAGCCAGTTTATGGGGGCCTCTTACTGGAGTTCCGGGTTACCTATACCGGGACCTGGGCGGCGGCGTGTCTCCAATAAGTTGAGGAGGAACTGATGAGGTGGACGAGTGAAGTATAGGAAGAAGAAAGGCTGCCGATAGATGCAGCTCAGGGACAGTTAAAGCTGGACAGTCTCAACCGCCAGCGGCGGTCCCCTTCCGCATCAGCGCCCCCACCGACTTCTGGCCGGCGGAGCGCCCAGACTGCCATCGGGACACAACCACCTGAAGACGACGCATAGCCATTCAAGCAGGGACCACCCAATGCGATGTGCCGGGCTCCGAGCTGGCTTACTATAACCGGACCCTGTGTCCCGGGTGCGGGTAAAAAAGGAAAATCACGGAGTGAAAAAAAGAAAAGGAAAAAAAGAAAAAAATGACAGGATGGCAGGGACATAAGCAACTGGGCGTGTCGCAAAAAATGCTCAAACGCCATGCGGTGTGTCCAATTTCGCATCGCCGCCCCAACCGACCTTCACGAAGAGGAACAAACTGTCATCGGCAACCAGCATCCCTCACACAATCAAATATCAAGCATGGACGTTCCGATGTGCCAGGCTCCGAGGGCGGTCCCCGACCTGCAAACGGGTGCCGGCACCAGGTTTTGTTGTGGCCACAGGAAGCGGACAAGATGTACAAAGA
Organism: Gigantopelta aegis; assembly: GCF_016097555.1. NCBI lineage: Eukaryota > Metazoa > Mollusca > Gastropoda > Neomphalida > Peltospiridae > Gigantopelta > Gigantopelta aegis. Next base: position 20,327,822 of record NC_054713.1, on the reverse strand, counting down.
ACTTTATCAGTCGACATGCAGGGGGGACACTACTACCGAACTGACCAAACCCTTCGCGGTGGGACACCTCAAAACAGACTGAATGACCCCTGGAAGACGGCAGCGTCCATACGAACTGCACAACAAGTTGTTCGGCACTCACCCACAGGACCCGTAGTTCGGGTCACACACAAATGACAGCAGACCTACGAATAAGCCATACTCTACAGCAAGTTGGACAACCGGCAATCTACATAAATGATTCCGAGCGGTCTGCGGCCCCGACACGGTAACGGTAGGTTCATACCCTGCATCAATGCCAGCATCTTCTGCCGAACCTGCGCGGGAGGTCTCCGCGTTTTCACCGACGAATACGTCAACCACCTTACCTAGGACAGGTTGGACCTCCGTGTTTTTTGGGCTTAAGTTGGACTTTAAATTTTTTCGCTGTGGCTCAAAAAGATTTATGTTTAGTTTTTTATAAATAGTCCAGACGCACTTTTACTTTGGCGCCCATTCAATTGCTCAAGATAACGTTAAAACCTTTTAGGCCAAGCATTCAAAAATACTTTTTGGTTTTAATTTCTTAGTCCGGACATGTTTAGGATTGCAGTTATTCTCCATAGGAACTTAGGGCTTTTTTTATTTTTTACCTTTTTACTAAATCTTTTATTCCAAATCCGTCCAGTCCACTGGTTCGGAAACTTACCCCGGACCTCGATATGGAAATCCCCCACCCCCCCACCCCCCACCCCCCTCCAGTCGGAACGACTTAGTCCTACTGGCGAAAGTTGAGATATAAGCCTGATAGGCGGGTGCGTGAAAGCCTTCGTGGTATATATGCACGTGAAAAATTTTACCGAAACCGAACATAAAAAAATGTGTTATGAACTACTCAATTTTTTTATGCATACGTGTGACCTAAATAGTTTCAATAAGGATTCCACTCATAAAGGCCTGTTGTAATCGTTAATTACATTGTTTCAATGACCTTACTTAGGTTGTCGAGCCCACCCTTATGAAACAGTAGGACAAAGTAGGAATGAAATATATACAAAGTAGGGACAACAGTAGGAAAACAGAAGGACAAAAGTAGGACTTAAACAGTTACGTAGCAACATTATTCATGCTCATACTGAGAGAAAAAGAATGTGTTAAATCCAAAAGAGGAACTATTTGAGAAAACACTTTTAAAATGTTCGTCGGGTGCTCAGTTGGTACCTGTATTTTTTGTTCTATCCAAAAATTATATAATGTTTGAAGTCTTATGTAATGGTCCCATGTATACAGTTATTTCAAATTAGTTGACACTGTATTAATACCAATATACATATTTACATGCCAGAGTTAATTAAATGCTGATGCATAGTAAAACAGATTAACATGATTCATTTTACATTTTCCCAATATATTATAGCTTCTGAAGTAATATATACAACCATTTGTACATTATAATCATGTTAATCATTGGAAAACTTGTTTAGCTTTTCAGGTGTAAATTTTAATATGCTGAAATATAATGGTGACACAAATTGGGAATATATCTTGCTGGAAGGCCCCAAAAATACAAAATCCCATAACTGTTGACTTTTATAAACAAGGAATATGGTTTTCCACTTTAACAGCAATTGTGGCATTAGATGCAAGAAAAGTAGCCTTATCCAAAAAGTAGGTATTTTTAAGAAAAAGTTGTAAAAAATAGAACAAAGACCAAAAAGTAGGATCGCTGGACAGCCGGGGGGGGGGGGGGGGGGGGTCCAGGGGTCCGGACCCCCTTTTTGTAAATTTGAGCATGATTTGTTCAGCTTAAGAGGTGCACTGTGTAAAAGGAGAGATCAGTCATCACATTTGGACCCCTCTTTCAGAAATCCTGCATCCGTGCGCCTGCTTACTTTGCTCCAGATCCGCATCCACAGCTGACGCGAAAGAGCTTCAGTAAACTGCGGATATTTCATGTCGACGGCCGTCAAAAACCTCTGAGCCTGCAGTGATCCTTTGTTGAACAAGACGTCGGCTACATCCTGTTGATGAGAAAGTTCAAATTGGTTTTGCTTAATGTCAGTAGAGCACATCGATTTATTAATCATTGGCTATTAATTAAATTTCTGTTACATTCATTATAATATAATGTCATAGGTCCAGATGTATAGCAATAGGAGTTTGTTCATTTCTTGATGAACATAAAAATTATGTCATCTGTGAACGTCATATCTGATGACGTTAATTTATGTTGTTTTATTAAGCGTTATTATTTATAGACCAAATTTTTTTTAAAATCAAGTATGTACTTTTAGTGTTATTATTAACCTGTATGATTCAAATTTAATTATCAGTATTGTCTGTTATTTCTTTTACGTTCACCTGGGTATGAAAAAAAAAATCATCCTCAAACTTATGTGAGAACGGCTTGGCCGATTAATTTGTTCACACAATTTGAACCCTTCCCATTCATTCCATGTTGTATATAATATTATGTAATATTAAAATTTTCATTGCTAATATGATAAAAGGCATCCGTATCGAACAGATTGCATAGACTAGAACCTAATGCATCATAGTGAAATAATTTTTGTCGACAAAACACGACAGAAAGTAAGATGTTTTCGTGCCCCTCTTTAACCTGCCTCGGTGGCGTCGTGGTTAGGCCATCGGTCTACAGGCTAGTAGGTACTGGGTTCGGATCCCAGTCGAGGCATGGGATTTTTAATCCAGATACCGACTCCAAACCCTGAGTGAGTGCTTCGCAAGGCTCAATGGATAGGTGTAAACCACTTGCACCAACCATTGATCCATAACTGGTTCAACAAAGGCCATGGTTTGTGCTATCCTGCCTGTGGGAAGCGCAGATAAAAGATCCCTTGCTGCCTGTTGTAAAAGAGTAGCCTATGTGGCGAGAGCAGATTTCCTCTAAAAAAAAACCAGTGTCACAATGACTATATGTTTGACATCCAATAGCCGATGATAAGATAAAAAATCAATGCGTTCTAGTGGCGTCATTAAATAAAACAAACTTTACTTTCGTGCCCCTCTTTTGAAGGAAATGTTTGGTTTGGTGTCCCGCCTCCAAATTACATTGGTGCCTTAATTTTTGTTATTAAACCAAAGGCAACACCCTCCTGAATGCTGCCTACTACACCTATGTATACAAAGAGCATAGTATGACCTACATGTAAATACCTATTCCCTTTGGACAAAATCATAAACAGTGCAGTGTACTAACTTTAGGCTGATTGATGGGAACCTGCATATATTCTCTCAGTCTCTGTAAATCGTGGACCATGTAGTCACCTTTGCTTGGTATCATGGCGGGTGGTTGGTTACCTGCAAGAAAAATTTAAATAATACTGTGTCACAATCAAATTAAACATGAAAAACCTTGGTGGCGCAGTGGTTACGCCATCGGACTATGTACAGGCTGGTATATAGGTACAGGGTTCGCAGCCTGGTACTGGCTCCTACCCAGAGTGAGTTCTCAAGGACTCAGTGGGTAGGTGTAAGGCCACTACATCCTCTTCTCTCTCACTTACCTCTAACAACTAACAACTAACCCACCGTCCTGGACAGACATCCCATATAGTTGAGGTATGTGTGCCCAGGACAGTGTGCTTGAACCTCAATTGGATATAGGCATGAAAATAAGTTGAAATGAAATGAAAAAACTATAACAAAGTCTTCAGAAGCTACCAGCAACAAGTGGGTGGTACTGGGCCAGATCCAGAAAATATTGGGGGCTGTGTGGGGGGGGGGGGGGGGGGGGGGGGGGCCTAATGTTAACATTAAATAATTGATTTTAGTTCATTCCTACTTCATTGTCAACAGGGGGCGGGACATAGCCCAGTGGTAAAGCACTCGCTTGATGTGTGTGTTGGTTTAGGATCGATCCCCATCGGTAGCCCCATTGGGCTATTTCTCATTTCAGCCAGTGCTCCACAACTGGTGTAACAAAGGCCGTGGTATGTACTATCCTGTCTGTGGGATGGTGCATATAAAATATCCCTTGCTGCTAATTGAAAAGAGCAGCCCATGAAGTGGTGACAGCGGGTTTCCTCTCTCAATATCTGCGTGATCCTTAACCATATGTCCGACACCATATAACGGTAAATAAAATGGGTTCGAGCGTGTCATTAAATAAAACATTTCCTTCCTTCCTTCCTTCCTTCCTTCCTTCATAGTCAACATACATGTACATGTAGCTGTAATTAACCATAACCATTTTAAAACAGTTTCATTGTATATATATCTAAATTTATCATCCATTAAAGGCTTTTGTATGAGATATCGCTGGCACTATAATTGGTGATATCTCCTGCGATATTCTCCTAGAATCTGGAGATATCGCTGGCACTATAATTGGTGATATCTCCTGTGATATTCTCCTAGAATCTGGAGATATCGCTTCTTTTGTTAGGTCACTGTGTATGTTTTAGCGCTAAACCTATCATTTGTGACGTAACGCCACTGTCGTTCTGCTAGTTAACGAGTCTATATCGCTGCAAAATACAGTGACATTCAACTCACAATACTGACATTGTTTACAATTTTCGCAAATGAAAATAATGATAATGGATGATAAAAAGAATACCCACCTCGTGTCTTGTGATATCATAATTTATCAGCACTCGTTGATAAAAGTATAAAAATTCTCGGCAAGGCTCGGATTTCATACTTTTATCACCTCGATCGTGCTGTAAATTATGATATCACATGACACTCAGGAAGTATCCTGTATGTATAAACATTATTACAATGCATGGTCACATATGTCCTCTGGTCACTTTTTTTATCAATGTTTTTATACTGTATACATATGAAGAGTTAATTTCTGAAACACGATATATCCTACTTTCCACATTTTGGAGTTAACAGTGAACACATGACCTTGTATACTTACATTTGGTACAATTCAAAACACGATCTATATGCCCACTGAACAGGATCTTAAAGTAACAGACCCTAGTTTTTAAACACTATACAGCATATTTTTCACAATAATTAGAGCCGTTTTTGATAATTGAAATCGGATATTACTTACAAAGTTTACTGCTTAGGTTTCTTGTCATCCTAGGATTTCTAATACATTTTTAAAAACACACATACTTATAAGAAATAATGGTTATGGAAAAGAACTCTAGTCTGAATTTCCCCATTTTAACATCACACACTTGTCACAGACTCCTGGCTAGTGAAGTTTTAATCTGGACTAGTGGAAATTATCAACTGCATTACTATTACATGTATTATAATACATATAGGGTACTATAGTGAAAGCTTCTGTGAGGACTTGTGACTTTGTCAAACATGTGTTGAACACTGTACAGCATTTTGAAAATGAACTCTTCATACAAGTATATATAGTATACCTAAATATGCAGATACATAGATACATAATACACATATACAAGTACAATATACCCGATGCATGCATTACTCCACCCAGAAAGAATGGTTTCAATTTTAGATTCATGTTCCATACTCCAGCAGCACTGTAACGGCACAAAACCTGAAAAATTAAAAAAATTAATACAGAATTTACAAAATTATGAACTAGAGGAAAGAAGGCAATCTGAAATATGGGGTTACCGTTTGGAGTTTAAGAAGTGCTTTTGTTGTTGTTGTTGTTGTTGAGGTTTTGTGTGTTTGCTGTTTTGATTTGGTTTTGTTTTGGGGTTCTTGTGGGGGGTTTGGGGGGTTTGTTTGTTGGGTTTTGCAAGGATTTTTGGGGATAATATGTCATAATTTTAAAATGTTTGTTTTTATATTTTGTTATTTATTTTCTCCTGAATACATTTATGTCCATTTATGGACATAGGTTAAGTTATTGGGAATTCATACATACATGTAATGTTATCACCACCTCGATTCATTTATGACCGTTTTCTTCTTGGTTATGTAAGTGGCACCCCAGCACATTATTTACTCTGAGAATATTATAGGTTTCAAACTACAAACAAATAGTTTAAAAGTAAATTCCAACATACAAAATGTGTGGCAATTTCTGTTGGAGTCAGAGCCAGTTTAAGGATCCGCAGGGTCTGTAGCACAAATAATAGCAGCGCCCCCTTCCCAGGATATATATTTTGCAACCCCCTCGGGGAAAGGACGACAGATGACATGGGAAAAATAAATATACATATCTCTGCAGGGCCTGAAGCATGTGCTACATGTGCTATGATAAACCGGCTCTGGTTGGAGTCTAATGGTACTTTTTCATAGTTTCATAGATTTTAAAAATTTAAACTTAAAGGTGCTAAGTCAAAGTTGCAATAATGGTGGTTCCCGCCAAAAATATTTATAAATTTTTGCTTTAAATCATAAAGTTTATACTTTCAGCTATATATGCCTTAAAAAAAATTACAAGCAAATACTTCCATTTACTTGCAGAAAAAAAAGGGGAGAGAATCTCGAGTGTGTGTCATATGCATTAACTAGTGACGTATCATTCAACTGATTGGGGTTTTTTCTCGTTCCAACCAGTGCACCACAAGTGGTCAAAGACCATGATATGTGCTAATTCCTGTCTGCGGAAAAATGCACATAAAGGTCCCTTGCTGCATTAGAAAAAATGTAGGAAGGCTTCCTCTAATGACTACATGTCAGAATTAACAAATGTTTTACATCCAATAGCTGATGATTAATTGAACAATGTGTGCTAGTGGTGTCATTAAACAAAACAAACTTTAACTAGTGATCTTGTTTTTTACACGTACACATGCATCCGACACATTAGTACAGACATAGGTGGTGCCAAAAAGTGTGGGGGAACACACACACACACATATATAGATTAATACATACATGTATAAATATATAAAAACCATTGCTACGGCTACAAAGAGAGGGGGGCACATGCTCCCCCCCTTTCCCCCACCCACCCAACCCCTCTTCCTATGCCAGTGTATTATGTTTATCCATAATTCTTTGTCGTCAACTAACAAAAGAAACAAAGACGATAGCCATGCTGTATTTATAGCATCACAAATTATTTGGGAAACCCTCTTGTGGTCTAGTGCAAGAATTTTCAAGATTATTATTATAGAGTTAATTATGAAAAGATTTATAGAAAGCATGGGATCGATTAATTTATGAAAATAACAAAATATTGTATTCTCAACTTTGATATAGCACCTTTAATAGAACAGCAAAATGAGTAATAATTTTCTTGGTCAACTTTTGTTGATTTTTTTGCATGGTAGTTATCAAGGGAGAGTATACTTTCTAAAAATAGCAGTCAAGTACTTAGCTCTCTCGATACGGTTTTATTTTTCACAGAAATGGTATGAAATGCATGCAAAAGTGAATGGTGAGCAAGCTTAAAATTTATTCAACCAGCCAGAGTCACTTTCTGAATATTTCAACAAACAAATTGTAAACATTGAGAAATGTGTGTAAAAACATTATTGAGGCCCTTTAATATTCCATCGTAGCCCAGTGGTGAAGTGCTCTTTTGATGTGCAGTCTGTTTGGGATCAATCCCCGTCGGTGGGCCCATTTGGCTATTTCTCGTTCTGGAAGGGCTTTCCTATGACACTGTCATTAACCCTATAACCATAACTCTATTTATGATAAGTATTTATAATGTTCTTTATATGTGACAGTGCCAAAGTAAAGTCCAACCCTCGTTCTAGTCAATGCACCACGACTGGTATATCAAAGGCTGTGGTATGTGCTATCCTGTCTATGGGATGCGTGGTGCATATAAAAGATCCCTTCGGCTTACTACCGATAGAAAAATGTAGCTGGTTTCCTTTCTAAGACTATATGTCAAAATTACCAAATGTCTGACATCCAATAGCCTGTGATTAATAAATCAATGTGCTCTAGACTCTAGTAGTGTAGTGTACCGTGACGAAACAAACTTCAACGACAATATTCCACGTTTTCATTCATACTTTGATCCGATTTATTACTATAGCCTAAACACTAAACTGCGTGGAAGTATACGCTCTGTATTAATTACCTCAAAACCAAGCCATGAGTATGGTGACACTACATCATAAAATAGTTCTACAAGTTTTTTTCCTGACATTTCTCCGGCGATGTTTGGTTATCTTTGAACTTTGCAATATCACAGACTGATATTTCATCAGTACATTATGGGTGCTACGCTTTGCTTTTTGAGGTATTATTACCAGTCTACTAAGTCATATGGTTTTTGGCAAAATTTGTTACTATATTTTATTCGACTAGTGTAAAAAAAATATGATATTGAACTGCAAACTATAATTATGTAGGTCAGTTATTGAAAGGTAAGCATGTGTTCAGGCTTTTTTGGGTGTTTTTTAGGCTTAAAAGTCGGACTTTTCTTTCAAAACCAAGTAACTTTTATCAAGTTAATGTTATTTGTATCAGGGCTCGAAACGGCCTGTGGTCAGGTCGCCAAATGCGACCAATGGTCCCATTTGGGTGACTTAAACATACGAGCCACCATTAATATTTGTATTTCATATATATTTAATCAATATTAAAATCTTGCTCGTGGTTCACGTACCATAATTTGCCAACACCCATTATTATTTTGGGGCCACTCTTTTTTGGCGAGTTTCGAGCCCTGCAGTGTATCCGTGATTCAGTCACTGGTGTTTTAAAATTAATTTTAAATTGATGGCAGTCTCACCGTTTATTTTAGTACAATGCATGGCTTAATTATTAAATACATTTCAGAAATCAAGTTTTAAGACTACTGTACTTTATCAGTGTGCCTATATATCCAAAAGAGAAAGAAAGAAAGAAAGAAGTGTTTTATTTAACGACGCACTCAACACATTTTATTTACGGTTATATGGCGTCAGACATATGGTTCAGGACCACACAGATTTTGAGAGGAAACCCGCTGTCGCCACTACATGGGCTACTCTTCCGATTGGCAGCAAGGGATCTTTTATTTGCGCTTCCCACAGGCAGGATAGCACAAACCATGGCCTTTGTTGAACCAGTTATGGATCACTGGTCGGTGCTAGTGGTTTACACCTACCCATTGAGCCTTGCGGAGCACTCACTCAGGGTTTGGAGTCGGTATCTGGATTAAAAATCCCATGCCTCGACTGGGATCTGAACCCAGTACCTACCAGCCTGTAGACCGATGGCCTGCCACAACGCCACCGAGGCCGGTATATCCAAAAGAGGTACATCAAGACAAAAGGCCTACAGTACACGACTCAGTGATAAAGTAAACCAAACCATCTATTGGTGGTTCTCTAAAAACAAAAACCCAGTCATTATCCCATCCTTGAGGATGTTCATGTAATTAATGCGGGGTTCGCACAGGTGTTTGAAGTGCTCGAAAGTACTTGAATTTTGTTTATGTATAATCAAGGCCTTGAAAACCTTGAAAAATCGTATTTTTGCGAAAAAGTCTTTAAAAAGTCCTTGAATTTTATGCCTTTCCTAGTTTTAGAAAAAAATTAATTAATCGCTTCTGTAGGTTTATTTACGTGTCAATCCAAAACTTCTTTGTCATTCCCACCAAATATGTGCTTCGGCTGTCCACGGAAATTAAATATTCATAAAAACTGCTCTCTGATAGGGTCAAAGTATTTGCGCATGCGGACATGTGGTCGTTGTGCAATCATCGGAAGACGCCATTGTTTGATTGTTAAATTGACCATGAAAATTCTTTCAACATGCCAAGCAAGTGTAAATTTAACGATGCCTGGTTGCAAACCAAGGATTACAAGGACTGGCTTTTGTGTGTGCCCGATGATGGATACAAAGCGCGATGCAGACTATGCTCTAAAGTATTCAGTGTAGCAAGCATGGGCGAGGCAGCCATACGAAGTCTGTATGTTTGTAGTTTGAATAAATGATCAGGTGTGTATTTTGTTTTGTTTCTCAGGCTAGTTTAACAGATTTAATGATGTGCGTTAGTATTTTGCAACTCAATAAATTTTGTGACGGAGGTTTACTGGTGAACGATAATAGGCAAACGGCCATAGCGCTCTTGGGAATTGACGTCACAGATTAGTTCAGAGACGCCCGTCCTCAAGATGTGGACAAACCGAGCTCGATATGTATACAGTGATGTCTGGTGAACCGGCGCACCTAACCATTAAAATATTGTTTTTAGGATTAAAACTGGAGGGCAAAGCTGTAAAATTGGTTTGTATGAAATAAGTAGTGCATCATCTGTAATACACTGTTAGTATCTGTGACATTTAAATATCGTCAGTAAATGTACTTACCCCCCTGTATTCAAAAGGACTTCCATGTTAAATTAATACGGCTTGAAGCAGTGTATAATTATATGTGTAATAACAGTCTACTTTTTATTACTAGGTAAATTTATTTAAAACATGTTTTTGTGTCCTTGAAAAATTAATTTAAGTACCGGTACTTGAAAAAGTCCTTGAAAGTCCTTGAATTTTATTTTCTCAAACCTGTATGAACCCTGTTAATGTATATTTATGTTATTGTTGTTCTGATGGCCTACCAGGAGCGTAGCGTGATCTGGACTGGGGGGGGGGGGGGGTCAAATATGAACCAAGTGGACCCTTTTACTATTTTGTTTTTGCACCATCAGAAACTCCGTATGTATAAACCTGTATGTTTTGGTTCTGAAAGCAGACCCCCCTCAGCCTACACCCTGCCTACATAAAGGTATATATTATATTTTTGCTCTGCCCATATACAGATGCTACGCAAATCAATTATTATTATTATTCTTATCCCAGTCACAAATGGAATTAAGTTGTATAAAACAAAAAATGAGATAGCATAATATGTTATAGTAGCGGGTTTCTTCTTTAACACTCAAAATATGTTTCTCTTCTCTTCCAGGTTCAAGATTTGCTTCTTTTATACCTACAACCTCAGCTCTTAGTACATAATGAGCATTTTAACATGTACATACATGTAGTTTTGTATATACATGTAACTGTTTTATAAATATTTGACCCCCAGGTCTTTCTTATTATGTACACGTATATGTATCTGCCCATTTATTACAAGTATAGGCATATATATACATACATGTAAAAATAATTTGTAAATACATGCATTGTAATTTGTATATATATAAAATATCATATATATACCGAGCCTGAAAGGTATCATCTACGATAATTATGATGAACACATGCAGTCGTAGAAGTCTATTATTCATGTCGGAGAACTTTATGAAACCACCTGTGCCCGCATTGTGTACTTGTCTATATAGCCAATCAAATTCTAAAAAACATTTTTCAGCACACATGTATCATTCATATTGGTTTAAAGGTTTAAGCAATAACGATAAGTACTGCGACATAAACACATCTCCATCTTGCCGACTTTCTACAACAAGTGTAAATCCAAAATTGACAATAGATGGTGTATTCTCTGATGCCAATTTTGAGCGAGTTAAGAAGGAACGTTTTGAAAGTGAAGTCAGTGCGAAGTCCTGCTGCACTTGGAATGAAGGAGAAACCCGCAGAAGCAGCTGTCTTGATTCCATTATGCTACGTTGAGCGTAAACCATCGATTCTGTTTACCGTTCGCACGTCATCATTACGTAAACACAGAGGCGAAGTCAGGTATTTTAAATTTTTATATTTCAGGGGTGGGAATTCTCAGATCAGTGTTTCCTCATCAAACATTGCGTTTCCTCGCATTTTAATCGTCCTTGCCCCTGGACCCCTGATATTTGTGTATATACATGTACAACAGCTCTCTACATTAACTTTTTCATTTAGGAGCCAGATGGTGTCTACTTCTAAGTTCTGTTTTTTATATAGATGGTACAGAAATATTTGTAGCCACAACAAATTTCCCAAAAATTATTAAAATGGGGTAAATTAAGACTAGGGGGACTTCAAAGTTTGGGGATGGGGCTTACACTACACACATACACCACACACATCAGGGCCGTAACTAGCATGGGGGCAAGGGGGGCAGTGGCCCCCTCAGAAAAAATTCGGAAAGCATTATAGAAACTTAAAGAAAAGGAGTTTTAATTAGACTATTAACTACTCTGCCCCCCCCCACCCCCCCCACCCCCAAACAAAAAATCCTAGCTACAGCCCTGCACATCTATACTTACATGTAGGGCATGTGAATTAAATAGATGTAATTGAAATCTACTTTTGAATAAAATAGGATAAAACAAAGCAGGTTTTTTTTTAGTGTAACATGCAGGACCATTATAGTATTTTCGTATGCTAATTGATGTTGATGTCTTGTACAGTAAAACTTGAACAAAACTAGAATCCTGTCCTGAATTGCCAGAGATCGGACCTAAGACAAACGTGCCTAAAACCTTTGAGGGTATAGCAGGGACTCTAGATTATGGTAGCCCCACTCTCATGGCTAGTAATATTCAATGATGGGCTAGTAAATAACTACTATTACCATGCCTGATGGCTAGTGGAAAAAAAAGAAAGTTAAATGTTGCCATTAAGTCTATTTTGTAAATATGAATATCCTAACCCCACCCCAACCTTCAATGTTAGTGTTTTTAATCTCTATCTCCCTCTTTAGGTAACATATCTGATTAGAACTATTATTTAGTAAAATTACATTAACTTAATGTAAAGTAGGGCTAGTTAATTTTTAATCATGGCTAGTAAATTTAAAAATCACTGATTCCATATGGCTAGTGGATTTTTAAAAATCCTAGAAGTCCTGGGTATAGGGGCATGTTAATAGAGTTCCAAGCTGAGCTGTCCCTAATTTTCTAAATTCTAAAACACTGGATCCTGTCTAAATTGGATAAATATTAGGTCACCAGCGTGATCTGGTTTAGAAATATATGTTTTTTAAAGTCTCATTCTGAATGATTTCAGTTTTCCTGGAGGCCATATAGACTCAACTGATAAAAATATAGTCCATTCAGCTCTTCGAGAGATGGAGGAAGAGATAGGCATCTCCATGGATAAGGTCATAGTTCTCGGATCCATGCCAGCATTACCATCACGTTTGGTGAATTTTAATTTGAGTTTTAATTGGCAGAAAGAGTATTTTTAAAAAACCAAAATGTATTTGTGCAGGAACGGATGTAGGATTTTTCTAGCGAGTGAGTGAAACATTTAAAGGGAAATTTCAATATTGAGGGTGGGTGTGTGTAAAAACATTTATACAATGAACTGAATATTAATTATTGTCGTTTATTTGCACTGAATAATATTTGTCATCGTTTATTTGCACAGAAAGATATTTGTCATCATTTATTTGCACTGAATAATATTTGTCATATTTATTTGCACTACTTAATATTTGTCATCATTTATTTTCACTGAATTATATTTTGTCGTTATTTAATTGCACATCATTTATTTGTCACCATTTAGTGATGTTCTTAGACTTACCCGGTATGTGTGAGCATTGTGCTTGACAAAAGTAATAGGAATTTACTTGTATATTTCAGAATATGTTTGTCACACCAGTTCTGGGATTTTGTGGAGACATAGATATAAACAAGCTGAAACTTAGTTCAGATGAGGTAAATGTAAAGAGAATTGGAAGCTGAAAGTGGAGTAAAGACAATATGAAGCTCAGTCGAGATAAGACAAACATACATCTAAAGATATTCTAAATACAACTAGGGGGATGTAGCTCCATGGTAAAGCACTCACTCAATGGGCGGTCGGTCTGGGATCGATCCCCATCGGTGGGCCCATTGGGCTATTTCTCGTTCCAGCCAGTGCACCACGACTGGTATATCAAAGGTCATGGTATGTGCTACCCTGTCTGTGAGATGGTGCATATAAAAGATCCCTTGCTGCCAATCAGAAAGAGTAGCCCATGAAGTGGCGACAGTGGGTTTCCTCTCTCAATATCTGAGTGGTCCTTAACCATATGTCCGACGCCATATAACTGTAATTAAAATGTGTTGAGAGTGTCGTTAAATAAAACATTCCTTCCTAAATACAGCGGGTTGCTTGCTGTCATTAGATTATTCAAGCACACAGATTATTTATTTGAATAGATGATAACGCATATTTTCAGTTTGGACTAACATTAAGATCGGTAATTCCATAATTAAACAGAAGGGTTCCAGATAACCTCAAAAATAAAGAATGAATTGTTGATTGTTCTAAAGACATAATTATATATGTATTAAAGTAAACTTAGAAATGCTAAATACAAGTACGCTTAAGCAGATCAGGGGTCTATTCATTTTAATGTTTTGACACCTTATACATGTAGCATACATGTATGACTGGTAGGTTTGAGCCTATTTGTCACCAGATGAAGAAGAAATTTGATTTATTAATCATCTGCTATTGGATGTAAAACATTTGGTAATTTTTGGCATATAGTCAAAGAGGAAACCTGCTACATGTTTTCATTAGTTGCAAGGGATCTTTTATATGCACCATCCCACAGACAAGATCATGGCCTTTGATATACCAGTTGTGGTGCACTGGCTGGAATGAGAAATAGCTCAATGGGGATAGATCCCAAACCAAGCACACACCAAGCGAGCGCTGTACCACTGGGCTACACCCCGCCCCTATCTCCATATGAAGTCTAAACTACATGTAAACCATAAGTCAGTCATGTTTTTTCCTACTAAGATCCCTACAATAACTGTTGAATTATAGTTTACAAACTTAATATTTAATATCTTCACAAATTGATGTAGTTTTCATTTATAAAAATATTAATTGTTTTAGAAATAATTTTTAATAAAATCATTCTTATTTTTGTTTACTATAGATTATACAATAATCTCATTCAAAATGACACCCATCAAAAATTGTCACAGCCATTTTTAGTGATCATATGATGTTGGCATAGAAGGCGGGGTTTTTTACACACAAAAATAAGATTTGGTTCTGTGTTTCTGTGAAAATTGTCTGTTCAGTTAGCTGTAATATTTTTTTATTAGCCAATATGTGATTATCTGAAACCCACTGTATTATGGTAAAATGAAAGAGATGATGTAAGCTTAAAGGAAATCCCATGATTAGTTTAGACAAGCTGGTACAATTTAAAAAAAATATAAAGCCAAGTTGAGATTAGGTAATCTTAAAAAAGTTGGAAGCATAGATAAAATAATGTAAGCACATGATCATCTAAAACTTAGTGCATATAAGTAGTGTCATCATGTTTGTATTGGTGTCATTAACATATAAAAGCAGACCAAAAACAAAACAGACGGAGTATTATTTATATCACAGCTCTCTGTAAAAGTTTGTTTTGTTTAACGACACCACAAGAGCACATTGATTTATTAATCATCGGCTATTGGATGTCAAACATTTGGTAATTTTGGTAATCTTAAGACAGAAAACCCACTTCATTTTTGCTTACGGGGATCGATCCCAAACTGACACTGTATGAACAATCTAATTAAAATTAGCTCCACTATTACATGTGGATCTAACACCAGCCAGTTGGAGCTCATGTCCACCAATAAAAACCTTACTTGCAGAATCCTGCCAGTGATTTAAAAATAATTTGAAAACATTCCGAATTATCTTAAGGGTATACGACATGTTTCGTGTGAATTACGAATGCCTTAAAACATGTTTTATTTTATAAAATAAATAATTTGTAATGTAAAACTGAAGACTGATTTAGTTGGGGGGTTTTATAAATAAATAAATAATTTTTAATGTAAAATTGAAGACTGATAACCCACCCAGTACGTATTGGTATGGTTCGCTGTACTGCTGCCACTAAAATAGATTCGCCCGATATTTTTAGAATTTGTATGCTCCCAAATAACATTATAAAAGGCGAAGTGTGATTGGTCAATATTTAAATTATTATTTACAGACGAAATGTTACCTGGACATTGGGGACTACGCAGTGTTGTTAGTTTTAAATCACTGGCAGGATTCTGCAAGTAAGGTTTTGATTGGTGGACATGAGCTCCAACTGGCTGGTGTTAGATCCACATGTAATAGTGGAGCTAATTTTAATTAGATTGCTGTATGAAGTAAGTGCTTTACCACTGGGCTATGTCCCTCCCCTAGCTCTTTGTAAAGGACCAGGCCCAATATAAAGCTACAAAAAAAAAAAAATCTGGACATTCCTCATTTCACCATTGTTTAAATTCAGATTAAAATTCAACTAATTTTTCCAGCTTCTTGTCACAAAAGTTGATAATTGATTTTGTTTTTAATGTTTTGCAGGTAGAAGAAGTGTTCTCAAGAAGTATAGAGTCTTTATGTGATCCCGCTAACTTTGGAACAACCCAGTTTCGTACTGGCACTGGTTACACTCTTCCCGTATACATTGGAGGAAATCATCGCATTTGGGGATTTACTGCCATAGCTTTGCACCATACGTTAACTCTGCTTGCCCCCTCGCTTTACAGAGCTAAAGTTAGACACAGACGCTAATGTGAACTCTACTTGTCCCCTCGCTTTACAGAGCTAAAGTTAGACACAGACGCTAATGTGAACTCTGCTTGCCCCATCGCTTTACCGAGCTAAAGTTACACACAGACGCTAATACATGTGTACATGGAAAAGCATAAAACATTTACATTAACAAGAATAAGTTCCAGATCATGGTACAACTAAATATAAAAGGTACATTTACAAGCATAGGTTCCAGATATCCTGGTACCACTATAAATATAAAATGTACATTTACAAGCATAGGTTCGAGATCCTGGTACAACTAAATGTAAAATGTACGTTTACAGGCATAAATTTGAGATCCTGGTTCAAGTAAATATAAAATATACATTTAAGAGCATAGGATCAAAGATCGTGGTACAATTAAATATAAGAAGTACAAAATCATAGGTTTCAGTTAAGACCATTGTGAACTGTGTTCAGAATAAGTAGGGTATAATTGAAAGGAAAGGAATGTTTGTTGTATGACACCTCAGCACTTTTTAAACCACAGTAATTTCGTGTCTAATGTGGTTATCTCAACACATTTAATCTACGGCAATTTGGTGTCTTAACGTGGCTATCTCGTGAGAAAGAGAGGACACCTGCTGCTGTCACACAAGCTACTCTTATAAAACAAAACCTGCAGAAAGTGATCTCTTGTATGCACTTTTCCATAGGCAGGCCAGTAAAGATTGCAGCCTGGTTTAAGACTCTTAGTACCATGGACCGGCCTTGGTGGCGTCGTGGCAGGCCATCGGTCTACAGGCTGGTAGGTACTGGGTTCGGATCCCAGTCGAGGCATGGGATTTTTAATCCAGATACCGACTCCAAACCCTGAGCGAGTGCTCCGCAAGGCTCAATGGGTAGGTGTAAACCACTTGCACCGACCAGTGATCCATAACTGGTTCAACAAAGGCCATGGTTTGTGCTATCCTGCCTGTGGGAAGCGCAAATAAAAGATCCCTTGCTGCCTGTCGTAAAAAGAGTAGCCTATGTGGCGACAGCGGGTTTCCTCTAAAAAACAGTGTCAGAATGACCATATGTTTGACGTCCAATAGCCGATGATAAGATAAAAAAGTCAATGTGCTCTAGCGGCGTCGTTAAATAAAACAAACTTTACTTAGTACCATGGAAACACCATACAAATTGAGATTTGAGTCTTAGGCTAGTTTTATAAGCATGGACCCTAATTGGGATGCAGAGGACAGTCAATTCTGACTTCTCACAAGTTTGTTTTGTTTAACGATACCACTGGAGCACATTGATTTTTTTAATTATAGGCTATTGGATGTCAAACAATTGGTAATTCTGACATATGGTCTTAGCGAGGAAACCAGCTACATTTTTCCATTAGTAGCAAGGGATCTTTCATATGACCCATCCCACAGACAGGATAGCACATATCACGGCCTTTGATATACTAGTCGTGGTGCACTGGCTGGAACAAGAAATAGCCCAATGGACCCACTATGGGGATTGATCCCAGCGAGTGCTCTAACACTGGGCTATGTCCCGCCCTCTGACTCCTCACAAGACAGCACTCTACCACTGAGTTGCATACCAGCCCTTTTATTTATAGCTACTTAACCTAGTCGTTGGGTCGTGTCATGTTTTCGGCTATTACAGGTTTTTTTATCATCAGCTTAACACATTCAGGGCTTCTAGATCATGGTAGCCCCAATCCCATAGCTAGTGATATTCAATGTTGGGATACTAAATAACTACTATTGTCATGCCAGACGGCTAGTGGAAAAAACGAAGTAAATTGTTGCAGTTAAGTCTGTTTTGTAAATGTGAATATCCTGCACCCATCCCCTAATGTTAGTGTTTTTAATCTGTCTCCCTCGTTAGATGACATCCAATTATTAAGTACTTACTATTATTTAGTAAAATTGTATTAACTTCAAGTAAAGTAGGTCTAGTGAATTTTTAATTGTGGCTAGGAAATTTTTTAAATTTTAAATCACTGATTCCATGGCTAGTGGATTTTATAAAAATTGTAGAAACCCTGACATTAATTGCAGTGTTGTTCGTAAAGTGTCATCAATTTTAGAAAATCCAGCAAGTAGGACAAAATTAATGTTATGCGAAACAAAATATATTCACTTCAGAAATTAGGGTCAGATGCTTTAAAGGGACAGAGCCTAGTTTTTAAACACTAAGTACTCATAATTGTCACTATTATAGATACATTTGTGATGATTGAAAGCAGACATTACTTACATTTTATTGTTTAGATTATTCATTTCGTACATCCGAGTGTTTCTGGTGTTTGTAATACTGCAAATTTAAAATGTATTTTTCATAATTTCAAAAATGTACATGTTTAACCTTTTAGAAGCAACAGTTAAGGAGATGAGCTCTAGTCTATTTTTAGAAGGTATTCCCCCATTTCAATGTCACAGACTCTTGTTTTACTTTATTGTAACTTTATACAGATGTAACTTAATGTCCCTTTTCACAGACTGAAATTAGGGTTTGCGAGTTATTGTTTTTCATTTTTATTGGTCAGCATATTCCCATGGAAACACAAGTCCAATGGCATTTTAAAAATAAAATGTCAATAGTCTAATCATTTGAAACTCCACATCATTTATACAAAATATGCATCAGATATATATGATAATAAGAAAATAAGAGATTCCAAAATGTTTTTTCTTACGAAATAATTGCATTAATTGGGGGGGTTTAATGAGCAACTGTTTAATAGTGAGAAATTAACTTTATGCAGAATGCAAAATTTGTTGTGTAATATTTTTTTTTAAATATTTATATTAGTGATGTTCCAAAGATCGATTATAATCGAAAATAGATCGTTAAATTTGGCTCTACCGATGTGATGATTGAATATAAAAATCTGTAATTGATTGTGTGGGAAAATGTTAACTGTAATTGTTCTTCCAGTTTAGATGATAGAATTGATGTAAATATGTTGGGGTTAGTGTTTATTTTCATGTCTACATAAATAAAAAGATATATTAAATAATTAAAGGTAAAATGTACCAATTGTAGGGTCGAGATCCCGGTGAACTCGGCAGTAAGTACATGACCTGCATTATTCAAATCCTTATGTTCATATAATTCTATCCGATTGTGTAATCGAAAGATGATCGGTTGTTGCCAACCGATTATAACCGATGATGAAATTCCAATCATTCCCAATACTAATCTATATTATCAGAGTGCATATTTTATAGAATGTATGAATAAAATAGAATTTATTTACAGTAAATATAAAATATTTATATTATTCAGGTGTACATGTATGTATCATAGAATGTGTGACAAATAGAATGTATGAATGAAATAGAATTTATTTACAGAAAACAAAATATTTATTTTACTGGAGTGTATGTTTCATAGAATGTGTGGCAAATACAATTTTAAAAGAAAAGAAATAAAACCATTTATTTTACAATATTGTATATTTGTGTTGTTTTTGTTTTTTAAACAGGACGCCATCCGTCCTGTTATAAATCATGCCTAATAATTAAGTTGTAATGTTTTCATAAGGTGTAATGAAATAATGTATAATCAAAGATTCAAAACAGTCTTATTATAAAGTTATTACATGATAAATGGATTAAAATCCCAATGTGTATATTTTACCAGGTATGTACTTAAGTATTTAGAATAGATTTATTCAATTTTCTTTTCTACCTATCAAGTCAGTTTAATTTTCATACCATATACACAGGGTCTGCGACTTAAAAAGTGCATGTTAAAGTCACCATCGGTCATTAATATTCATGCTCTGGGAATGAGACTAGAATATTGCATCAAGACGGTAGACAATGTTCACTTATTTTGTTAAAGCTATAGTTGTGTTTGTGCTTTAAATTTTAGTAAAATATGTTAACTGGCGGGGAGGCGAGATTGTGGCTTTAAGACTGTTCTGTGTTTGTGTTTTACCATAGTAAAATATGTTAAATGGTGGGGAGGCGAGATTGTGGCTTTAAGACTGTTACGTGTCCGTGTTTTACCGTAGTAAAATATGTTAACTGGTGAGGAGGCGAGATTGTGGCTTTAAGACTGTTACGTGTCCGTGTTTTACTGTAGTAAAATATGTTAAATGGCGGGGAGGTGAGATTGTGGCTTTAAGACTGTTCTGTGTTTGTGTTTTACCGTAGTAAAATATGTTAAATGGTGGGGAGGCGAGATTGTGGCTTAAGACTGTTCTGTGTTTGTTTTACTGTAGTAAAATAGTTAAATGGTGGGGAAGCGAGATTGTGGCTTTAAGACTGTTCTGTGTTTGTGTTTTACTGTAGTAAAATATGTTAAATGGTAGGGAGGCAAGATTGTGGCTTTAAGACTGTTCTGTGTTTGTTTTACCGTAGTAAAATATGTTAACTGTTCTGTGTTTTATGTTAAATGGTGGGATGGGGCGGCAAGATTGTGGCTTTAAGACTGTTATGTGTTTTACCGTAGTAAAATTTGTTAAATGATGGGGCGGCAAGATTGTGGCTTTAAGACTGTTCTGTGTTTGTGTTTTACCATAGTAAAATTTGTTAACAATCTGTGTTTTACCGTAGTAAAATTTGTTAAGTGATGGGGCGGCAAGATTGTTCTGTGTTTTACTGTAATAAAATATGTTAAATGGTGGGGAGGTGAGATTGTGGCTTTAAGACTGTTCTGTGTTTGTGTTTTACCGTAGTAAAATATGTTGAATGGTGGGGAGGTGAGATTGTGGCTTTAAGACTGTTCTGTGTTTGTATTTTACCGTAGTAAAATATGTTAAATGGTGGGGAGGCGAGATTGTGGCTTTAAGACTGTTCTGTGTTTTACCGTAGTAAAATTTGTTAAATGATGGGGCGGGAAGATTGTGGCTTTAAGACTGTTCTGTGTTTGTGTTTTACCGTAGTAAAATTTGTTAAATGATGGGGCGGCAACATTGTTCTGTGTTTTACTGTAGTAAAATTTGCTAAGTGATGGGGCGGCAAGATTGTTCTGTGTTTTACTGTAGTAAAATATGTTAAATGGTGGGGAGGTGAGATTGTGGCTTTAAGACTGTTCTGTGTTTGTATTTTACTGTAGTAAAATATGTTAAATGGTGTGGAGGTGAGATTGTGGCTTTAAGACTGTTCTGGGTTTGTTTTACTGTAGTAAAATAGTTAAATGGTGGGGAGGCGAGATTGTGGCTTTAAGACTGTTCTGGGTTTGTTTTACTGTAGTAAAATATGTTAAATGGTAGGGAGGCGATATTGTGGCTTTAAGACTGTTCTGTGTTTGTTTTACCATAGTAAAATATGTTAAATGATGGGGCGGCAAGATTGTGGCTTTAAGACTGTTATGTGTTTTACCGTAGTAAAATTTGTTAAATGATGGGGCGGCTAGATTGTGGCTTTAAGACTGTTCTGTGTTTTACCGTAGTAAAATTTGTTAAGTGATGGGGCGGCAAGATTGTGGCTTTAAGACTGTTCCGTGTTTTACTGTAGTAAAATTTGTTAAGTGATGGGGCGGCAAGATTGTTCTGTGTTTTACTGTAGTAAAATATGTTAAATGGTGGGGAGGTGAGATTGTGGCTTTAAGACTGTTCTGTGTTTGTATTTTACCGTAGTAAAATATGTTAAATGGTGTGGAGGCGAGATTGTGGCTTTAAGACTGTTCTGTGTTTGTATTTTACCGTAGTAAAATATGTTAAATGGTGTGGAGGCGAGATTGTGGCTTTAAGACTGTTCTGTGTTTGTTTTACTGTAGTAAAATAGTTAAATGGTGGGGAGGCGAGATTGTGGCTTTAAGACTGTTCTGTGTTTGTTTTACTGTAGTAAAATAGTTAAATGGTGGGGAGGCGAGATTGTGGCTTTAAGACTGTTCTGTGTTTGTGTTTTACTGTAGTAAAATATGCTAAATGGTAGGGAGGCGATATTGTGGCTTTAAGACTGTTCTGTGTTTGTTTTACCATAGTAAAATATGTTAAATGATGGGGCGGCAAGATTGTGGCTTTAAGACTGTTATGTGTTTTACCGTAGTAAAATTTGTTAAATGATGGGGCGGCAAGATTGTGGCTTTAAGACTGTTCTGTGTTTTACCGTAGTAAAATTTGTTAAATGATGGGGCGGCAAGATTGTGGCTTTAAGACTGTTCCGTGTTTTACTGTAGTAAAATTTGTTAAGTGATGGGGCGGCAAGATTGTTCTGCGTTTTACTGTAGTAAAATATGTTAAATGGCGGGGAGGTGAGATTGTGGCTTTAAGACTGTTCTGTGTTTGTCCGTAGTAAAATATGTTAAATGGTGGGGAGGCGAGATTGTGGCTTTAAGACTGTTCTGTGTTTGTATTTTACCGTAGTAAAATAATTATGTTAAATGGTGGTGAGGCGAGATTGTGGCTTTAAGACTGTTCTGTGTTTGTTTTACTGTAGTAAAATATGTTAACTGGTAAGTTTTACTGTATGGGTGGCAAGGTTAAATGGGGAGGTGAGATTGTGGCTTTAAGACTGTTCTGTATTTGTGTTTTACCGGAGTAAAATATGTTAAATGGTGGGGAGGCGAGATTGTGGCTTTAAGACTGTTAAGTGTTTTACCGTAGTAAAATATGTTAAATGATAGGGCTGCAAGATTGTGGCTTTAAGACTGTTCTGTGTTTTACCGTAGTAAAATGTTACATGATGGGGCGGCAAGATTGTGGCTTTAAGACTGTTCTGTGTTTTACCATAGTAAAATATGTTAAATGATGGGGCAGCAAGATTGTGGCTTTAAGACTGTTATGTGTTTGTGTTTTACTGTAGTAAAATATGTTAAATGACGGGGAGGTGGATATTGGACTTTAGAACATATTTTATATACCACAACGTAACAAAGTGCTGCATTATTGGTATTGTATTAAATGGTATGTTTGAATGTTCAGTTAACTGCTTCTGCATAGTATTTTCCTATTCAAATGCAAGTTATATTGATCTTCAAGTAAATGATGTAACAAAAATGTAAAATCACCTTTGAGTTTATCTCATACACAATGAACAACAACACTTTTGTTTGTAAAAATATAAAGTTACTTTATTATGTGTATATTTGAAACAACAAATTGGTTTTTAAATAAAGGAACAACTCTTAAGACGGGCAAACTAATTTATAAAATGTGATAAAACTGTACAGTGTGACTTCATTAACAACCACCTGTCCATAAAGGACATTACATAAAAGTCAAAGCCTCACAATTCAAATTTTTAGGTGAGACAAGTTATTTTCATAATTTTCTTTTCTGTGCACAACCATTTCATTAACTGTGTTAGGAAATAACTGCTTGGTTATATATTACAGATGTACATGGAATTAATCGCAAATTTGAGTTGAGCTGTTTTGACTTCTAACTAGATGGAAAATACATTTTGTATGTGTACTACTAAGTTTTGAATTCATACTACATTCACAATGTTCAGTATCTGATGCACACACAACAATTCAAAACAAAAGACTGAGCTACAATGTAGCTTAGTTGTACAAATATGGCACCACTGTAAAGGTGCATTGCTAATAGTATTTCATACAAGACAAAAGATTAATTACTATTGAAAGAAAGAACAAACAAAATAACTTATGATGTGTAATAGTAAAGAAGCATTAGGTTAACACAAAAACTACAAGGCCATTGGAACTCCTTTAAAAGGATAGAATGTGGATTTCAAACATCCCTGAAGGCATATAATAGAATCTGGTTTTAAAACTATTGCATAGGAATGCATGCCTAGATTTTGTAGCTTTTTGTAAACAGTATTCATTTAATAATATTTATACAAAAGCCTAAAACCTCTCTTCCTGAGTCAAAGATTTCTCTTCACATACCTAACAATTTTACTTGTTAAGTTGAGTACACACACCCCAACAAGACAGTCACATGTTCTAACTAATCAGTCGGGAATTTTCTGTATGCTGGAAAAAGGAATGATTAAATCTAATCTTCCCTTTTGTGCCGATTAGAGCTTTCATAATGCAGACTATATATCACATCAGCTGGTGTATGTTTGATGTGTCCGTTTAAGTACCTTTTAAGACATTCTATTGTGTTTGTTTGTTTTGTTTAACAACACAATTAGAGCACACCAATTTATTAATTAACAGCTACTGTATGTCAAACAATGTTAGAGAGGAAAACCATTACATTTTTCCATTAGTAGCAAGGGATCTTTATATGCACCATTTCACAGGATAGCACATACCACGGCCTTTGATAAACCAGTCATTGCACACTGGCTGGAACGAATAACAATAGGGCCCACCAACGGGGATCGATCCTAGACCGACCACACATCAGGCAAGTGCTTTACTACTAGGATACGTCCTGCCCCACATACTATTGAATCATGGGAATATTTAACCTTTCAAAAGAATCAATACAAACATAAATGTACAAAATTCTAATTACTATACAAATTAGAAGATGATTGTACATTCAAAAATAAATTTTAAATGACTAGATATAAAGAAATTATTTCAAACCAGATTTAAAAAGTAAAAAGTTTGTTTTATTTAACGACGCCACTAGAGCACATTGATTATTTTATCTTATCATCGGCTATTGGACGTCAAACATATGGTCATTCTGACACTGTTTTTTAGAGGAAACCCGCTGTCGCCACATAGGCTACTCTTTTTACGACAGGCAGCAAGGGATCTTTTATTTGCGCTTCCCACAGGCAGGATAGCACAAACCATGGCCTTTGTTGAACCAGATATGGATCACTGGTCGGTGCAAGTGGTTTACACCTACCCACTGAGCCTTGCGGAGCACTCACTCAGGGTTTGGAGTCGGTATCTGGATTAAAAATCCCATGCCTCGACTGGGATCCGAACCCAGTACCTACCAGCCTGTAGACCAATGGCCTAACCATGACGCCACCGAGGCCAGTCAAACCAGATTTAAAGTTTTAGCGAAAACTGCCGTGCATTATTGTACAAGAAGCAAGACCTTTTATAGCGACTGTCCTCCGTTTACAACTATTTCTTAATAGAGCCTTTTTTTTTTCCCAGATTAAAAATACCAAGATCTGAATATCTAATATGTTTGAGGCTGGGTGCTAATGTTTACATAAATCATTTTTCAGTTTAGTCTGTAATGTATATTTTTTCGTACATAAGAAATTATTGGAGGTAAAATCTGGTTTTGGATACTACATGTACAAACATTAAGACGACAACAAACATCTCGTTTATGTAATCCCCAATATTCTAAAGAAAACAATAGTGGACCCCCCCTTTTTGTAAATTCGAGCATGATGTGTTCAGCTGCAAGAGGTGCGCTGTGTAAAAGGAGAGATGAGTCATCACATTTGGACACCCCCCACCCCTTCTTTCAAAAATCTTGTATCCGTGCCTGGAAATATATTCTGTATGTAATTTTAATCACCAAAAAGACTCTCTTAGTCGGAAACATGGAAAGCAAAATGGAAGCCAACTCAGGATATGCCCCTTTAAGGATTTCAAAATGAATAGCACCGTAACATTATGAATGTCGAGTAACAAAAATGTGGACTCGTATAAGTGTCCTAGACTCCTACACATGTGAAGACATCTATGAGCCGAATTTAGAAAGCCTGTTTATATCGTAAATGTGCATAACTACATATATTTACAATGATTTAACACCTGTGTTTAAGAAAAACAAGCTTCGTAAATTCTGCCCTGTATGTCTTGCACAGAATATAATGACAGACTTTCACTGTGTTTGTTTGACAATCTCCTGCATTCTACCCTGAGGTGATGAATCTTTGTGACACATTGACTGGCATATTTGCTGCAAGTCAAATGGGTATCATTTCATGTCTAATGGACGATCATGTTTTGTGTTCACTTTCCTCAACATATAATTGCATCTGAAAAAAAAAAAAGAGAATTATAAAATACAGCGAAATAAAATATGTTTATTCAGGTAACCGTAAACCAATCTTCAACCAGAAAGATACAGGTAAGGACTGGGATTTGAAGGTGAAAAAGCAAAACAAGTTGAAAAATCAGAACTGCCAGATTTGGAAGAAATTTAAAGGCGAGAAAGGAAAGGGGGCGAGATACTTAAATGGTTCCGAAAAGTATTTTACTGAATCAGCTACATGCATGTAGCTGTATTTTCCATTCATTGTCAATATTTTTATATACATGTAGAACTGAATTATAGCTGAAGATAAGAAAAAATCCCTGTTGATTTTTAGTTGGAGCTTGCTCTTTAGAAAGGAAATGTTTTATTTAACGACGCACTTGACACATTTTATTTACAGTTATATGGAGCCGTACATATCGTTAAGGACCACACAGACATTGAGGGAGGAAACCCACTGTTGCACTTCATGGGCTACTCTTTTTCAATTAGCAGCAAGGGATCTTTTATATGTACCATCCCACAGACAGGGTAGTACATACCACGGCCTCTGATATACCAGTCGTGGTGCACTGACTGGAGCGAGAAATAGCCCACCGACGGGGATCGATCCCAAACTGACCACCCATCAAGCGAGCGCTTTACCACTGAGCTACATCTCGCCCCTTTGCTCTTTAGAATGTTTGCAAAAATGTATTACAGTGAGCGTTGGTTGAAGGAGCATACAAACATACAAACAACATATTTACTTGAATTCATATATTCTTCAGATATCAATATGAAAACAATTGAGGGGAGCGATTAATTGCTCTCATAACTTAGATTATGATACCATATCAATTCACATGCTAAGGGGAGCTGAAAATGACTCCCCTTGAACTGGTCTCAGGGGAGTGATGAGAGGGAGGCAAGAGTGATGGCTCCCCTTAAATGGAGAGGTCTGCTTCTTGCAGTTCTGCCTTGACAAGTAAAGTAAAGTTTGTTTTATTTAACGACGCCACTAGAGCACATTGATTTGTTTATCTTATCATCGGCTATTGGACGTCAAACATATGGTCATTCCGACACTGCTTTTTAGAGAAAACCTGCTGTCGCCACACAGGATACTCTTTTACGACAGGCAGCAAGGGATCTTTTATTTGCGCTTCTCACAGGCAGGATAGCACAAACCATGGCCTTTGTTGAACCAGTTATGGATCACTGGTCGGTGCAAGTGGTTTACACCTACCCATTGAGCCTTGCGGAGCACTCACTCAGGGTTTGGAGTCGGTATCTGGATTAAAAATCCCATGCCTTGACTGGGATCCAAACCCAGTACCTACCAGCCTGTAGACCGATGTCTTTACCATGACGCCACCGAGGCCGGTACCTTTACAAGTAAGACGGTTCACCTGGAATAAGTTGGATTTCATCGACTTGAGAGGGACAAGTTTTGAGTCTACTACCGTCTGCTCCTTCTCATCAGCTTCCACCCATGGAAAGTTCTGGAATGGAAATTTGTAATACATACATTTACTGAATGGCTGTCTAATTATGTTTTATGCTGGAACATTGGCATAAGTTATTCACTACAGCATTCAAGCATGTTGGAGCAACAATTTTCAAATTATATTTCTTTAGTTTTTATTTTAAATTTATTTCGGCTTTAATACATATGTAATAGTCAAGCACGCTGTCCTGGGTAAAGATTTCAGCTATGTGCACACTCTGTTACTATCCTGCAGACAGCACAGCACATACCATGGACTTTGAAATACTAGTCATGTTACACTTTTTGGGATGGAGAAATAATTTTGGAGAAAACTTGGAGTGTTTTCTC
This sequence comes from Gigantopelta aegis, assembly GCF_016097555.1. Lineage (NCBI taxonomy): Eukaryota > Metazoa > Mollusca > Gastropoda > Neomphalida > Peltospiridae > Gigantopelta > Gigantopelta aegis. Next base: position 20,299,951 of record NC_054713.1, on the reverse strand, counting down.
TTTTATGGATACATTACCTGTCCTCAAACAAGTGCACTCCCCCCCTACAGCTAGTAATCTGGTCCGAACATCCCAACAGCCAGTGAGATGGCCTAAATTCTTCTACTGTACACTCCCTCTAGTTCCGGTCACATGACTGTAACTTCCTTTTTTATCTCTTCGCTATTGGGTCCAGACGTCTTTTCTTTGGCTCTGCTTAGGAGTCAAATTTTGTTGTCAGATTTTTGTTTTGTATTCGCGTTTTACTAGCCATGGGGGGAGGGGGGGGGGGAGTGCATTTGTTTGAGGACAGGTAATGTGAAAAGAAATGAAGTTTGTTTTGTTTGACACCACTACAACACACTGATTTACTAATCATTGGCTAGTGGATGTCAAACCCACTACATTTTTCCATTAGTAGCAAGGGATCTTTGACATACCAGTCGTGGTGCACTGGCTGGAACGAGAAATATCTCAATGGGTCCACCGACATGGATCGATCCCAAACCAACTGCACATTCCGCCCTGGAGAAACAAAACCCAATCAGAGAATATGTCTTCCAAGGATTCGATCCTTCAACCATTTCAGCAGTCACATGGGTGGCTAGTTGGTCAGTCAGTATCGTACACTATATATCTTCTTTTTTTTTCTTAATGGAAACAAAAAGAAAACAGAAATAATGACTGAAAAAAGAATTGGCTTTAGGGGCCGTCCATAATTTTCAAAATTTTCACAAGCGTACAAACCATACACTGGGGGAGGGGGTTAAGGGCCCAGTGTACGCTTTTTTTTAAAATGAAAAATGTCAATCAACATTTTTCATTTGGGGATGTACACTTTTAGGGGGGAGGAGTAGGGTGGTCAAAAGCGTACGGTTTGAACACTCGTGAAAATGTTTTGAAAAAACAACATGAATAAAATGGTTGCAGATGCGCCACTTGTGCTAATAACTCAAATGTTTGTTTTGTTTAATGACACCACTAAAGCATACTGATTAATTAATTAATCATCGGCTATTGGATGTCAAACATTTGGTAATTCTGACACAGCCATCAGAGAAAACCTGCAACATTTGGCCTAATGCAGCAATGTATCTTTTATATGCACTTTCCCACAGACAGAAAAGCACAAACCACAGTGACCACTTAACTCTATAACATTTACCAGCGAGTCTTGTTTTTCTTCCAGTTTCTGTATCGCAGAATCTCGTGTGTGAACGTGAAGAGTCCAGGAGCAATCTATAAACATACAGGTATGTATACACAATTTGGAGTAACATGCACGAATCCAGGTATTAAATTCTTAAGTTCGAGCCATCTACTGTTTCATATAATGTTTGTTAATTTACTTTTGAATACTTTGGGATCCGTTTTGCAACCCTCACTGTCTGGTATAATTTGACTGGGCAGTGAATTTCAGTTATAATTTAGTTTTATTGACCGTTTTAAGGGATCACACTGCTATTTCAGCCAATGAGTGATGTGTAGGCGACGAATTTAGTTCTATGAAAAAGAGTACATCTTTTCTTTATTTGACTATGTTGGTGTCTGAACAGACTTGACAGTATGATTATGGAATATTGGAAGGGTAACATTGCCTCTTGATTTTGGCATATCAAACTGACAGATGCATATCTGCTTAGCTACAGGCAAGACCATTGTTTACTATGCCTGTGGTACATATATTTAACGAGAGTAGCCTCCCCTCCATTAGCCCATGTGCTCAGGAGTCTGGCCAATTGAAATTGCAGGTGGCAAAGTATCAATTTTATTTGCTTAAATCCTGTCACAGAGGCTGTTCTCTTCATGTCAGGTAGTATATAGCACCTACTGTTAATAATTTAGTCAGTGCTTGGCTTTATATTTTTACTGTCATCAATGTATAATCAATAGTGGTGAGATACCAAATTACTTAATTACACCACTCATAGCCTTAAAATTAAAAACACAATTTAAAATAAAAATTCAACATGGTCACAGCTTTTACAATATAGCTGCCTACAATACACATGAAATTATTGAGTGAACAGCTGACCTACCAGAAGGCAAGGGCTGCAGCAAGCCGTCACAAATGTTCAACTTGAGGATGAAAGCACGTAATGACTGTTCCAAATCATACAAATAATTGTCAGTCCTGGAAATTAAAATCATCTTAAAATAAAATATAATTTAAAAACATTTCATAATTCTACTGCATGTTTGAACTTGAAATTAGAATATAGAGTATATAGAAGGAAGGAAATGTTTTATTTAATGATGCACGTAACACATTTTATTTACGGCTATATGGCGTCGGGCATATGGTTAAAGACAACACAGATATTGAGGGAGGAAACCCGCTGTCGCTACTTCATAGACTACTCTTTTCGATTAGCAGCAAGGGATCTTTTATATACACCATCCTATAGACAGGATAGCACATACCACGGCCTTTGATGTACCAGTCGTGGTGCACTGGCTGGAGTGAGAAATAGAGTATATAGAGTAAAATGTAGAAGAATTGTTTATCAAGTCATTTTATAATTTTACCAGTAATAGTTTAAAATACAAATTCAACTCATACTATTGTGTACATATATACTTATGTATATAACATTAGAATTAATTGTCTTACATACTTTTAAAGAATTCATTGGTTTAAAAAATAAAAAATTATGATGACTTTATTTACAAAATGTATAAAAAAAAATTAATATACACCTGTTTTTTGTCAGTGGTCCACAAATTTCAAAGACAAAATTCTCAACTGGAGAGTTATCTCCCCTCAGTATGACAATGACAACTTTGTCGACCAGCCTTTTTTCGAGAAGAACCGTAACTCCGTCAACAAGGCTGGAGATGTATTGAGTGACTTCTGGATGCACACACATCTGAAATAAGAAATGCATACAATGAAACCTCAGATATTAATGTATACTGATGGAAAGAAATAAAGTATCACATAGATAGCAACAAGAAATAATAAAGAAATCAATTCATATTGTCCGAAGTTGACTGGAAACATATAGGCAGCACATTCAACACTACAGACATTCAGTCCCACATTACAACTTGGTATGAAATACAGTCAATACTACGCTAGTAGTGAATTCAGTTTGGTCTACAATTCCATGTGTACCCTTATTTCTTTCCATCAGTATAGTAACCTAAGTAAGTATCAAACCTGAAAGGCAAAACTATGACACTTTCTAAATTGTATCTTAAATCTAAAGTTAAAGTTTGTTTTGTTTAATGACACCACTAGAGCACACCGATTAATTAATCATCAGCTATTGGATGTCAAACATTTGGTAATTCTGGCTCGTAGTCATCAAAGAAAACCCGGTACATTTTTACCATTCGCCAATTGGCAAATTTTATTTTAATTTGGCGAAAAAATATTGTTTTATAAATTATATTTTTGTGGAAAATAGCTATAGGTTTTGCATTTTTTAAGATAATTTAGCGAACTTTTTTGATCACCCAAAGCTAGCACTGTGATCTTTTATATACACTTTCCCACAGACAGAAAAGCACATATACCACAGGCTTTGACCAGTTGTGGTGCAATGGTTGGAATGAGAAAAAACACAATCAGCTGAATGGATCCAGTGAGATGGTTCTATCCTGCGATGCAAGCACATTAACTGAATGACTTAAATTCAAACTGTATATCTGCACATACAGCAGAGAGTCAAGGGTTGCTTTTAATAGGATGTACATTTAAGTGGTTACAGGGACAGGACATTTGCTGATATGAAATTTACATGACTTAGAGAATTTTGTCATATTCAAAACCATATAGATCTGAAGAACAAAGGCTGTACATTTATACATGTAACACCGGCATCGGTGCCGTCGTGGTTTGGCCATTGGTCTACAGGCTGGTAGGTACTGGGTTCGAATCCCAGTCGAGGCATGGGATTTTTAATCCAGATACGGACTCCAAACCCTGAGTGAGTGTTCCGCAAGGCTCATTGGGTAGGTGTAAACCACTTGCACCGACCAGTGATCCATAACTGGTTCAACAAAGGCTATGGTTTGTGCTATCCTGCCTGTGGGAAGCACAGATAAAAGATTCCTTGCTGCCTGTCATAAAAGAGTAGCCTATGTGGCGACAGTGGGTTTCCTCTAAAAAAAAACAGTGTCAGAATGAACATATGTTTGACGTCCAATAGCCGATGATAAGATAAAAATCAATGTGCTCTAGTGGCGTCGTTAAATAAAACAAACTTTACTTTATACATGTAACAGACAGTGCATCGTCATGTATTGAAGAACTGGCAGTAGTCATGCAGAACAAACGCCATGACAGGCGTGCTTTATAACAGTTTGCTCTGAATGTGCATGTTAAACAAACTGAACCTGAATCATCATGGTCTATTTTTAGAAAAACCTGTAACAACATGGCTTCAACATGCACTCATGAATCACAGTCAAATATATGCAGATACTAGGTACACTCAATATGTGTCCAGTACATTTCACATATACATAAATTTATTACAGGCCCCACAAATATTATCACACTGAACCAACCTGAATGGGAACATTGTATTTCTTAGTCTTCTCAAAGACTCCCGGAGGGTATAAACCACGGATGTACAGAACACAATGGATGGCAGTTTCTAAAAACTCTTTCAAGATGTCACACGAAACTGAAAAACACATCACACTCACATACAATTACATTTATAAAATGTACATGTATGTATATAACAAATGCTGGTCAACTCGCCCCAAAACCCTACCAACTCACCACAAACAGTTTAGTCAACTCGCCCCCTTACATGGGGTGAGTTAACCAGTTAACCAACCACTGGGGAGGGTTAATCAATCACTGAGGCGAGTTGACAAGCCACTGGGGCAAGTTGGTTTTGGGGAAAGTTGACCTTCTCTCATATATATACAATAAAATATTTCACTTATTTTTTTGCCTATACAACTGCCCAATAAATATATTTACATACACTGTTCAAATATATACACAAATGTATGTTGTTTTCCATTTTATGAAAGTGGTTTCAACAACATAAATGGATTATAAGATTACTGTCAAAATATACAAGGATGTAACTCGTTCTGGGATTCCCTCAAGCCAATGATATGCTATTCCAGAGAAAAAGTATTGCTGTCATCAAGTTCATGTGCCCGGTGCACTAATGTAGTAATGATATGCAAGCAGGGAGATTTAGACTGCTGAGCAGTTTATAGAGGAGTTTAAAATGACAATTTTGGTTGAGCAGTGCGGTTTCGGTTTCGACCCCAACCACCACCACCCATCCACCCCCACCCCGAACAAGTGTCTGACAACGGATACCGGGAATCGCGGGATAGTAAAATCATTCAACGTTTATCTTGATTCATGAACTAATTGATCCTCTTGCAATTAAGTTTTTATATGGTATATTTTATTCAAAACTTTGTGTAATCGCACGCCTAGGTGGGTGATCTTCAGCTCTCTTTGATTTTATAAATGACAAATGATGACCAGTTGGTATTTTTTATGATGAACTTCATCATGAAGTGAGCCACCCATCCCCAAATACGTGAAGATAAACCTTGACCGACCGTCCAATTTTAAATTAAAACGGTTTGGTCTGTAATACTGCTAGCCAGCCAGGACGACTAGTAGGTAATAGAAATACTGCACCTTGTTGTACATCAAACCTGTCATCATCCATCGGAAACGAACACAAAAACAAACATAAATATGTGTGTAAACAGATTATGAATTATACAGTAACAGTTTAGTTCAACTGGTACCGCTCCTTTCAAAAAACACCGCGCACCGATCTCAATCTAGAGGCGGGGCTAAACAAACAAGAGACCATGACATGCTCACAGTTAAAATAATGGTTATTGGCATTAACACAGTTGCATTCTAATATATACATTAGCATATTCTTTTTAATCAAGACATCTTAAATATATCATGTGCATTTCAAATATTCTATCTGACAGCTTGTTCGAAATTGGAAATATAAGAGATTACCTTTTAGGAGAACCCTCGAGAACTACACGATAATCAGGTGGGAAGTACGAAGGAAGAACACGAATGTCAGCTTCCATGTGAACGTGACTGAAATCCCCCAATTTATCATCCTTACATACGACTTTATGCCTGAATATATGTCCTAGTGTGTCTTTATTCTAAGAAGGCGGTATCAGGTCAGATGTAAGTGTTGGTTTGTATGAGTTTACCATTAATAGCATTATCTGCATGTGCATCTTTTTATTCATAGTAAGACATTTGCATGATTTGGGGGTGCAGGCAGGTCAACGCAGGCAAACCGGGAACAAATCAACTCGCCAACAGCGCTCAACTGTAACCTAGTGGTTGGTCAATTGGTTCCCATTCTGTGTAGTCAGCTTACGCTACCCATTGAATGGGGCAGGGTGTAGCGAAATGGTAAAGTGCACACCTGATGCGCAGAGCCAGTGGATCCCAGGAGACCAACTTCAAAGTGCTCGGTCTGTGATCAGTCCCTGTCAGTGTCACTGTCAGTGGGCCCATTGAGCTATTTCTCTTTATATCAAAAGCCAAGGTATCTGCCATCCTGTCTGTGAGATGGTGCATATAAAACATCCCTTGCTACTAATTCCTCGTTGGATTCGTTTAGATTGGGGGTTTTCTCATTCCAACCAGACTCCCACTACTGGTTTTGACTGCAGTATGTGCTTTCCTGTCTATGAGGAAAAGCATTAAAAATATCCTTTGCTGCTAATGGAAAAATTTAGTGGCTTTCCTTTGATGACTACAAGTCAAAATTACCACATTTTATGTTTGACATCCAGTAGCCGATGATTAATTAATCATTGTGTTCAATTTATGCACATGTATGACATATCAATGACATTTCACAAACATTAAGCTTTTTTTTTTTATATTGCCTTGCAATACACACACACATACACACACACATACACATACACACACACACACACACACCGGTAGTCCTAATAATTTAAGTCCTTCATTATCATAAGTTCTTAAAATTCTAACCAATTGTATAATTGAAAGTTGATTAGTCAGTCCAAATCGATTCTTAATCCCCTTCATTCTAAGAAGCACACAAGGCTGTAACTAGAGATCGCCACTGATGCCTGTCTTTTGCCAGCTTCTCTAGCAGCCCCCAGCTCAGACTGCCCTCTTGAATTTCCTTCTCTACTGTCCTTCTCCATGTTTCTTTCGGTGTTCCTCATTTCCTTTTTCCAGGAGGGGTCCATCTTGGTAGGGTTGTTTGGTGAGTGCCGAATTGACTACCAATGATTAATGACGATATTGCAACCAATTCCCAACACTAACAGAAAAGGTGCTCACAAATGAAGTGACTTTATTACTTTAAAACTTTATAATATCTGATAGCTATTTCACAATAATAATATCTTAGACCTTTTCCCAGGATATTTTTAAGGCGCTTACAATTTCACTATCAGCAAATGCAAGTGCCAGCTTTGTTGTCTATAATAATTAGTAAGCAACTGTTGTTAAACGAAAGGGTGCTGAGGGTCCTACACCTAATTAGGTATGAAGGACACGTTTCACCTGTTAGAAATGTGAATACCTGTGTACTGTAAAGTTTTAAAATTTGTTACAACCAACAGTTGACTGTCATATATAGCCAATTAAAGCATATAGGCAATTCATTTCAGGCCCTTACATGATGCCAAAGTGCTTACTCACACACCTAAGGCATAGTGGCGCCATATACCTCTGGGGGAAACCCCTGGATTATCTATAAATATTATGAAAAATATCACAGATCTATTCAGCAACTACATGTATTTGCATTTCAGTTTGTTACATATATACATTTGTATCAGTTGGTTAAATGGAAGGTTTTTTATTTTTAGGTACTCTTGAAATTGCTTGATGTCTGCTACATAAACAACCAACACCAATAAAACGTACAAAAAGCATATCACATCCATCAGTCAGAAGGATGGTATCCATTGGGAAATGTCTGACGAAAGTGAACATGTTCATTCAGGTCAACTCTGCACGGTCATCCCATCTGATGGCGTCAGCTGCAGGACCGTTAACATTGAGAGGAACGGTATCCAGTGTGCTCAAGTCCTCCTTCTCGTGGTGCAGAAATGTGGTGGCAAAGCAACATTCTCATAGGCTTTCCTCTCCAGCGGCGTATCCAACGGTTACAGCGGTGTCTGCATGCAGTGTTGATAGTACCGTGAGATTCCAGTCGACAGATTCCAAAACAAAGATGGTAAAGTCATATGAACCCCCATCTCCCTATAAGAAACCCGGGCCACGGAGGTATGGATACGAGACCAAGATCATCACTGGAGGTAATTGTGTGATCACGCAAAATTAATGTTTTGCTACATGTCTATTTAACCAAATAAAATTAAGGGCTATTAAATATTTTTTAAATATTTTTAACATCCTCCAAAATTATAATATTCTACCATATAGCAGGGCTGTACGTAGCTCAGTGGTAAAAGATTTGCCTGATGCATGGTCTATCTAGGATTGATCCCTGTCGGTGGGCCTATAATTGGGCTGTTTCTCGTTCTAGCCAGTGCACCATGACTGGTATGTGCTATCCTGTCTGTGAGATGGTGCATATACATGTAAAAGATACCTTACTACTAATGGAAAAATGTAGCAGGTTTCCCCTCTAAGACTATATGTCAAAATTACCAGATGTTTGACATCCAATAGCCCCTGATTAATAAATTAATGTTCTCCAGTGGTGTGGTTAAACAAAAAAACTGTCGCCAAACACAAGATTAATGTTTTGCAACATGTATAATCAACAAAATAAATTATGGGTCGTGACCATGATTTTAAAAATTTGCTTCAAGAAAAGAATATCAGGCCTAGCTCTGGCACTCACCAAAATCACCAACTGCAAATTTTAACAGCTACTGGCAAATTTTATTTTAATTTGGTGAAAGAATTTCATGTATTAATTGATATTTTATTGCAAAATATAGATCAATAAGTATAGATCTATAAAATTTGGAAGTTTGATAGATAAATTGGGGAAATTTTCTGCTGACCCAGAGGTAGCCCCAAGTACAGTGTTCGAAATAATTTCAGCACTTGTCCATTTGTCCTGACAAGTAAAAATCTGCTCAGACAAGCAAAATGTACCTCATTGGTTGTTCAGTGGACAAATAAAAATGTTGAATGCAGTTTCATTTTGTGGAATCAAAAATACGGTCCTTGTACTTGAATAAAACAAAACAATTATTTGGATAAGTGAATATATTGCTGGACAAGTAGATTTCTTGATGTACTTTTCCGGTGGACAAATGAAACATTTTGCTTATTTCTATCGCTGTGAGTATGTTACACAGGATTTCTGGTTCAGTGGGAATTTGGGTTTAAGTAAAAAAAATTAGTTTAAAGGTTTCATTAATAGGCATACGTGTGCGTTAATGCATATTTGTTTTTGTTTTTAAGGTACCTTGCCGAGAGTAGAACACTCAAGACATAATCTGCCTTTTCCTATTTATGAACCAAAAGACTTCTGGACAAGAAAGAAGGCGTTGTTTGGTCAGAATGATTATATAGGTTAGAAATATTCAGCTTCTTTATTTATGACTATTCTACTAGGCCTCTGAGAATTAAAAATTTGGTAAACTATTTAGGCTCATTTACACTGGATGCGGCAATGTGTCAGGTAACCCTTGTACAGGGTATCACACAATGCAGACCTGGTAACGTATAAGGGGGCAAGACATAGCCCAGTGGTAAAGCTCTCACTTGATGCACAGTCAGTTTGGGATTGATCCCCATCAGTGGGCCCATTGGACTATTTCTCGCTCCAGCCAGTGCACCACGACTGGTACATCAAAGGCTGTAGTATGTGCTATCCTGTCTATGGGATGGTGCATGTATATAAAATATCCCTTGCTGATATTAGCTAATCAAAAAGAGTAGCCCATGAAGTGGCGACAGCTGGTTTCCTCCATCAATATCTGTGTGGTCCTTAACCATATGTCCGACGCCATATAACTTTAAATAAAATGTGTTGAGTGCGTTGTTAAATAAACCATTTTTCTTTTCCTGGTAACATATAAATTACAATACATTTGTATTTTCAGTATAATTATTACTATAAAATCCCTTCAGTCACACTAATACTTTGTTATTCATTCATCGCACTGTGCTCACTGTACTGTATGAATCTAGGAAACAAAATCACAGGTAAAAAAAATCCCAGAAAACAAAACACAGGCAAAAAAGTCCCAGTTACAGTAAAAAAAAAGTCACAACTTTTAAATAAAAAATATATTAGGCAATAAAAGACAGATCAAACAGTTTTTGTCAATGTTCTTTGTTTTCAATGTTGGTGGTTTAAGCGGATGTTCCACCCTATGCCATGGAGAAATTGTGCCACAGTCTTGCAGTCCTCAAGACGATCGACACAGGTTGCAAAGGTGCTCTTGCATCTGCACATAGCATCGACGAACCTGTCGTCGTGGTAGGTTGCCAACCATATGCTGGATGATGGTGCTCACTGTCAATAACCCACCAGGTTGAGGGATGGTAGTAGTCCACTATGTTGAAGAATATGTTGTTCCAACCTTCACACAAGTTGTTCGTTCTATGATTATTGTTCATGGTACAAGAAACCACTCTACAAACCCACCCTAATCAATATGTTTAACAAGTCCCCCTGCATACTATAATGCCACTTTCTTTTAATTCAGCCACATTCAATACGGGTACTCTGCAAACCCATACGTTTTGTTATATAAAAATTGTGATTTTTTTCCTATACTAAATTGTAACTCTTTCTGTGACTTTTTTTCCTGCCACCTACTGTACATGTATGTGTATCTAAGTAACACTCAACTGATCAAAATGTAGGTGATGTAGTTTTAGTTTAATCAAACTTTATGGTGTGGCTACAAAACCGGACAGCCATGGGACCAAGAAAAAAGTCCAGTTTTGAGGGGTATCCAGTTTACAGAGGTTTCAGTATTGAAGTAAACCGTTTGTTGGTTGGTGTTCTCTACTGATATAGTAACTAATTAAACTGCCAAAAAAATCAATCAAATTTGAATAAAACAAAACATTTAATGATTTATAGAAACATTTTGAATTTATCCAGAATTCACAATTAGAAATAATCAGTCTATGTTGAGAAACGCATCCATTTTTGTTTGGCGTGTTTCACATCTCTGTTTCACAATACTAAAATGAAACACTGTTGACAAATTTTCCACCAAACCAAGCCAAACAATTTAATCTTGATTACTCTTTACTTTGTTAAATAAACTTGCAAAGATAAAAAACAAAACAACAATAACAAAAAAGGGTTCAAACAATTGGAAAAATGAATTAAATTCCTAGTGGCTTTGTCGTTCATTGCGGTAACCGTGAGATGTACATGTAGGCTATAAAAAGGATCTCAGTCAAATTCGTAAGTTAATCTAACTTGTAACAATCTAGCTCAGAATAAAGGGAGGACATGTGTTTCCTCCAGTTATTTAAATATCAAATTCAAAGCTATTAAATAATCCATTAATTGGTATTTGTCAACTGCACAACAGTGACACTGGGGCATGCGCTCATGTAATTAGCTCTGCATACACAATCACGTTGTATCGGCTGAGTAGGTATTCAAAGTATAAGTAATGCAGTAATGATTGACGTCGCTGTGACCGTCCAGTTTTCTGAGATAAAAATTGCATCAACGAAACACAATGGGACCAGATAATTTCAACTGGTGCAGTTCAGAGGTGTTTTCGGTTTAGAGGGGTAAATTTTAGTGCTAAAAGATACGCAAATCATGGGACCGTGTAAAACGTCTGGTTTTGAGGGAATTCCGGTTTACTTGAGGGTCCGGTTTTGAGGGGTTTCACTGTATTTCCAATCAGAGCACTGAAAATGTCAGCCGCAATGAAATAACTAGCCACATGAGTATATTATATATTTAGCCTATGTTCTTTCATTATTTTAATAAAACAAGCAAATGTATTAAATACATTGTAGTAGTTGTTAAGAAGGCTGTATCAGTCAAAAACGTGTTACAATGGGAGAAAACTTTGGTGACAAAGTGCTTCAGTGTACTTCTAACTGTAATTGGAAGTTGGGATTCACTTCCAGTTCTCTTCAATTGTACCGGCCTCGGTGGCGTTGTGGCAGGCCATCGGTCTACAGGCTGGTAGGTACTGGGTTCAGATCCCAGTCGAGGCATGGGATTTTTAATCCAGATACCGACTCCAAACCCTGAGTGAGTGCTCCGCAAGGCTTAATGGGTAGGTGTAAACCACTTGCACCGACCAGTGATCCATAACTGGTTCAACAAAGGCCATGGTTTGTGCTATCCTGCCTGTGGGAAGTGCAAATAAAAGATCCCTTGCTGCTAATCGGAAGAGTAGCCCATGTAGTGGCGACAGCGGGTTTCCTCTCAAAATCTGTGTGGTCCTTAACCATATGTCTGATGCCATATAACCGTAAATAAAATGTGTTGAGTGCGTCGTTAAATAAAACATTTCTTTCTTTCTTTTTCTTCGATTGTATTTTTTTATGTCAGCGGTGAATGCCAGAATGCAGTTTGATTTATTTCCAGTTACGGCATCACATCATATGAAACAGGGCTTGTAGAATTTTTATAAAATCCACTAGCCATGGGACCAGTGATTTTAAAAATGTACTGGCCACAATTAAAAATTCACTAGCCCTACTTTACTAAATAATAGTAATAATCAGATATGTCACCTAAAGATGTAGATAGAGCTTAGAAAAAACTAACATTTGGGTGTTGAGGTGGGGACAGGATATTCATATTTTCAAAATAGACTTAACTGTAACATTTGATCCTATTTTTCACTAGCCGTCGGACATAGCAATAGTAGTTATTTACTAGCCCAACATTGAATATCACTAGCCATGGGAGTGGGGCGGTCATAATCTAGAATCCATGAATCCATACATTCAATTGCAAACTTGTGATCACCATGCAGATGACTGACACAACAACAATAACAGGACTACATTTCAGGCAATGCGATATTAGTTATTTACGAGCCCAACATTGAATATCACTAGCCATGAGAGTAGGGCTACCATAATCTAGAAGCCCTGCGAAAGCAGTGATACAGTCCCAGACGTGGCCTTATATCAACTTTCCAGTTCGCTTCGATGCCCATTTGAGAAACCGAATTTGGTGGTTCTAGCCTTCTACCCTGCAATCAGTTTCGTTGCATATGTCCTGGGTTCAACAAATTCACTAGCCCTAGTGAATATTTAGTCTGGGCTGGGGGAAATTATCAACTGCTTTACTATATTACAGCATAGGGCACTAGCCAAAGCTTCTATGAGGGCTAGTGTCCTCCTCAAATATGTCGAACACTTCATATGTGACCATTATTTTTATTTGGTGGCTAAAACATTTCAATATCTAGATATAAAAAATAGAAGTAGGCGGCATCTGTCTCCTGGGTGGAAAAGTTAATGTAGAGGCGGTGTATCAACAGTATTAAACATATCCGTATAAAAAAAATAGAAGTAGGCGGCATCTGGCTCCTGGGTGGAAAAGTTAATGTAGAGGCGGTGTATCAACAGTATTAAACATATCCGTATAAAAAAAATAGAAGTAGGCGGCATCTGGCTCCTGGGTGGAAAAGTTAATGTAGAGGCGGTGTATCAACAGTATTAAACATATCCGTATAAAAAAAATAGAAGTAGGCGGCATCTGGCTCCTGGGTGGAAAAGTTAATGTAGAGGCGGTGTATCAACAGTATTAAACATATCCGTATAAAAAAAATAGAAGTAGGCGGCATCTGGCTCCTGGGTGGAAAAGTTAATGTAGAGGCGGTGTATCAACAGTATTAAACATATCCGTATAAAAAAATAGAAGTAGGCGGCATCTGGCTCCTGGGTGGAAAAGTTAATGTAGAGGCGGTGTATCAACAGTATTAAACATATCCGTATAAAAAAAATAGAAGTAGGCGGCATCTGGCTCCTGGGTGGAAAAGTTAATGTAGAGGCGGTGTATCAACAGTATTAAACATATCCGTATAAAAAAAATAGAAGTAGGCGGCATCTGGCTCCTGGGTGGAAAAGTTAATGTAGAGGCGGTGTATCAACAGTATTAAACATATCCGTATAAAAAAAACAGAAGTAGGCGGCATCTGGCTCCTGGGTGGAAAAGTTAATGTAGAGGCTGTGCTTCAACAGTAGTAAACTTTTAAATATTTTTAGTTTCTTTGTTGTTTTAAATACTGGTCACCAGTATATTTTTCATCTCATTGTTTTCAGATATCCTAGGCGACGGAGACATTCATCCTGCCGACCTTATTGCAGGACCTGCCTGGCTGATTGGTTTCCGTGGCAACGAGCTGCAGAGACTGGTGCGCAGGATGCATTTCCAGGGCCACAAGATGAAGTGGATGTACCCGACGAAGTATCACCAGATGAGAAAACGAATCTGGTTCTTGTACAAAAAATACAACCAGAAGCGCCCACGTGGAATGGGAGCGTAACTCTGCCATCTTAAAGGCACATACCCAAGTTTCAGAACATGAAAATGGACACTAAAACTGGCGTAGGATGTGGAGAAGGAGCAAGAGGGGGCCATGCGCCACTTTTCTTGATGCTGCTATGGTTTTATATATATATATACAGTGAAACCTCTCAAAATCGGACCCTCTATAAACCGGAATTCCCTCAGAACCGGACATTTTTCGCAGCCCCTTTTTTAAATATCTGTACAGAAGAGAACCTCTCTAAACTGGACTTTTTACTTGGTCCTGAGGGTGTCCGGTTTAGAAGTTTCACTGTATTTATATTTATATATATATATATGTGTGCCACCTCCATACACACTCTTTTTGTTTTGGCACCTTCCTACACCACTGACTAAGTTTAGTTAACCTGCAACACCCATTTAGATACGGTTATAACAGAGAGAAGCTAATGTCTGTGGTGTTTAAACAGGGAAATATCATCTAAAAATAACGTTTGTCTCAATAAGCATTACATCTTAGATGAATATGCATTGTTAGAATTTTGGAAAAATGTATTTTTGGCTATTGCAAAAACCTGAATGACCAAAACCACTTCAGGTGTATGAAAACTGATATTCTAAATTATAAAATGTAATTACTTCTAATTTAAATTAGCAAAACAGCTTTAATAGTGAAAAAATATGTTGTAGTGTTTAAAAACTAGGGTCTGTTACTTTAACTGTTTATGTGCTTGTTTTTCAGTTGTGATTTCACTGCATTCACACAGAGACATAGAAATTTGTTTGTTTTATGGATATAAAATAGATAAATATATTTACAGGGATGTGAAAGCTACCCGGAAACGCTTAAATGCGCTTTTCCATTTTGTCTAAAAAAAAACCTAAAAAACCCCATGATGATCAATACCACTGACCACACAAGGTTCATTTGCATGTTTTCATGGTTTCAAGTTTATGATGTGTACCTTATATTATAAGTTATAACCAGTTTAGATTTGTTAACATTGAATACAATTTTTGGCAGTTCCAGGGGTTGCAAACAACAATTTTCCTTCAGGGGTCCTTGAGCAGCCCCTGGACCCCGGCCACAGTAAGCTTTTTTGTTCCAGCCCCTCTCACATCCCTGTATTTATTTGTTTGCAATGAGCACTTCATAGATCTATTCTCTGAGAGGAATGTTTCTATCACATGCCCCATGATTTGTGGATCAGAGGTTATGGTGTGTGCTGTCCTTTCCGTGGTAAAAGATACCTTGCTGTTTATGGAATAAATGTTAAAAGTTTGTTTTGTTTAGCAACTCTACTAGAGCACATTGATTTATTAATCATCAGCTATTGGATGTCAAACATACGGCCATTTTTGACACAGTGGAACAAATGTAGTGGGTTTTAGTCTGACTACATGTCAAAGAGACCAAATGTTTGACGTCCAATAACCAATTGTTAATAAATCGGTGTCATTAAACAAATCAGACTTAACTTATTCGCAGTTTAAAGCAGTCAGCCTATTTTGTATGTCCTCACTGATTAGAACATACTTTCTTGTGTCCATATAAGGTGTGTGTGTCTCTGTGCAGTTTGGAGTAAAATCTTCCCCCTAAGCATTGATTGTGGTGTGATAATGTATATATCTAGACGACTTATTAAAGCTGTATAATCACATTTTAGTAGTTTGTCATCTTTTACAAATACAAAACCATTGTGCAGCCATTTCACAGAGGTTACATACTTAAAACATCAATATCTATAACCAGCAAGTTTCTGCCCCCCCCCCCCCACCTCTCTCTAGCTATTGCCCTGGGCCCCGTTCCACTAAGCGATCTTAGACCTAAGATCACCTTAAGTGCATAACTACCATAACTACCTAAGCGCTAAGATCTCTTTGTGAAACGGGTCCCTGCTATCCTGTCTGAGATACTTAATATAAGGGATCCGTTGCTGCTAATAGCAAAGAGTAGCCCATTGTGTGGTGGGAGCAGGTTTCCTCTCTCCGTCTGGTCTCTATGATATGTCTGAGGCCATAAAACTGTGCGTAGTACTAAACCAAATAATTTCTGGCTGGGTCAAAGTTCGAGGTGCACTGAACTTTTGATAGAGAAGTGAACACAACAAGTCCTGTGATTGGTGATAAATGTGAGTGTGTTGGTTGTGTAAAAAATCGTTTCATCTGGGCAAAAAATGTATCCAATTTTATTTCATCTAGTATCACTATGTCAAGTAGCCTTGTGCTTTAAACATGTATGGGGTACCTGTAAAAAAAAGTACTCTAATTTTGTGCGGAACTAGGGTAGTCATAGACATACCCATTATCTCAGAAATGAGCAGCTTGACCCCCAATTTTTTCTGATTCACTTTAAGAGTGAGGGGTGGTAGTATTTATATCTGTGGCGTTTATGTCGGTTGATATGCTGCAGGTGGAGTTTTAGCCACATACGTTACTATTGTCGTCTGTGGGATTTGATTTGGTAGTGTACACCCTGTAATTATAATGTGTTTAGTGTATCTTTAAATAAAACATTCCTCTTTTTGGGGATTAAAGGGATTTTCCTGAGTTTGATGTCATTATAAGATGTTTCCAGTTAATGAGGCCTTTATAACATCTAAAAAATACAATACACTTTAAATAAACATTCTTGTTTACAATATCAGTTCCTCTACATGTATATTCAGTGGTTTTGTATTGTAGGGCCGTACCCTCGGGGGAGTGGGGGGAGAGAATCTCAGTTTTTTATTTGTTTTTACTCCAGAAAATAGCATACACATCTCAGGGTTTAATTTGTATAGTGTTTCATTTATAAAAAGTAGTGCGCGCCCCACCCCCCACCCCCCACCCCCACCCCCCCCAAAGGATTTTTATCAGGGTACGGCCCTGTATTGTCCTAATGTTTGTGGTAGTTTAAACTTCATTTTATTTTATATACTTTTATTTTTTTATTTTTTTTTATATGTATGAAATTATTGGTAATGTAGTTTGGTGTACTTTAAACACTGGTATGATCAAAAACACAAAAGATACAGACTAAAAGTACCTGTATCTTTCTTTATATAACATATTATGTAATGTCTTAAATAGCAACATACTTAAAGCTTACAATAATGGGTCGAATTTACGAAGTCTGCTTATGTCTTACATGTATAAGGGGGTGGGAGTTAGCTTAGTTGGTTGAGTGCTCACTCGAGGTGCTTGCGTCGCAGGATTGAACCACCTTGGTGGATCCATTCAGCTTATTGTTTCTTTCTCCTTGCAACCAGTGCACCACGACTGGACAAAGGCTGTGGTATGTACTTTCCTGTCTGTGGGAAAGTGCATATAAAAGATCCCTTGTTGCATTAGGAAAAATGTAGTGGGTTTCCTGTGAGTCATCCAATAGCTGATGATTAATTAATCAATGTTCTCTAGTGGTGTCGTTAAACAAACCAAACTTTACACATGTAACTACATAACATGCATTTACAGTGTTTAAACACCTGGGTTTAAGAAAAACAGGCCTAGGCCCAGTCTCTTTCACTCTGTGCTGTATCCTTAAGTGCTACACACCTTGGACTGGATTGGAAATAATTTAAAGGGACAGACCCTAGTTTCAGCCCATGAAAATGCACACTAAGTTTAGTTAATCTACAAACCTGTAACACATTTTGATAAGTTATAATTGAGTAAAACATGAGTCTGTGACTTTGAAATGGTGAAATACCCTCTAAAAATAGACTAGAGCTCGACTCCACAACTTACTTCTCAGACGCACGTGCGTTTTTAAAAATATGAGAAATGCATTTTGTTGTATTAAAATCACCAGAATTACCAAAAACACTTCGAGTGTATGGAAATGGATAATCTAAACAATAAAATCTAAGTATGATTTCAGTTAACAAAAACGGCTCTAGTAGTAAAAAATATGCCTTAGTGTTTTAAAACTAGGGTATGTCCCTATAACATGAACGTTTTGAGCGAGCCTGGTGCACGCCTGTCTTGGGTGCATGTTTTAGCATGGGCCTGGTTTTCTTTTCAAGAAATAAACCTCTACACAAATAAATATCAACACAAACATTACTTAAACGAACAGTTTTTCTGTAGTGAGGAGATGGAAGTGATCCTGATTTCATTTTTGGAAACAGGTTTTTTATTTCAAGTTTAATATAAAATACAGAGTGCGTTTCTAAGTTTGTTTTTAATGAATTCATACATGTAGGCCTTGTGTTTTATTACGTGCGTCCACGCATAATTCACGTAGTAAAGAACGTTAACTCTTCCAGCCTTGTCTTACAGGGGGAGAACTGGGGAAAACGGATCCAATTACCGTTATACTCCTAAGTGTACGGAGAAGGATGAGGCAACTGACACCCAAGTGCTGGAGCAAAACCTCAAATTCGGGCAACAATTAGACAGATATTCAGAGTAAATGTGCTAACCTGACCCAATTTTTACCATGTATTTCCATCATTCTACCCTAAGAAGTCAAAATTAGTCGTAACCCATGTAAAAATGCGTAGTGATTCGTTTGCAACCCTATATAGCTGTTTGGTTGTAATATTATTATGAATAGATTTGTTATCCAGGTTCGGGTATTTTCATTTAATTCGGGCAAAAGCTAGCCTGCATCACCACCACCCCACCCCCCTCCCCACAAAAATGAGAGCCCGTACGCCTATGGTTATAATTACCAGTTGAAATCATACAAATCTATTCGAAAATGAAACTGTCACACATTAAAAAATATATGAAGCATTAATATATAAAGGAGGTTAATTAAACGGCAGTTTTGGGTTGTCATGCCACGACCAGAAGAGGTCAAGCCCTTTCTAAGGGTCCTATGGGCAACCTAGGGAGACACCACAGCATCGTAGAGGTCTAATTAACGAGCTACTCTCGATTCACTAATGTCAAAACCTATATTAGCTCTGCCTTTTTTTCTTTTGACCGACCGTTCGAAATTGCGCCAAATTTCTTCAATCAAAATTGCGCACCCTTTTTCTTTGGCATATTAATTGCTCCATTCAAAATTCCATAACACACACACACACACACTCTCTCTCTCTCTCTCTCACTCTCTCTCTCTCTCTCTCTCTCTCTCTCTCTCTCTCTCTCTCTCTCTCTCTCTCTCTCTCTCTCAATGGTGGTGTACCATTAAAATGGCATTCATAATGTAGTTTCCATTTTTTATACACGTTTTACGTTGTTTCACTTCTAAATTCGTCTATCTTCTTGTCTCGAAGTATTCAAAAGGAAAGTTATTTCTATTTATAAACGTATAGTACTATGTCCCTTGTCGGATCGTAAAGTATATGTGACATTTATTCTGTCGTGAACTGTAACAATAAAGTTCGGAGTTCTGCTGAATAAGACGTGAACAAATAATCATTGTGGACGCATATGCGCTGTGTACAATTGTATATGTTAGCAATTATGCACGAACCCTTAATGAAAATTTGAATTAAAAACTGCTATAACAGAAAAAGTGTAGGCTGGAGGGGTGGGGTGTGTGTTACATAAATATAATATAAACAATGAATAATATTGAAAATAAAAGGCTGAAACCTTCTGGGACCTGTAATGTTAGCTGTTCTATTCTATTATTTATTTTAATGCTGAAGTTGGAAAAGTTCTGGGGCGATACTCCAGCTATGAGGAAAATATGTAACTGTATCAGTTGTTAAAATATATCTATATCCCAGGCCGGTGGCAGTTTCTGATCTAGAGAGGAGGGTGCTAAGGGCGTTCAACCGTTCTCCCGACTCAAAGGGCCCTGAAGATTTGAGTATTTAACATATGAATATGACGAGGAAGCTGTACTATGTTAGTTTTGTTAATTTTGAGTACTTTGCCATTGTTTAACACCCAATGACCGATGAGGTTGTTTATTCGTGTCGTTTTAACATGCATTCATTAATACTTTGAGTACCGTAGGTGCTCTCTCTCTCTCTCTCTCTCTCTCTCTCTCTCTCTCTCTACCTCCCTCCCTCTCACTCCCTCAACCCCTCCATTTATCCCTCTATCTCTCTCTCTCTCTCCCTCCCTCCCTTTCTCTCTCTCTCTTTGTCTCTCTCGCTCTCCCTCATTCCCTCCCTTTCTCTCTCTTTGTCTCTCTCTGTCTGTCTCTCTCTCCCTTTCTCCCCATTCCCTCCCTCTCTCTCTCTCTCTCTCTCTCTCTCTCTCTCTCTCTCTCTCTCTCTCTCTCTCTCTCTCTCTCTCTCTCTCTCTCTCTCTCTCTCTCTCTGTGTGTGTGTGTGTGTAAGTGTGTGTGTGACGTTATACTCCCTTGTTAGAAAGGACGGACCCATTGCGTTTTTCTCGGTCCAACCAGTGTCCATGACTGGTATATCAACGGTCAACAGTCGTGGTATGTGCTGCCCTGTCTGTGAGAAAGTACATTTTAAAATAACATCCCTTGCTGCTAGTTAATGACAAAACATTAAGAGGGCTTCCTCTGAAGACTGCGTATCAGAATACGAAATGTTTGACATCCAATAGTCGATGATTAATTTATCACTGTGCTCTAGCGGTGTCGTTAAACAAAATAAACTTTAAATGTCTGCTGAAAAAGCCTACAGCTGTCACCGCAACGACCCGCTCTCTGTCTAGACGAACTGCAAACAGTGGCTTTAATAGTTATCATTTCCGCGCATACTTATTTCGTCAGCTACCAGAATGGATTTAACGTCATCGGCGTACCCGCTAACCGTACACATGGATTTGACATAGCGCACATAGCTTAAAAATGAACACTCGCGAGTGTTTGTACACCCCAATGCTCAGAAAAGCATACCAACAACTGGGTCCGGGTTCTATGATGTGGGCTTACTATGCAATGTCTTGTGGGGGGGAAAACCGAAGAAGAAAAAAACCCTATTTTACTGGCGTAAGATATCACTGGACCCGCATTCCCCCACCAACGGTGAACGTTACCCGACCGCAGACCAAAAACAAAAATGCGATGACGTCCCAGTATAATTTTTAAGAAGTCCTCACCATGTTTTGTGAGCATAATAATACGAAATAAACAGTTATTTATAATAGTTATGCTGAAGCTATGCAATAACACAAACCGGTTTGTTTACATAAATATTCACCTATCTAAACGTTTAATTCATGAAGTGTCTCGTTGCCTCCATTTGCATATTGATTTTTTCATTATTATTATTATTTATTTATGTCATATAGCTTATCACACAATGTCCTTGACGTTGATTTAATTATGTGGGCGTGACGTAACCCAGTGGTAAAGCTTGATGCGCGGTCGGTCTAGAATCGATTCCCGTCGGTGGGCCCATTTGGGCTATTTCTCGTTCCAGCCAGTGCACCACGGCTGGTATATCAACGGCCGTGGTATGTGCTATCCTGTCTGTGGGATGGTGCATATAAAAGATCCCTTGCTGCTAATCGAAAAGAGTAGCCTATGAAGTGACGACAGCGGGTTTCTTCTCTCAATATCTGCGTGGTCCTTAACCATATGTCCGACGCCATATAACCGTAAATAAAATGTGTTGAGTGCGTCGTTAAATAAAACATTTCCTTCCTTGATTTAATTATCTTTATGAGCACACCGTGTGTACAAAGGTCAGCTTTATCCAAAAGTAAGAACATTAAATTAAGCAAACGAGTGTTCAAGCAAATGTGAAGGAAATTTAGTGAGTGTTAGGGTCCAGACTGTGGCAAAGTTTGTATTGGTTGGGTCGCGTAATGGTCCCCCGAAAAATATATTGAAAAAAAAAAAAGACGAACATTTTCTGGAGCAGGGAGGAGTCATACTCCAAGTTCATTAAACTCTTTACAGCTCGAGTCGGGTGGATAGTGACTTTAATAGTTATTACCGGCCTCGGTGGTGTCGTGGTTAAGCTATCGGACATAAGGCCGGTACGTACAGGGTTCGCAGCCCGGTACCGGCTCCCACCCAGAGCGAGTTTTGACGACTCAATGGGTAGGTGTAAGACCACTAACCACTAACCCACTGTCCTGGACAGACATCCCCGATAGCTGAGATGTGTGCCCAGGACAGCGTGATTGAACCTCAATTGGATATAGGTACGAAAAAATAAGTTAAAATGAAATGAATAGTTATCATTTCCGCGAATACCTATTTCGTCAGCTACCAGAATGGATTTAACGTCATCGGCGTATTTCACCGTACACGTGGATTTGACAATGACATAGCGCACATAGTTTAAGAATGGAAACCCACGAGTGTTTGTACACTGAGGTAGCAGACCAGTTATTTGCGAATCTTCAGCTGAGATTTATGCATACCAGCCCATGGCATCCTAAAGTCCACCTATGGTTTAAAAATAAAGAAAGATACACGTAGTTTCAGTCTCAATGAAATTATGAAAAGGGTCATAATTATAAAGAGGAGTTATTTTAAATATTTGTGTTACTTTCATCATAGTGTGTCCAAACTGAATGATTTTGGGTGCATTTTTGACAATGTTCACACCCATACAAACCACACTCAAGCGGGAGTTGGCGGATATCACACATATATTTATGGAAACTTTGCTCATCAAACATTACAAAAAACCTAATTTGAATAAAGGTTTAGCTGTTAAACCTTTTTACAAAATAAGCTTGTTTGAAAATTACCCAAAATTATCGCGCTCCACTTTTGTCACAAGAAAAACCCGGTGTATGAATACCAAACCTCATTACAGCTAAACCGTTTGGACTTCTGGTGACAAACCAATTGTTATTTTTAAAAACAACTCCTTGACTACCACTAAGCTTAAGAATTTACATCCTATTCCAAATTATTAGCCTTCAATCACTGATCTGTGCAAAACTAACAAGCGAACTCTGCGCGCCGGGTACACAAGGGAACTCATGGGCGTACATAGGATTTTGAAAAGGGGGGTTCCAAAATAGATTGCAGAGATATTGGGCATATATTTCTATGTTGAGTTTTGAACAGGGGGGTTCCAAAATAGATTGCAGAGATATTGGGCATATATTTCTATGTTGAGTAAATATAATAATGTCAGATATCAATGTCAGATATATTAAATTATAAAAAAAGGTCACAAATCACCTGTTTACCGACATCTTTCTTTTAATTTCAAGAGTCAACACCACTTTGTACATCAATGAGAGCCCAAACAAGGTAATGCTAAATTAGGTAGAGTATCGTTAAATATATATTTACAAAATATTTACTTGTCAGTTTAATATGAAAGAAACAATTGATGAAAATCATTTTTATTCTATTTCCGACACTACTTTAGTAAACGGACAGTCGTAGAAGTCGTAACAGCAGACATTTGGCCAATTTTGTCGTGGAAGTTGGTAGTCTTCGACTAGCATAAAAGAAGCCACAATCCAATAAAACTCTTTACAGTCTAGGGCGAGTGGACAGAACATGCAATCTCGGGTGTATATTTGTAATATTTAAAGTTACAATATCACCTCGCCATACGACAGCATCTACTAATAGTAACTATAATGCATTTATATAATACACACAGGTTTAATAAACTTGATTGTCATCACTACCAACATTTACCGTAACCTTCATACCACATACTATGGGGGCGGAACGTAGCCCAGTGGTACAGCGCTCGCTTGATGCGAGGTCAGTCTGAGATCGATCTCCGTCGGTGGGCTCATTGGGTTATTTCTCGTTCCAGCCAGTACACCACGTTTGGTATATCAAAGGCCGTGGTATGTGTTATTCTGTCTGTGATAATGCATATATAAAAGATCCCTTGCTACTAATGAAACAATGTTGCGGGTTTCCTCTCTAAGGCTTTATGTCAGAATTACCAAAATGTTTGACATCCAATAGCCGATGATTAATAAATCAATGTGCTCTAGCGGTGTCGTTAAACAAAACAAGCTAACTAACTTTTTTTCAGATCTCACTCCCTTTGGGGTCTCTGCTCATTTATCAGAAAGTTTAAATACCGGGGATATGTCCTTTTTAGAATTCTGTGACCCCCACACCCTTTACAAAATCTTGGATATGTCCCTCGAGGTTGCATCTATATGATTCAAATAGGGGTGTCGTGCTTTTTGTTACAAGTAGCTTTAGGTAATGGTATAATATACTGTTACAAATAAGTACGGGATATTTCATTTCAAATATCAATAATTATAGACTGAAATGAGATATAAAAGTCAAAATAAGTGCACAATGTGCGTTAATGTTCCTACACAAAGAGCATGAAAAAACCGCACCGATTGCTTTGATCGCGAAGCACGTGACGTGACGTTGTACGTGCGAAGGGTGTGATTTGAAATCGAACACTTTGTGTGTACGTTGTGTGCACACTTACAAGAGGACGGCCAAGGGCCACAACTCCGGTTTAGGACCGTTTTATTAGGACTGACACGTTGAGGAATCGAGGTCAATCAGCCAAGAGAACTCGGTGCAACTAGCGTTACAATGTCTTACAGACTGCATAGAATTTGTAACATCCACACATGACCCTACGTTACCCCACATTTGACTGCGAGACACATTGCTTCCAGACGTGGTGTACACATCGTAGACATTGGGCTAACAGGCGTTGGGCTCGGGTAATGTTTTCAGACGAGTCCAGATTCACACTAGACTTCCATGATCGACGACAGCGTGTCTGGCGACGTCCCAATGAACGCTACGCCAACTTCAACGTTCGTCCTCATGACCATTTGAAGGAAGGTCCGTTATGGTGTTGGCGCGGCATCACCATGACTGCCAGAACCCAGCTGCATATTGTTCATGGGGGGGTCACTGGGAAGTACTACCATGACAACATCCTTGCACAGACCGTTGTGCTCTTCTCACGTCAGGATCGACGCTATTATTTATTTATTTATTTTCTTCAGGAATACAGCGCCCGTGCTCACATGAGTCTACTGGTCACTGTGTATGTGTAGCAACAGAACGTCACCACAGTACCTTGGCCAGCCCAAAGCCCAGACCTTTCACCTATTGAGCACATGTCGGACATCATCGGACGACGTCTCCGAGAATGTCAACGTCAGCCAACCAACTTGGCTGAATTAGGTGCCGCTCTCCAAGAGGAATGGGGCAGGATCTCCATGCCACGTCGGATTCGTGCGTGCTTGGCGAACCGCGGGGTTTTTACCCGTGAAGCTCCAGTCTCACATATACGAATTATACCCCGAATGTCCAGGAATATACACGATCCTATGCAGCCCCGATTGCTCCCGACTAATACGATACCATTACGATCTTGAACCCGATTCATTACGAATCGGGACGACCTACTACGTGTCCCCTAGGATGCCTTTCCGAATACGCTACGAATCATCACGATTAATGCGGAACGCGTCAAGAATTACTACGACACGCCTACGAATCCGCACGACTGCTACACGAATCAGTACTACTGCCTCAAGAACCAGTATGGCTGCAGCAAGACGCCTATATGAAGGCTGCCGAATAGGCCAAATTTTATTCGACGTTCTGCCTGCATGCAGGGAACATCACCATGCCGTTCTTCAAGAAGTCAGCAATCGGCCACAAGGGACGAGGGAAGAGCCAGCGTACCCGCGGAGAACCAGAGGTAGAGAAAGAGCCAGAGTAAAGAAATACCCTTCAATAGTCGTACGAATACCCCACGTTTAACCACGAATATACCGAATGCGTCTACGAACATACTACGGTTACGCACGATGCCCTCAAGAACTCGTAAGATTGAGTTACGATTTCAACTTTATTCACGATTACTCCCGACAGTTTTGAACATGTTCAAAACAGTCGGGAATCGATTCAGAACATTCAAGAATACTGACGAAAGGCCAAGAACACCCTACGGTCTCAGTACGTATATCCAAGAATCACCAAGAATTCTTAAATCGGGCCCATTCGGGATATAATTCGTATATGTGAGACTGGGGTTTTACTAGTGCAAATATTGAAAACGTTAAATAAATATAAGCACCACCTCTGTTGCCTGTCTGTGTCTCCTCCGGATCATTTGTCATATGAGTGCTTGTGTTTTACCATTAATTATTATTGCAATAAAAATTAATACATCTCTGTTATATTGTGTTAGGCCTATATTTGAATATCCCCTACTTATTTTGAACATTATATTATTATTGAATTCCAGAATAATCAATCTAAAGGCATGTGGCATCAAAGTTTAGAAACTATGCTATGCATTTTAAACACAATATTTCAGGACCCTTTGGTCATCTGGAAAGTGGGATGTCGCCCAGTGGTAAAGCGCTCGCCTGGTGCGCGGTCGGTCTAGAATCGATTCCCCTCGGTCGGCCCATTGGGCTATTTCTCGTTAGGCTACAGCCAGTGCATCACGACTCGTATATCAAAGGCCGTGGTAGGTCCGTGTGTTACCATTTCTGTGGGATGATGCATATAAAAGACTTGCTACTAAAGGATGACTCCAAAACCCCTACAAACTTATCTGGTCATAGTCTAGACCTCCCCAACCATCCCCGTCTGTGCACACACACACACATATCAAAGGCGGATCTAGGGGGCCCCAGGCCCCCCCCCCCCTAAATTTTGCGATAGTTATAATTTTGTTATATATTAATTTTTGGGGGTTTTTTTTACGATCCCCATCCAAAGTTCCCTTGACATTCCACCTCATGTCACTGCCTTCCCCCACCCCCCTCCAAATTGATTTCTGGATCCGCCACTGCACACTGTTCAAGCCAATTTTCTTTTTTTTTCTTTTTTTTTCTTCAGTATATTGAACATGATTCGACCCCCTTATAAGACCCCCTCTGCGCTGAAAACAATTCCTGCACCCGCGCCTGAATTTCCTGCACATGTAGGCTATACGGTGCATACCCGTAAAGGTTAACACGTAAATGAAACGTGCACGCTACATACGCTTTATTGTCAGTTAACGCTGTGCGTATCACACTCTACAATCAATTATTTCAATCTGATTCATTGATAGTCGCCGGCGAATCGCACTTCGTGATTTATTGATACCGCATAGTCAACGCCCTTTGAGATTTTCGGCAATTGTCGTACCTTTCCGCCGTCACCCGTCTCGCTGATTGCCGAGTACATACATGTATGTTACCGTGGCTGTACCGACAGTGGTAATTTTACATGAGAGGTGTCCGCTCAATGTTATATGGCAACCGCCGCAGAAAGAGGGTCGCTTTGGATGTGAGGGTAGTTTTTATCTCTCCACTAGGGAGTTCTTTCCGACATGGAAGGGGGTAAAATTGTGTGCGTGAGTGTTTTGGGCTGGCTGGTGTTTCTTTCGTCCTTTCAATTTCACACCTGTCGAAAACAAACGGCCTGTCGCGAAGAGACCCTCGAACTTCGAGAGGAACACGCGAATGTCGTTATATCTGGGACCGTTCGGGAAATTATACCTGATTCGAACGGAGATAAAATGTATAAAAGTGGGATCGAAGTTAAGAGAGTTTTTAAAGGTAATTCCATCGTGGATTCCGTGACGAACTTTGAGGACCCCGTGAGCCGTCACAAAATGCTGATGGTGGAGGGATTCGGCGACAGCTCTATATGCGACAGCGAGGTTCGACCGCACGACACAAGGATATTTTTACTAAATAAAGGATCTAACGGTGCATTGAAGCTAAACTCGAGTATTGTGCCAATTACCCTGGTTAATTTGGAATACACAGACGCTTTGGTCAAAGGTGAGTTTTAATAATTACATTATGCACACCTTAACTTTATTATTTATTTATTTATTTACCACCAACACCACCCCAAACCTACTCTGTCGGTCCCCCTTGTACTAGATATTTCGGGGGAATGGTGGTGTCTTTTTGTAACTACATTGTAATAGGAACACTCAGAAAAATATGCATTTCGGAGATATACAGATTTAAAATCGAGATCGGTGGCCTTTAAATGCTCCCCCCCGCCCCCGTTTCCCCCCTCATTGCTACACGTTTCTAAAAATCCTTGTATTAACTTTTTGAAAATGTTTTTCTGAATTGTTATTTGTTGTTTATAACTCCTAATGATAGATGTCTTAAATAAACAGCGCAACATTCCTTAACACAGCAGTAAAAATCTGCATATATATCACCCATGTGCTATGTGGAATATACGACAGACATGTGTACCCGCCTCTCGGCATTTTCCGTTAGCTACATGTAGAAATACCATACAGGTGTTTATTACCATAGCGGTGGGCTTGTTTCTTCTTTTTATTTCAGTCCACCTGGTTTTTGTTTGTCGTATAACACATTTGTGCGTGGCACCTACAAACCTTTGAGTTAATACACTCAAATTCCCACATCAATAATTTTATTTAAGATTTAAAAAAAAAAAATTCTTTAGTTTTATGACATTTGTTTTTAATGTCTAAAGTACTTTGTGTCTTTAGTCTAGTTGACAGTATAATATACATTAGTTATAACAGAAGAGTGTGTAGGAATTTAGGCAGGGGTTTAGACTGGAGAGCGCAGTTTATAGGGGCGGACTGTGTGTGTGTAGAGGGTGGTGGTGGTAAAATATATTGAAAAAAAACGAAAAAACATTTGCTTGAGTACTGGGATGGGTTCGACCCTCGAAGCCTACCCCTTGCAAACATGTCTGTGTAATATATTGGTAATTCGCTTTTACCACAATAAACATTATTATTATCATCATCATCATCATCATTATATTCTCTCGCTCACATTCTCTTTCACACACGCCCGCTTTCTCTTTTTCCTTTGAACATTATTTTTTTTTGCAGTCTCTGATGTTTTTATTACAACAATTTAATTAAGAACATTTACACACAACAAATAAATGTGCCTTCACAATATTGATTTGTCGTGAAAACAGTTATATTGACTTTGGGAGATCTGGGCCAATTAATCAATGCCAGAAGGCAGAACAGTAATTGCAAATTAACTGGTCCACACTCTGCAGTATGAAACAATTACGGTGTGTTGAAAGACAAGCCGACAAGACAGCGTGACATGCGACACGTGGCTTGCGAAACCAGTCGCATTTATTCACGTTAAACGTCAAGTTGCGTATCGCGTGCAATCACGTAATGCCGATGTGGAAATACTGCACTTTCGTATTGTACACTCTCTGTTTTTGTTTACTTAGTATGCGGACAGTTTGTATCCAATGGCTATCCAATGGCAGAAACAAGTTTTATGACTGCTGGAATCTAGACGTTTTTTTGTGTTTTTTTTTTTTATTGTCATGACAATGCATTGTCGGCATTTAAGGTGTATGTAACATACATATTGGGGGGTGGGGGGTGGGGGGTGGAGGGAGAAAGGAGCGGCGGGGATATTTAAAAAAAAGCATAGACACGAAATCAGATTTGGTGATTTTTACTGTTTTATTCATGCATGCTATACAGAACAATCTAGACTTTAATGTGGGTTTATTATTTATTCCATTTTTTTATTTTATATATATAAAGTATTATTATTGTTTTGTTTTTATTAATATCCTATAGTCCTTCACACAGGGAACGCCTTTTGTCATACTGTGGAATTTACTATAAGTTGTTTATTTCTCAGCCGATTTTTTTTTTAATTGAACACAAAAATAGTGGAGGTTTTTGTTATTTCCAAAACACTTCCTTTTCTTCTTGCCTCAAACCAAATTGAAATTATTTACGTAAAACATTTTTTGTACGAGGATCGGACGGACTAAGATTAATAATAAATTTTACATCATAGATTATTTTCATTGTAAAATTACTTAAAGGGACAGATCCTTGTTTTTAAACACTACGGCATGTTTTTCACTATTAGAGCCGTTTATGATCACTGAAATCAAACATGACTTATATTTTATTGTTTATATTATCCATTTTTGTAGAACCGAAGTGTTTCTGGTTATCCTGGTGTTTCTAATACCACAAAATGCATTTTTCATATTTTTAAAAATGCACGTGTCTGAGGAATAATGCTTATGTTTCACTCTGTTGCATCCAAATTTGTTATAGGTTTGTAAATTAACCAAACTTAGTGTCCATTTTTACAGGTTGAAACTAGGGTCTGGATGAAAAATATGCCTTAGTGTGTAAACACTAGGGTCTGTCCCTTTATATTAAAGGACATTCCCGAGTTTGCTGTATTGTAAGATGTTTCTGACTAATAAAATATTTCTACGATTAAACTTACATATTAAATATATTTTCTAGTTTAGAATATTCAATATGTTTCTGGTCGTCTTAATATTTGTAAGAAGCCCAAACTGGATTTTGTCTTCAAATAATTTCGCATGGTACGAAAGAAAAAAAAATTCGAAATAAAATTAAAATTAACCTCGTACAAATATTACAACGATCAAAAACATGTTTAATATACAGCCACTAATATTCTAAACAAGAAAATATATTTAATATGTAAGTATAATCGTAGAAATATTTTATTAGTCCATAACATCTTAAAACATTGCAGCAAACTCAGGAATGTCCCTTTAATATATTTTAATTTTTAAATGTGTATGGAGATCAGCAACTATGACATCGAATCAGTGTATCAAGCATGATATTTAATTCCATTGATTTTTTCCCCCCAATAATCACATCAAAGAGATAGGAGAGGATACTACTATAAACCTTAAAATGGACATTTAATACTGACTGCACAGCAACAGAACTTAATTTATAATTTACCTGTCTTCATTTATCAATTGGGTAGTGAGACCTCCCAAGGTGAAGGGTTATCTACACTCATTAACTGTAGCAACTTCTTATCAGCCTTACAACACACTCCATATCATCCCATTAGACACAGCAATTACAAGTTAACCCTTGGCTTTCTGGATTTTTCTTTTTGTTTAATGGCTGCATGGTTTCATTCTGCTAGAGGTCATTTGGGGTCACAAGTTTATTGCTTGTTAAAGGGACAAACTCTATTTTTTAAACACTACGACATATTTTTCACTATTGGAGCCATTTTTAATAATTTAAGTTACAAGTACTTATATTGTATTATTCAGAATATTCATTTCCGTACACTTGAAGCGGTTCTGGTCATCTAGGTTTTTGTAATACCTCAAAATGCATTTTCCATAATTTTAAAAACATGTTCGTCTGAGAAGTAATGGTTATCGAGACAAGCTCTAGTTATTTTTAGACAGTATTTCCCCATTTAAACATCACTGACTAGCTTCTCTCTAAATGTGTTTGCAGGTTTGTAGATTAACTAATAAACTTAGTGTTCTTTCATTCATTCACCGATAAAATCAAGTTCACATGCTTCTATAGTTAGGCATGCCTTTAATGTAAATAATTCATTCTTTATGGTTTGGTGGGTGGACTGGCTGCGGTCTTAGCGACATGTGACACACCATGTAACAAAAAGACAATTTTATGAAAACGGTGTTACCTTTCCTATATACAGGTAACCAGACCACATTCAAGGAAACTGATCCGCCATTGGTCTGTACAGCAACATCAGATTTATGTTCATTTCACTCCTGTTGTTTCAGTATTTCTGACATATGGGAACCCTTGTAACTTGAAGCTGTCACACTGTAATTCTGAAAATGCCACACAAAAAATACCCCTCCCCCACACCCCACACACCCCAAATCCCCCCTAAAAATTCTTAAAATGCCACAAAAAAACTAAAAATCACTCCTCCCCTTAAAAAAAAAAACAATCTTAAAAACTAATTCTTAAAATGCCAAAAATTAAATACCCCCTGTAGTGGGAAAATAATGTTAACTGGTTTAGCTGCAATATAATTATTCTATTCAGTGGATATATAGACTCATTTTGGAATTTCCCAATCCAACCAGTGCTCTACAACTGGTATATCAAACAGTAAAATATGTACTGTCTTGTCTGTGGTGAAATGATGTTAGACTAGTCTACTTGTTGTTAAATAGTAGTAGGGGATCTTTTATATACTCAACAAAGAAAGTTTAGCAAATATCTTTTATGACATCTAAATTTGCCATGGTTGAATAAACTTAAAAGAAAACCAGGTCCTCCTGTTGTGTTATGGCAAAGGTTGATGAGTTTATGTTGTTTGTAAATGCCACCAGAGATAACTTTAAACACATTTCATAAAATGATATTTCCACCCACTCCTTACAGAAAAACTACTGGTCAACTCAAATATATATAAACAGTGTTTGTTTAGACTCTACTGATATATTAAAGACTAGTTTACATGTGCAAGATAATGACTGTAGGAAATTGTATTTATTACACTGCTGTGGTAAAGATATCCATAGTGAATCAACTTTTAATCAGCTGTCTTGTTTTAGAATACCTGTACAGTAATGCTTAAGCCACTCTCCCGACCGATCTTAAAATTACAATCAAAAGACTTTTTCTGGCAATAAAAGTTTATTTGAAAAAACAACGCAAAAAAACCTTTCAAATCTTTTAATATTAGCTGTTTCATTTTCCACATTCTGTAAGTCATTTTCCATTTTCCACATTCTGTAAGTCATTTTCCACATTCTGTAATATAATTTTCCACATTCTGTAATATCATTTTCCACATTCTATAATATCATTTTCCACATTCTGTAATATCATTTTCCACATTCTGTAATATCATTTTCCACATTCTGTAATATCATTTTCCACATTCTATAATATCATTTTCCACATTCTATAATATCATTTTCCACATTCTGTAAATCAACAAACCCAAGATGAAAAAATAATACCGTAATAATAATAATATAAAAACCCACCAGAAACCTGCAGAATAAATTAACATTCCTTTCATCCATTGATATCTCTATATGTATATTTTTGGGGTGATATGTCGTTAAATTCTCACAGCCCGTCGCAGCTCGGGTTTCCTGTCCAGCTATACGCTCTTGAGCCGGGGTAATATATTCTCCGTGTTGCGGGCCGGAATTCTGAGACAAAACTAAATATATTGTTTGAAAACACCTTTGCATGGCTGACTGACTCGCATCTATCCTGCATTATTCTGCGTTGGTGAGCTGTGAAATTGTTGATTACAGGCAAGGTGTAGATGGTGGGCCAGTGCTTTCCCCGAGCTTTGTGCTCTCGGAGGGTCGAGCGAGCCATTGAGGAAAGCATCTCCCAGTGTCGGGGCTCATGCTGGGAGAGTGGTTTTTAATGTGACACAATCTGGAAGGTTTTAAAAAAATAAAAGAACAACTCTTGGGTGCTGAATCTCTCTACTTATAGTTCAAGTCAAGAGTCACGTCAGTGGAGTGGACTCTGTGGAGTGGACTCGATGGGGCAGTGGTTGAGACATCAAGTTGTTTTTAAAGACATATTGCAGTTGATGCAGTCTCCAGTCTTAAGATCTTGTTGTGCTCTCCCCTCTTTTCTTGTTTCTGTATAATTTACTTCTTTTTTTCTCATCCCATTTCTCTCTCTCTTGGTCTGTCTGCCTATCTGTCTGACTCTGTCTCTACCTGCCTCTTTTTTCTCTCTCTCTCTCTCTCTCTCTCTCTCTCTCTCTCTCTCTCTCTCTCTCCATCCCCTTCCCACTCTCCCTCTTCCTCTCTTTCTCTCTCTGAGTCTCTTGTTTTCCCTCCTGCCCTATGTCTCCCACTCACTCTTTCTCCTCTATATCTGTTTCTCTTTCTCACCTATGTTTTTGTCTATCTCTCTCCCTTTCTTTCCATCCTCTCTCCCATCTCTCCCCTCACCATTCTCTTCCCTGTTTCTCTCTCTCTCCATCCCCTTCCCACTCTCCCTCTTCCTCTCTTTCTCCCTCTGAGTCTCTTGTTTTCCCTCCTGCCCTATGTCTCCCACTCACTCTTTCTCCTCTATATCTGTTTCTCTTTCTCACCTCTGTTTTTGTCTATCTCTCTCCCTTTCTTTCCATCTTCTCTCCCATCTCTCCCCTCACCATTCTCTTCCCTGTTTCTCTCTCTCTCTCTGTCTCTCTGTCTCTCTCTCTCTCTCTCTCTGTCTGTCTGTCTCTCTCTCTCTCTCTCTCTCTCTCTCTGTCTCTCTCTCTCTCTCTCTCTCTCTCTCTCTCTCTCTCTCTCTCTCTCTCTCTCTCTCTCTCTCTCTCTCTCTCCCTCTCCCTCTCCCTCTCCCTCTAACTCTCTCTATACTATTTGTGGTGCACTGGCTGGAACGAGAAATAGCCCAATACCGACAGAGATCTGTCCTAGACAAACTGCACATCAGACGAGTGCTTTACCACTGGGCTAGGCCTCGCCCCCATTAGTGCCATATGCATAAATGTGCAGGATCTGTTTTTTTCCCTATCATGACTGGTACATTATATTAAAGTCCATGGTATGTGCTGTCCTGTTTGTGAAAATGTTCATACAAAAGATCCCTAGGTTTTCTCTGAAGACTACCTGTTACAACTACTCAATGTTTGACATCCAGTAGCTGATGATTAATGAATCAATGTGCTCTAGTGGTGTCATTAAACAACTTTCAAAACTTTAATTTTATAATTTAAAAATAAACTTCCTTTCCTTTCTCGAGAGGAAATGTTTTATTTAACGATGCACTCAGCTCATTTTATTTACGGTTATATGGTGTCAGACATATAGTTAATGACCACACAGATATCGAGGGAGGAAACTTGCTGTCACCACTTCATGGGCTACCGGTACTCTTTGATTAACAGCAAGAGATCTTTTATATGCACCATCCCATAGACAAGATAGCACATACCACAGCCTTTGATGTACCAGTCATACTGCAATGGCTGGAGTGAGAAATAGCCCAATGGGCCTTTCTCGAGATGGACATGTAACAGTAGTAGCTGCTAGGTTAACAATGTGCTGGGGCATCGGTCAATTCTCATTCCGTTTCTTTATATTATATAATCGTATGTCATTGTAATGGCTACGAAGCGTGTTGCCGCTAATTCAACAGGCTGTGTATTGACATTCAGTGTTGCCATATAAAAAAAAAAAATATCCAGTTTAGTTCTAATAACACCTCTGAATTGTAAAATGTCTTCCCACTGGATTACATAATGCAACTATGACGAATCTGAACTGCCAGACTCCCGAGTTGACAGCGATACACACGATGCATGTTAAAATCACATGTCACAGCAAGACGACGAAAAGACCAATTAGCTGTATAAACATACTTGTGTCAGTTAATTTTGTATGTTTGTGCAGTAAAATGTTGGTTATAAGGGTATACTTCAAGAAATTATTTTTGTACAATTAAAAAATGTTGTGTTTGACATTGACATAAAGTTACTCACGGAAATGGGTATAATTCCGGTATATTTCACACGATGTCCGTAATGAGGTTTTACTTATGATTAATGAAAATACAATGTTTATTGCATCATTATAATGATTTTAAATAAGTACCATGCCACCGTTCCTCATTATAGTAAAAAATGAATATTAATTTATAAGATTTATATAAATTTGTCTTTGGTACTTAGGTACACTAACCACAAATGATAATGTAACGCAACCTGTAAGGCTGTAAGTGTAATACTGTAAATGTACTAATTAAATTTTTTATTTCTTGTTCATGTTCTTAACATTTTTGGATAAAATATTATTATTTTTTAAAATATGTATTAAATCATAATAATATTTAAACTTAAAAAAAAAAATGCCAATATCTAAGG
Source organism: Gigantopelta aegis (assembly GCF_016097555.1). Taxonomy (NCBI): domain Eukaryota; kingdom Metazoa; phylum Mollusca; class Gastropoda; order Neomphalida; family Peltospiridae; genus Gigantopelta; species Gigantopelta aegis. The sequence goes on along the minus strand of NC_054713.1, from coordinate 20,264,111 downwards.
TTAAGAAGTATATATGACATTATAAAGTATTCATATAACTTATTGTAATAATGTTTTTTTTAAATCTTGCGATTTTGGGTTAAATTGTGTGAATTTAAAAAATCTCCTGCTTTTTGACAAAATCTCCTGCTTTTTCAACACACACCTCCTGCTTTCTCTTCACTAAAGGTTGACAGGTCTGTATATACCCTAGTGTTAAACCATGTGCACTTAATGTACCACCCACCTTACCCAGCGGTGTGAATTTTCAGTCAGACTTTATATACCCCAGTGTTAAACCATGCACACTTAATGTACCACCCACCTTACCCAGCCACTGGTGTGAATTTTCAGTCTGACTTTCAAGTGTTTGAAAAACAAGCTTTCCCAGAGTTGACCTTTGACCTAAAACACTTTACCTATAGACTGTCGTTATCCGGTGTGGGTGATAATTCAAGAATACAATGTAATTATGTTTGAATTTTCAGATAAGCGCTGGATAAGCTTGTTTACTTTGAACAGAACTAAGATGCATGTACAAGACTTATCTACACCGTTATCTTGTAACATCAAAATATCCTGGAGAGTTAGCTGGTGTTTTCAACTGATTTCGTTTCAGTCCTTTCAGATATGAAGGACGTCCTAGCACATTTTATTTCGCTATGTCGTGTACATGTATATATAACAATTTACAGGGCTCAAACTTTAGAATTTGTCTCCCATAGCAATTTGAGGGGGGGGGGGGGGAGGGGCGAGACGTAGCTCAGTGGTAAAGTGCTCACTTGATGCACAGTCAGTTTGGGATCAATCCCCGTCATTGGGCCCATTGGGCTATTTGTTGCTCCAGCCATGCACCACAACTGGTATATCAAAGGCCATGGTATGTGCTATCCTGTCTATGGGATGGTGCATATAAGAGATCCCTCGCTGCTAATTGAAAAGAGTAGTCAATGTAGTGGTTTCCTCCTTCAATATCTGTGTGGTCCTTAACCATATGTCCGACGCCATATAACCGTAAATAAAATGTGTTGTGCGTCGTTAAATAAAATATTTCCTTCCTTCCCATGACAATTTTTCAAAGGGAATTGCCATGGGTGAAACAGCCCACCAACAGCAATTCTGAGCCTGTCTATGGCAATGTTTTTAAAAAGTAAATCAATGTGACTGAATGGTTATTTTGCTCTATGTAGACATATTTCAAAATGTGCAAATGTTAAATAGTGGCTCCAGTGGTATCCATTTAAGAATTGTCTGTTATTTCTTTTACGTGCATCGGGGTATGAACAAAAACTTCATACTTTATTTTGAATTACCTTTGGTCCATTTATACAATAATGCTCAATAAGATAACCTGCCCATATAAAGTGACATCATCAGATATGATGTTCCCTGACGACGTAATTTTTACGTTCATCTTGAAATGAACAAACTCCCGTTGCTACGTCTGGACCAATGTGATGATGTTAAGTTGTAATCAATGTAATGGAAATTTAATTATTTTACCTTGAGTGCCGTCTGTGATGCTCTCTATCTACAGCAATTTATATCTCAACAACAAGCCCTGAATGTAGCAAGTTTCATGTCAATGACAAGCCCTGAATGTAGCAAGTTTCATGTCAACGACAAGCCCTGAATGTAGCAAGTTTCATGTCAATGACAAGCCCTGAATGTAGCAAGTTTCATGTCCACAAGCCCTGAATGTATCATGTTTCATGTCAACGACAAGCCCTGAATGTATCATGTTTCATGTCAACGACAAGCCCTGAATGTAGCAAGTTTCATGTCAATGACAAGCCCTGAATTTAGCAAGTTTCATGTCAACGACAAGCCCTGAATGTATCATGTTTCATGTCAACGACAAGCCCTGAATGTATCATGTTTCATGTCAACGACAAGCCCTGAATGAAGCAAGTTTCATGTCAACGACAAGCCCTGAATTTAGCAAGTTTCATGTCAACGACAAGCTCTGAATTTAGCAAGTTTCATGTCAACGACAAGCCCTGAATGAAGCAAGTTTCATGTCAACGACAAGCCCTGAATTTAGCAAGTTTCATGTCAACGACAAGCCCTAAATGTAGCAAGTTTCATGTCACAATAATCAAATATTTGATGACCAGTAGCTGATGTTTTTAATAAAACAATGTACTTGAGTGGTATCAAATAAAATAAACCTTTTTTTTTTAGTTGTGGTGGGACAAACTTAAAGGTTTATATAGACTGGATATGGCATGTGTGCAATCCAACCGAAAAAAAAGAGATAAAAATACATTAGTGTTAATGATACTGTCTAGACTGGATGTGGCCAGCCACAGTGACATAATAGTATATGGTGTGTATATATATGCCCAAAACACAAGCCGCAGACACAACAGTTGGACTGCAGGCACACCCCACATCCTTTCTATATAAGCCTTAAAACCACAGACCCTAGTTTCAACTTGTAAAAATGGACACTAAGTCTAGTTAATCTACAAATCTGTAACACATTTGGATAAAGTTACAACAGAGTGAAAAAAGAGTCTGTGATGTTGAAACAGTGAAATAGCCTTAAGACCAGACTACAACTTGACTCCGTAACTTACTTTTCAGACACATTTTTTTTTTTTTTAAATTTGAAAAATGCATTTTGTAATATTAAAAACACCAGGATCACCAGAAATACTTCGGATGTATGAAAATGGATATCTAAACAATACAATCTAAGTAATGTCTGATTTCAATTGTTAAAAATGGTTCTAATAGTGAAAAATACACCGTAGTGTTTAAAAAGTAGGGTCTGTCACTTTAATTTGTTCTGGGTAGTGTATCCTGCAAGTCAACGTACCTCACACGACCACTCTACTACTGGGCTCGTCCCACCCAAATTTGCATAAAATGCACCTCTGGGGAAAAGTTAGCCAATGCAGCTATGCACCAGTTAGACTGACGTCTGCGTTACACAAACAGCCCCCCACGTTCATACATATGAACAGCATGTGTGGTAACGGCAATTGAAGACGGATGTACCTGGTGATACCCTTTTCTGATGAAATGTGATCCCTAGACCACCTCAAATGTAATACTGGACTGAATAATCTATCCAAGGTTATGTGATCTCCATTCTGGATTGGGTTGGGGTTGGTAGGTGGGGGTGAACTTATCATCTATCGGCTATCAGCTGAGCTCCAATTATGATGGGCTAACCACAAGTCGGTCAAAATTGGTTCTGCAATGCTAATAATCAATTACAGAATTTGAATAAAAAGCCTCACTTTCCATGGTGGTGTTCATAATTAACGTACGCTATTTCTCGTTCCAGCCAGTGTTCCACAGCTGATGTAATAAAAGCCATGGTATGTACTATCCTGTGTGGGATGGTGCATATAAAAGATCCCTTGCTGCTACTCGAAAAGAGTAGCCCATGAAGTGGCGACAGCGGGTTTCCTCCCTCAATATCTATGTGGTCCTTAACCATATGTCTAATGCCATATAACCATAAATAAAGTGTGTTGAATGCGTTGTTAAATAAAACATTTTCTTCACAATTACCGTACTGTCCTTGTAACACGGCCAAACATTGTTTTTGGCATTATATGCCTGGGTTAAAGCTGCGATCTCGAGAATAATGTTTTGTTATGTATCCATTTTTAGTGATTTCCCTAGAAATTTGGCAAGGCATGGTAGACCAAACACTTTTGGGGTATTTTCACCATTTTCGGGGCACTTGTATTTCATTAAAAATAGACAAAAATTAATTGAAATAAACATTAATGTAATTTATGTGCTTAATAAATGAATGGCAAAAGATATAAAAGGCATATTTTATTGACTAATAATACCTTTTTGGGTGTTATTAAAGGCAATTTTAGAATTTATTACTGAAAAAGGCTTGTTTAATCTCAGGGCAGCATGGTGCTGATTAAGGCAAGATGGCACTAGACTACTGAGGCATGGTGGTGCACCATGCTAACACAAGCTAAGGAAAACACTACTGATTTAGAATGATGTGTTTTTCCCTAAATATTTGAAGAAATCTGACACTGAAGTCCTAGAGGAAACCTGCTACATTTTTCAATTAGCAGCAAGGGATCTTTTATATGCACTTTCCCACAGACAGGACAGCACATGCCATGGCTTGTTATATACTAGTCGTAGGGCACTGGTTGTAACATACGGCATTACAAAACACGGAAGAAGATTTGTTTTTCAGTAGAGCACACTATTGGGGTGCTTAGGTCATAGTGCCCCATGACTAAGTCTATCAAGGCTATATGGTATGTGCTGTTCTGTTTATGGGAAAGTACATATGAAAGATCCCTTGTCACTAAAGGAAAACTGTAGTAGATTTCTTCTTGGATTGTATATCAGTATTGTCAAATATTTGACATCCAGTAGCCGATGATTAACTAATCAATGTGCTTGCTACATAGGCTACTCATACTAAATAGTTGCAGTGGATTTTTACAGTGTATGCAATTCCAGCAGACAGGACAGCATATACCATAACCTTTGTTATATTAGTTGTGGAGTAATGGATGAGGGGGGAGCCTAATAAATCTTTCATTGGCTATTGGATTTCAAACATTTAGTAATTTTTTTATATACAGTCAGAGAGGAAACCCGGTACATTTTTCCATTAGTAGCAAGGGATCTTTTATGTGCACTGTCCCACAGGATAGCACATACCACAACCTTTGATATACCTGTCATGGTGCACTGGCTAGAATGAGAAATAGCCCAATGGGCTCATCAACAGGAATTGATCTTAGATAGCACATACCACAACCTTTGATATACCTGTCATGATGCACTGGCTAAAATGAGAAATAGCCCAATGGGCTTATCAACAGGGATTGATCTTAGATTGGACCACACATACAGCGAGTGCTTTAGCACTGGGCTATATATCCCACCCTGCACTAGAGGCATTGCTCGACTACAATAGAAAAACAACGTCATGCAAATACAGCATTAGACTAAGGGTTTTTCAATTATTTGTTTTCACAATAGTTGCCAACTTCACATGCGTGTGTGAAAACGTAAATTGCAAATGTCAAGCCATTACGTAGCATTGTGTGATCACTGTGTGTTTGTTATCTGTAAACCTTGCAACAGACCGAGAGACAAAAGTAGCAGTCTGGTCTTTCTGCTCATTCCTTGCTTGACTGAGAAAATGTGAAAAGTCCATTAAGTCTGATTTGATAACAAATAACTAGCAGTTAAACCTGTCTGGGTCAATTGGAATCAAAGTAAACAATATGTTTTATTGATATTCCATTAATGGTACTAAAAGAAATATTTGTTTGACTTCCCAGGAGCTGGGGGCGAGATATAACTCTCTGAAAAAGTGCTCGGCTGATATGGTTAAAAATATCTTTGTTGTGTTGTTAAATAAAAGGGGTGGGACGTAGCCCAGTGGTAAAATGTTCACTTGATGCGCGGTCAGTCTAGGATCGATCCCCGTTGGTAGACCCATTGGGCTATTTCTCATTCCAGCCAATGCTCCACAACTGGTGTAACAATGGCTGTGGTATGTACTATCCTGTCTGGGATGGTGCATATAAAAGATCCCTTGTAGCTAATCAAAAAGAGTAGCCCATGAAGTGGTGACAGCGGGTTTCCTCTCTCAATATCTGTGTGGTCCTTAACCAATGTCTTGACACCATTAAACCATAAATAAAATGTGTTGAGTGTGTCATTAAATAAAACATTTCCTTCCTTCCTTCCGTTTGTTAAATAAAACATACTTTAACTTAAACTTTGATTACATTACATAAGAAGCATGGTGTGCATTTTGAGAGGCACTACCGATCACAGCGATGTCATGGTTAAGCCATCGGACATAAGGCTGGTAGGTACTGGGTTCGCAGCCCGGTACCGGTTACCACCCAGAGCAAGTTTTAACGACTCGATGGGTAGGTGTAAGACCACTACACCCTCTTCTCTCTCACTAACCACTAACAACTAACCCACTGTCCTGGACAGACAGCCCAGATAGTTGAGGGGTGTGTGCCCAGGACAGCATGCTTGAACCTAAATTGGATATAAGCACAAAAATAAGTTGAAATGAAATGAGAGGCGCTTGCTATTTGCTCCCTCACAGTTTCAGGCCAAGTAATGGCCATTAAAGTTCAGAAGTTAACAAGACCACTATAAATCACTGAGGGAGAACAATGGAGTTTTTTTTAAAATCTAATTATGTTTTCGACTTTTTTTTTTTTTTTTTTTTTTGTCAGATGTAATTTATTGTGACATGTTTTGTTTTCTTCACATGTTGGGCCATTAAGTAATACAGTTCATTACCCAGTATTACACTTACGGTAAATATGTCTAATTAAAATGTGGTGATCTTTTCAACCATTAGTTTTCTCCATAAATTTAAAAACATAGATTATACATGACACTGTATATTTAGACTGAATGTTGATATGTATCACAGTTTCAGAATTGATCACATTTCTTTGTCCATTTGTCCATGCATCTGTCTGTTGATCTCTGTCCATTCATACTTACATCCATTCATTTGTCTGTCCATCCATCCATCCATTTTTTCATCCATTCATCTTTTTGTCTTTCCGTTCATTCATCCATCCATCAATCTTTTTGTCCATCCATCCATCTATCTTCCTTCATCCATCTTTTTGTCCATCCATGCATCTATCTTCCTTCATCCATCTAATTATTCATCCATCCATCTATCTTCCTTCATCCATCTTTTTGTCCATCCATCCATCTATCTTCCTTCATCCATCTTTTTGTCCATCCATCCATCTATCTTCCTTCATCCATCTTTTTATCCATCCATCTATCTTCCTTCATCCATCTTTTTGTCCATCCATCCATCTATCTTCCTTCATCCATCTTTTTGTCCATCCATCCATCTATCTTCCTTCATCCATCTTTTTGTCCATCCATCCATCTATCTTCCTTCATCCATCTAATTATCCATCCATCCATCTATCTTCCTTCATCCATCTTTTTGTCCATCCATCCATCTATCTTCCTTCATCCATCTTTTTATCCATCCATCCATCTATCTTCCTTCATCCATCTTTTTGTCCATCCATCCATCTATCTTCCTTCATCCATCTTTTTGTCCATCCATCCATCTATCTTCCTTCATCCATCTAATTATCCATCCATCCATCTATCTTCCTTCATCCATCTTTTTGTCCATCCATCCATCTATTTTCCTTCATCCATCTTTTTGTCCATCCATCCATCTTCCTTCATTCATCTTTTTGTCCATCCATCCATCAATCCATCCATCCATCAAAACCACACACCTACCCATCCATTAATCCATTCACCCATCCCATCCATCCATCAATCCATCCATCCACTCATCCACTTATCCATCTGTCCAATACCCATCCATCCACCCACCCACCCATCTAACCATCCATTACATTCAAATTGAATGATTTAAATTGTAATTCTGTTACTGGTATCAATCTGTATAATAACAGGGTTTAAAATTAAATCATGAAATACAAAGATATATGACACATTTGCAGAATTTTGGAACAGTCCTGCAGAAATATATTGTATATTTTTATGACCTGATTTTCTCAAACCAAATACCGTAAATTATAATAAGATTTATGGCACTTGGTTAAGTACGTCTTGGCAAACATGTGCTAGTACCTAGGGCTTGTTTTAAAGTGACACAGAAGGCTAAGTGATGTTTGAAGGTAATTTCGGAGTGATCAGGCCTGAAATCCAGTCACAAAGAGCTAGGCCCTCCAGGTAGGTTTTACTTATCGGTGCTCTCTGCTCTCCTGTGTTCCCAATTAGGTCAGGTCAGGTCAGAGTGTTTAACATGCACATTCAGGAACCAGCTGTTATAACGCACGCCTGTCCTGGGCACAGGTGCCAGTCTCGGGATTGGAGGGGGGAGCTGCACCTCCACCAGCAGTCCGAGAACAGGGAAAGGGGTGGATTGGAGGGGGGATGGCCTTTGGAAGGTTCAAGGGACCACCAGCATGGTGCGGTTTTCTATGAAGGAAGTTGGGACCGGGGTCGGTAACAGAAAATAAAAAGGGAGCTACATTTTGTGCTATGAAATTTGGAATATGCCTGTAGGATTAAACCTAAAAGGTGTTGTGTGGTTTTCTAGGTTGAAGGAAGTCCTTAAAAGGGCCATCTGTTAATCGTTTTGAACCCAGTCCGTCAGCAATTGTTCACAGTTAAAAGGGGAGCTACATTTATTTATGTTTTTGAACTTGAGTATGCTGAGAGAAGCATGTTAAGTGCGGGACCTAGCCCTGTGTTGAGAGTGCTACCTAGGTTGCCCATAGTGGTCCTTAAAAGGGCCTGATCTGTTCAGATCGTGGCATGAAACCCAGACGTAGCCTCGTAGTAAATTGTGTACTATGTTCACAGTGGTAGAGTGTGGACCATATATTTATGGTATGTACGGTTCTGTACTTTAAGGGGCGGGATGTAGCCCTGTGGTAAAGTGTGGGACATAGCCCTGTGGTAAAGTGTGGGACATAGCCCTGTGGTAAAGTGTGGTTGGTCTAGGATTAATTCCACTGGGCTATTTATTGTTCCAGCCATTGCACCACATCTGGTATATCAAAGGCTGGGGTATATGCTGTCCTGTCCCACAGACAGGACAGCACATACCACGGTCTTTGATATACCAGTTATGGTGTACAGGATGAAACGAGAAATAGCCCAATAGGCCCACCAACGGAGGTCAATCCTAGACCGACCGTGCATCAGGGGAGCTGTTTACCACCAGGCTACGTCCCACTTTACCACTAGACTATGTCCCACTTTACCACTAGACTATGTCCCACTTTACCACCAGGCTACGTCCCACTTTACCACTAGGCTACGTCCCACTTTACCACCAGGCTACGTCCCACTTTACCACTAGACTATGTCCCACTTTACCACCAGGCTACATCCCACTTTACCACCAGGCTATGTCCCACTTTACCACTAGGCTACGTCCCACTTTACCACCAGGCTACGTCCCACTTTACCACCAGGCTACGTCCCACTTTACCACTAGGCTACGTCCCACTTTACCACTAGGCTACGTCCCACTTTACCACTAGGCTACGTCCCACTTTACCACCACTTTACCACCAGGCTACGTCCCACTTTACCACTAGGCTATGTCCCACTTTACCACTAGGCTATGTCCCACTTTACCACCAGGCTATGTCCCACTTTACCACCAGGCTACGTCCCACTTTACCACCAGGCTACGTCCCACTTTACCACTAGGCTATGTCCCACTTTACCACCAGGCTACGTCCCACTTTACCACCAGGCTACGTCCCACTTTACCACTACTTTACCACCAGGCTACGTCCCACTTTACCACTACGTCCCACTTTACCACCAGGCTATGTCCCACTTTACCACCAGGCTACGTCCCACTTTACCACTAGGCTACGTCCCACTTTACCACCAGGCTACGTCCCACTTTACCACTAGGCTATGTCCCACTTTACCACCAGGCTATGTCCCACTTTACCACCAGGCTACGTCCCACTTTACCACCAGGCTATGTCCCACTTTACCACCAGGCTACGTCCCACTTTACCACTAGGCTATGTCCCACTTTACCACCAGGCTACGTCCCACTTTACCACCAGGCTATGTCCCACTTTACCACCAGGCTACGTCCCACTTTACCACTAGGCTACGTCCCACTTTACCACTAGGCTACGTCCCACTTTACCACTAGGCTATGTCCCACTTTACCACCAGGCTACGTCCCACTTTACCACCAGGCTATGTCCCACTTTACCACCAGGCTACGTCCCACTTTACCACTAGGCTATGTCCCACTTTACCACTAGGCTACGTCCCACTTTACCACCAGGCTATGTCCCACTTTACCACCAGGCTACATCCCACTTTACCACTAGACTAGTCCCACTTTACCACCAGGCTATGTCCCACTTTACCACCAGGCTACGTCCCACTTTACCACCAGGCTACGTCCCACTTTACCACCAGGCTACGTCCCACTTTACCACTAGGCTATGTCCCACTTTACCACCAGGCTACGTCCCACTTTACCACTAGGCTATGTCCCACTTTACCACCAGGCTACGTCCCACTTTACCACCAGGCTATGTCCCACTTTACCACTAGGCTACGTCCCACTTTACCACCAGGCTACGTCCCACTTTACCACCAGGCTACGTCCCACTTTACCACCAGGCTACGTCCCACTTTACCACCAGGCTACGTCCCACTTTACCACCAGGCTACGTCCCACTTTACCACTAGGCTACGTCCCACTTTACCACTAGGCTACGTCCCACTTTACCACCAGGCTACGTCCCACTTTACCACCAGGCTACGTCCCACTTTACCACCAGGCTACGTCCCACTTTACCACCAGACTACGTCCCACTTTACCACTAGGCTATGTCCCACTTTACCACTAGGCTACGTCCCACTTTACCACCAGGCTACGTCCCACTTTACCACCAGGCTACGTCCCACTTTACCACTAGGCTACGTCCCACTTTACCACTAGGCTATGTCCCACTTTACCACTAGACTACGTCCCACTTTACCACTAGACTATGTCCCACTTTACCACTAGGCTATGTCCCACTTTACCACCAGGCTATGTCCCACTTTACCACCAGGCTACGTCCCACTTTACCACTAGGCTATGTCCCACTTTACCACCAGGCTACGTCCCACTTTACCACTAGGCTATGTCCCACTTTACCACTAGACTATGTCCCACTTTACCACTAGGCTATGTCCCACTTTACCACTAGGCTATGTCCCACTTTACCACCAGGCTACATCCCACTTTACCACTAGTCCCACTTTACCACTACGTCCCACTTTACCACCAGGCTATGTCCCACTTTACCACCAGGCTACGTCCCACTTTACCACTAGGCTATGTCCCACTTTACCACCAGGCTACGTCCCACTTTACCACTAGGCTATGTCCCACTTTACCACTAGACTATGTCCCACTTTACCACCAGGCTACGTCCCACTTTACCACTAGGCTATGCCCCACTTTACCACTAGGCTACGTCCCAGTCCCCCCCCCCCCCCCCCCCCCCCCCACAACATGTAAAAATGTATAATATACATTTAAAAAAAGAGTAAACCATACTTTGGTCAGCAGTACTGGACATTAATGTATTGTGGTCAGTGTTGCACACAACCTTTTGCTTTGATGTAGTTTCTCTATTAGAATAACTTCTATTTGAAGTGGGAAAATGTTTTGTGAGTTATCTACCCTTAAGCCAGAGCACTACCTCATTTTGCTGTTATGCAAGTGGCAGCATTATCACATACACAGTTGTTATCATTTCGTAATAAAAATATTAAATAACTTTAAACATATATGTTTTCCTCAATCATTTTAAAAGGCATTTCTCAATTTTTTTTAATTTTTTTAAAAATAAAACTATAATTATTTCCTAAACTGGTCTTTATTAAGCTGTTAAAGATAGTACCGGCAATGATCATATGGTGTCTATACTCGTAGAAAAAAACTGCAAAAGTAAATATCAAATATCAGTAATGATATGTATGCTTTCTCCCACCACTTCAAAATTCTCTTCATTTACCCTGTTAATGACTGAACAGTTATGTCAGTTATTTTGTGGGAACACCAGTTGATTTTATTGGCAGTCATGGGAATATTAAATTTGTCAAATACAACAGAATGATTGGAACTCCAATGTTGTGTAACATGTCCATTAGCTTATAATGCAGGACGCTGCTTTATTCAAAGTATCTCCCAAAATAATGTCATTAATCTATAACGACATGAGAATGTTGTAGTGTAAAATGCAGCCACGGCAGACGTCACAATAGGGAATCAAAAGTTCTCCTTGCGGGTCTGTTTTGACAGGCCGGGTTGGGAGAGTTTTAAAATGTGTCAAATATTTTCAAATTCCTAGTGTCAACCTGATGATGCAGGTGATGACAACCGTATAATAAGCACCTGTCATAGTGACGTGAAAGTGACGGTTCTATCGGGGTGCAGAATTGGAAAATGTTTCTCCAGTCTGCTAAACCAGTACCAACAGACCCATAGGAATGTTGAAGGTGGGTGTGTGTGCAAGGGAAGCCTGTGCCCCAACTCATTGGGTTATTTTACATTCCAGCCAGTGAACATTCACAACTAATGAAACAAAGGTCATGGTATGTACTATCCTGTCTAGGATGCTGTTATAAAAAAATACCTTGCTGTTAATCGGAAAGAGAAGTCCATTGCTTGGTGGTGGCAGCAGGTTTCAGGTCTCATTATCAGTTAGAACCTTAACCATATGTCCAGTGCCATATAACCATAAATAAAATGTGTTGAGTGCACATGTTCTTAAATATTTCTTCCTTCCTTGTTTTTTAACATTCATTGAGATAAATGTTCCCAAGACATGTAACTCCGTGGAATTCTTGCCAAACTGCAAAAGTGACAAAAACTCTCTTAAACTGAGATCTGGTACATGTGAGGTATTGTACTTTCTACACCTCTGTAATCCCCGGAGATTGCACACACTCACACAGACATGGTGCACTGGCTGAAACGAGAAATAGCCTAATGGGCCCACCAGCGGGGATTGATCCCACACAACCGCGCATCGAGCAAGCACTAGCTGTACCACTGGGCTGCGTCCCGCCCCAGAGGTTGTATGAGGTTGCACGTACTCACACAAACAGGGTAGTACATACCACAGCCTTTGATATACCAGTCATGGTGCACTGGCTTGAACGAGGTTGTAAGAGGTTGCACGCACTCACAAACAGGGTAGTACATACCACAGCCTTTGATATACCAGTCGTGGTACACTGGCTTGAACGAAGTTGTACGAGGTTGCACGCACTCACACACACAGGGTAGTACATACCACAGCCTTTGATATACCAGTCATGGTACACTGGCTTGAACGAGGTTGTACACGGTTGCACACACTCGCACAGACAGGGTAGTACATACCACAGCCTTTGATATACCAGTCGTGGTGCACTGGCTTGAACAAGGTTGTACACAGTT